>NC_091247.1:227395978-227703043 GCF_042477335.2 Ovis canadensis | reverse complement strand
GCAAAAAACAAAGGAGAAAAGGAAAGATAAAAGCATCTGAATGCAGAGTTCCAAAGAATAGCAAGAAGAGATAAGAAAGCCTTCTTCAGCGACCAATGCAAAGAAATAGAGGAAAAGAACAGAATGGGAAAGAATAGAGATCTCTTCAAGAAAATTAGAGATACCAAGGGAACATTTCATGTAAAAATGGGCTCAAGAAAGGACAGAAATGGTATGGACCTAACAGAAGCAGAAGATATTAAGAAGAGGTGGCAAGAATACACAGAAGAACTATACAAAAAAGATCTTCATGACCCGGATAATCATGATGGTGTGATCACTAATCTAGAGCCAGATATTCTGGAATGTGAAGTCAAGTGAGCCTTAGAAAGCATCACTGTGAACAAAGCTAGTGGAGGTGATGGAATTCCAGTAGAGCTGTTTCAAATCCTGGAAGATGATGCTGTGAAAGTGCTACACTCCATATGCCAGCAAATTTGGAAAACTCAGCAGTGGCCACAGGACTGGAAAAGTCAGTTTTCATTCCAATCCCAAAGAAAGGCAATGCCAAAGAATGTTCAAACTACCGCACAATTGCACTCATCTCACATGCTAGTAAAGTAATGCCCAAAATTCTCCAACCAGGCTTCAGCAATACATGAACCGTGAACTTCCTCATGTTCAAGCTGGTTTTAGAAAAGGCAGAGGAACCAGAAATCAAATCGCCAACATCCGCTGGATCATGGAAAAAGCAAGAGAGTTCCAGAAAAACATCTATTTCTGCTTTATTGACTATGTCAAAGCCTTTGACTGTGTGGATCACAATAAACTGTGGAAAATTCTGAGAGAGATGGGAATATCAGACCACCTGACCTGCCTCTTGAGAAATCTGTATGCAGGTCAGGAAGCAACAGTTAGAACTGGACATGGAATAACAGACTGGTTCCAAATAGGAAAAGGAGTGTGTCAAGGCTGTGTATTGTCACCCTGCTTATTTAACTTCTATGCAGAGTACATCAAGAGAAACGCAGGACTGGAAGAAACACAAGCTGGAATCAAGATTGTCGGGAGAAATATCAATCACCTCAGATATGCAGATGACACCACTCTTATGGCAGAAAGTGAAGAGGAGCTACAAAGCCTCTTGATGAAAGTGAAAGAGGAGAGTGAAAAAGTTGGCCTAAAGCTCAACATTCAGAAAACGAAGATCATGGCATCTGGTCCCATCACTTCATGGGAAATAGATGGGGAAACAGGGGAAACAGTGTCCGACTTTATTTTTTTGGGCTCCAAAATCACTGCAGATGGTGACTGCAGCCATGAAATTAAAAGACGCTTACTCCTTGGAAGAAAAGTTATGACCAACCTAGATAGCATATTGAAAAGCAGAGACATTACTTTGCCAACTAAGGTCTGTCTAGTCAAGGCTATCGTTTTTCCTGTGGTCATGTATGGATGTGAGAGTTGGACTGTGAAGAAGGCTGAGCGCCGAAGAATTGATGCGTTTGAACTGTGCTGTTGGAGAAGACTCTTGAGAGTCCCTTGGACTGCAAGGAGATCCAACCAGTCCATTCTGAAGGAGATCAACCCTGGGATTTCTTTGGAAGGAATGATGCTAAAGCTGAAACTCCAGTACTTTGGCCACCTCATGCGAAGAGTTGACTCATTGGAAAAGACTCTGATGCTGGGAGGGATTGGGGGCAGGAGGAGAAGGGGATGACAGAGGATGAGATGGCTGGATGGCATCACGGACTTGACGGACGTGAGTCTGAGTGAACTCTGGGAGTTGGTGATGGACAGGGAGGCCTGGCGGGCTGCAATTCATGGGGTCGCAAAGAGTCGGACATGACTGAGTGACTGAACTGAACTGAAGGAAACCAGAAAAAAGGATGTACTTTAGTGAATAATAATGAACATGGGTTCATTATCTTTCCCTGATGCTGGGAAAGATCGAGGGCAGAAGGAGAAGAGGGTGTCAGAGGATGAGATGGCTGGACGGCATCACCGATGCAACCAACATGAACGTGGGCAAACTCTGGGAGATGGTGTGGGACAGGCAGGCCTGGAGTGCTGCAGTCCCTGGGGTCACAAGGAGCCGGACACAACTGAGCGACTGAACAACAACATGGGTTCATTAATTGTAGCAAACATACCATATGAAAGTAAAATATTAACATGGAGAAACTGAGGGGTGGGTATACAGTAGCTATCTTCATTTTTCTGTCAATCTAAAAGTGCTCTAAAAGTAAGGCTTACTTTAAAAAATACTCCTGCAAAATAAGAGGAGTTGGCAGGCACGGGCGAGGGGCGCAGGGGCAGAAGGAAGATGGGCAGAGAGTCAGTAACTTTTGAAGCTGGGTGATGGCGAGAGGTTTTGTATACTCTCCTCTGTACTCTGGGTTCCCCTGTGGCTCAGCTGGTAAAGAATCCACCTGCAGTGTAGGAGACCTGGGCTCGATCCCTGGGTTGGGAAGATTCCCTGGAGAAGAGAATGGCTACCCACTCCAGTATTCTGGCCTGGAGAATTCCATGGATAGTCCATGGGGTTGCAAAGAGTCGGACACGACTGAGTGCCTTTCACTTCACTTCACTTCTCTGTACTCTAGCGCATTTAAAAAATTATATAGTAAGTGCGTGTGTGTGTCTGTGTGTGTGTCCGTGTGTGTGTGGGTGTGTGCGTACGTGCGTGTGCGTGGGTCTGTGTGTGTGCGTGTGTGCGTGCGTGCGTCTGTGTGTATGTGTGTGTGCGCGTGCGTGTGCGTGTGTGTGCGTGTGTGTGGGTCTGTGTGCGTGTGTGTGCGTGTGTGTGCATGTGCGTGTGTGCGTGTGTATCGGGGGACCATTTACAGAGGTATTCCTGGCCCATAACAGATCTCCAACAGAGCAAGGCAATTACAAGAAGCCACGGCGACTGTCACCAGACTTCCCCTAGGCCATATTGTAAAAGCTCTGTAAGTCTCTCTTACGACTTCAGACATCATTCAAGAGTCTGCTCCCATCTCATTCCACTTCCGGGATGAAGAGGTTCAGCCTTAACACTGGTCCCTCCAGGACGCCAGGGGACCCAGGCACTCCTGCCATGTGCCACGGTGCTACTCTGAACGTTGAGTAGTTTCCCTTTATTCAAAGCAGACCCAGCCTTCTGGGAGAATATTGTGATAAGAGACCTTCTGGAACCTGACCCAGCTGATACTGGGTGCTGACAGTCATTGCTTTGCAAGAATAATGGGAGGCTTTTCCGTCCATCAGGTGCCTAGCCTGGAGCACAGCATGAAATGTGAAAAATCAGGCTCGTGTGTAATATAGAGAACCATCCATAACCGAATGTCTCGCAAAGGAGTAAGAAACGGAAATGCAGAACCAGAAAGATGCCTGGCTTCAGGCCATTCCTGTGGCTGGACAGTGGCAATAGTTACCACTATCACCATCGTTACCTCTAAGGACGTTTGATGCTAAGGTCTTCTACAGGTACACAGAACTTCACGGTTGCAAAGCCCTCCTGCCGCCATCACCTCCAGGCTCCTCACTGCCATTGGGAAGCCAGGCAGCTGAGCAGGGTTTCCCGGCTCCACTTTGCAGATGCAGAAACTGAGGCTTGGCAGGTGGTAGTGACTCAGGCAGCTGGCTCCCGCCAAGGTGAAGTTCAGACCCGGCCCCTCTGGCTCTCTGAATCAGACAGGACCCAGACTCCCCTCCCTTTCCCCTTCTGCTTTTCTACCCCACAGCTGGGGACCTCACCACCTCTCCTCTGCCCTTTCCCGTGCCCCTCTGCCCTTTCCCGTGCCCCTCTGCCCTCCATCAGGAAGATCTGATTGGCCGCCTTGGGTCACGTGCTCATCTGAGAGCCAATCGACAGGAGGAGGCTTGGTTCTGTTCACCAATGGCATCTCTCACCCTAACTCTATCAGGAGCATGCGGAAGGCCCTTTCCCAGAATGACCCAGAACTACGTCTTCCCATCCCACTCCACCCAGTCCTCAGAAGGAAGAGGCTCCTACCCGCCTCTCCCAGGGCCTGAGCTCAGAACTTCTCGGCTTCTGCAGCCTTGCCCTGAAAACTGCAGATGGGAACCAGAACCCATGTCGCCCTTCCATTCCCCCCACCTCGTTCCTGTGATCAGACTCCAGGCACCCTTCCCTTCCCTGCCCAGACCCCAGTTCACAGGCACCGAGAGCTGCTCAGATGTACCCTCACCCTCCTCATCCCTGGACCTGACTCCAGGACAGCCCAGCCCTACACTGGTTCTTCCCCTTCCCACCAAGATGTGATGGGCTGGTCCAGGCCTGGCGGGCTTTAGTGGACGAGTGCCCCAAATGAGTGGCCTCACAAACGCTGGGAGTTCCCGAAGGTTTGAGAGTTGGACATGCTCGAGTTATCAGACACCGGCCGTGCCACAATCCCACTGCGGGGCTGAGAGCGTGGCCAGTGGCAGGGTTCCGGCTGCTGCGACGACCTGAGGCATGAACGAGATGCCTGAGAAGATGGGGTGAAGCCTGGGCAGGACTTGGAGGAAACGTACGTGGAGACCAAGGGTGTGGATGCTGGCTCCCGCAGCTGCAAGCAGGGGCCTGGGGGCGTCCGCTGCCCTTGGTCCACTGTCTATGCCGAAGGTGGCGCCAGGATCCCCACAAATCCAGTCTGTCCAAGTCTCTTCTGACACAGGCTTTGAGAGAGGAATGGAGTTTGGAATCTGATGAACTGAGTCTGAATCCCTTCTTTGGCTCTACAAAGCCGTGTGACTTTGGGTGGTTGACTCCTCTCTGAGCCCAATTCCCACGTCTCTTCTGACACAGGCTTTGAGAGAGGAATGGAGTTTGGAATCTGATGAACTGAGTCTGAATCCCTTCTTTGGCTCTACAAAGCCGTGTGACTTTGGGTGGTTGACTCCTCTCTGAGCCCAATTCCCACGTCTCTTCTGACACAGGCTTTGAGAGAGGAATGGAGTTTGGAATCTGATGAACTGAATCTGAATCCCTTCTCTGGCTCTGAAAAGCCGTGTGACTTTGGGTGGTTGACTCCTCTCTGAGCCCAATGCTGTTGTTGCTTAGTTGTTGTTCTTGCTCAGTTGCTAAGTCGTGTCCCACTCTTTTGCGACCCCGTGAATTGTAGCCCGCCAGGCTCCTCTGTCCATGGGATTTTCCAGGCAAGAGTACTGGAGTGGTAGCCACTCCTTTCTCTAGGGGATCTTCCTGACCCAGGGATCAAGTCCAGGTCTCCTGCACTGGCAGGCGGGTTCTTTACTGCTGAGCCACCAGACAAGCCCTGAGCCCGGTTTGCTTGTCTCTAAATCGGGCACAATTGCACCCACGTGGGTGGGTTTCCAGGCGGAATAAATGAAGCACAGGCTGCTGAGTGCAGGGGGATTCAGTGCATGTGGTGGTCTCTCCTTCCCACGAAAGAGAAGCCTCACCTCCCCCTGGCAGCTTCTAGAGGGGATCAGAAAACCCACGAGAGACACCACCAGCAGAGCTCCGTCATGCGCCTGCTGGGGCGAGCCTGGGGCGTGGAGTGTGCTTGAGCCATGCTTCCTGGGGATGGGGGGGTGGGGTGGGGGGCGGCAAGCTGTCAGAAATGATGTGGGTTGGAGGCGTTCCCAATACATAGGCTGGGCCCCACCCCAGAGCCTTGGGAGGCAAGAGGGTTTTGAGAAGGTCTTGGGGAATATTTGCAAACCCTTGGCTAGACAGGACCGCCCCTCTTAAAAGATTCCCATGCACACAGCATCAGGAGGCTCACAAAGCTGTTTATTTTCCCACCTATGATACAAGATGGAGGCAGGGTGCAGAAAACCCAGGGACTGCTTTGGCGAAATTCTGGAGCTGCACGCAAACCTAACAGGCTGTGGCTTTACCAGGGGGTCTTCTGTTTCCACACAATTTAATTGACCTTTGAAGGGCTCCCGGGGCACTGCAGCATGCTGCTTCTGGATAGAATTTATCATACCTGCTCTGCTTTGGTAACCGTGTCTTTAGAATTTTATATTCAAAACTTGATTGGCAAAAAAAAAAAGTACCAAATGTCAAAATTTCATAAAATCAGGGCAAGAACTGGTCTTCTCTTGCCATTTGGACTTAGCTGCCCCTTGAAAAATGTTACCCCCCCACACCTTGGTCATTTAGCAACACCCAGCCCAGAGACAGGAAAAGGGAGCAAAACTTAACCTTTGAGTTAAAAGAGAAGCAAGGTTTTCAACCAAACAGTTAAGTCATTGGACTCATCATTTAAACACCAAAAGACAACAGATGTACTTAATTCATCTGGCCCAGCTTAATACATGTCGGCCTAACACTACAAACAAATACATAAAACCGAGATACGTCTGGGTGGTACAAACAGGGACAGGGCGTCATCACAGGGCAATGACTTGGCCTGGAGGCACAGACTTGGGTGCGCTGCGAACCGGCCCCTCAGAACCAATACTCAGAGACGAAGATGTGGACGTTGACGACATTCCGGTGCGATACCACACCCCCGACCACGTAGTTCATCTCCAGCTTCAGGACGGCGTGGAATGGGCCCACGATGGGCCGCACCTGGCGCACAACGCCTGGGGAGAGAGCAGAAGTTGTTTGGGGAGTTAGCAGAGACTGAAGCAACGTGGAGACCGGGGACACGATTTCCCTCCGGGAATTTCAGAGCTGCAGGAGCGCTCGGACCTCATCAAGTCCCGCCTGAGCCAGGTGCTTGCATCTCCTTCCAAGTGATCACCCCCAGGCTCTGCCACCATCCCTAGGGATGAGTGACAGCGGGCTCACTGCAGCCTGTCCGCTGTGTGCAGCTCGCACCGTGAGTGAGTCTGTGCGCATGGGCTTTGGAGCCCTTACCTTAGGCTCTGTGCCAGCTCCTTTTCTGTGAGCCTGGTTTCCTCCTCTACCACAGTCTACCTAACCAAAAACTTAAGAGTCTAGATAAAGGGCCTGGCATGGAGCAGATGCCCAGAAGACACCCATCCCCCTCTCTCCTAACCCACTGTGCCCACTTGTGACCCACGGGAAGAAACAAAGCATGTGTGAGCCTCTTCCCCCAGTCTCACGTTGAGGACTGTCCTGGGGGCCTGGAAACCCTCTATCCGAGCAGAGAAGTCCCGGTTCCCTATGGGACACACTCCTGGGTCCTTCTTTCTCCACACCTCTTTTTTGAAGGGTGACACCTGAACCCTTGCCCAGTGTTCTTGGTGAGCAAGAGGCAGCTCGAGTCCAGCTTGAGCAGCAGAGATGGGTCAGGGCAATCGGAAGGACAGACGGCACGGGGGAGACAGGTGTCTGTCCGGGGAAGCAGAAGCCTGCCGTGTAAAGCTACTGGGGGGTGGCAGGGGGGGTCTGCCTGGACCAGCGCAGGGACCCGGCAAAGGCCATGATGGTGGCCTCCCCAGACGGGGCTCAGAGGGAAGGGCGGGTACGTTCAGCTCAGTCGCAGTGGAGGAGGAACAACCCCAAGTGTCCTGTCCCTGAAAGTTCCATGTCTCCAGGCCGGACCCTGACGTCACCGCCTGCCCACGCAGGGCACCCAGCATCTCACAGAGAGAACGGCCCTGTGCTCGGGGACCAGACGCTCTCCTCCTGGCTGGACGTGGAGAGCCCACCACCCTCTCGGGGCCTCAGATTCCTCAGCGAGCAGATGATGTCACGTGAGCCTGTGCTTTGCACTGACTGGTCCCAACCCACCCCACCCCCAGCTCGGTGTCCACCAAGGTGTGAGCTCCAGGGGTGCAGGGCCACCTCCGTGACGGACAGGCGGGCTCACTGCCTCACCTCTGCACGCGCTCGCACATTCCTCAACGGGTACCAGGTGCTGTTCATGGTGGTGCCAAGAAAACTAACAGAACCCTGGTTTCAAAGTTGGTGGTGGACCTAGGTGAGTGCCACGCTCTGACAGAAGTCCGCACGCTGTCCAGCGGGGGTGAGGATGGGGGTGAGGATGGACGTTAGGGAGGCGGGGGAGTCAGCAAAGGCTTCCTGGAGGAAGTAGCTCTCTCCCTGCAGATCCCCGTGCCTGGCACAGAGCAGGTGCCACCCCTACAGCTATTGACATTTAGGAGGGACCCTCTTCCATCACCCCGGCTCTGATATTAGGACTTTCCCAAAGCTGTGTGGCACAGGAGTATGCTGGAGCAGCTGGTTGTCTGGTTGTGCCATATGACAATTTCCAAGCCCAACGTGACGTCACTGAAGGCGGGCTCAAGAACCACCCATCACTGCAGGGCTGTCTGCAAACAACACCCTGGAGCCTGAGAACCAGCCAGGACGCAGACTGTTTGCTGTGTCCAACTGCTGACTGCAGGCTGGTTTGTACAAACAGCCCTGCCGCTCACTTGGGAAATGTGCACCCAGCGTGGCCCTTCACACCCATGCTGAGATCAGTGAGGGCTCTGGGGGGTCTAAAGGGGCCCAAGGCCTTTTGCGCCCGTGGCCGGTTCTCGGTCAAGACCACCAAGTTCATGGTGGAAGGGATTTGGGCAGGCCATCCCCCCTTTCACTCCCTGGGCTTGTGTTTCAAAGGTGCCCAGCAGTGGGGTGGAATTCCAGGCTATTCTAAGCAAACAAGGGCTCTAGCTCTGATGGAAAGATAAGCAGAAGCTTCGGTGGGCTGTCAGCACCCTTTCTCTGCCCCTGCCTGGCGATGACATCCCAGCTCTGTCCTGTCTGAACGCCCACAAACATCGTCAACTCCTGGCTAAAGACGGGGGCTTGTCACCACCCTTGGTTTGCCCATGGCCCCTGTGGCGAGCACGGCCCCAGACTCTCCTGTCCCTCACCAGTGTGACCGTCTCCTCTCCCCGGGCCGGAGACCACCACTGGTGCCCACCAGCCTCAGTGGCCTGGGATACCTGCACCCATCCCTGGAGCAGTGCTCAGAGGGGCTCAGGGGGCTTGAAGGAAAGAGGTGAGAGGCTCAGTGAGCCTGAGAGCTAGCTTAGGACAGAGAGCAACGAGGTGGAGGCAACACTTCTGCAAGCTATGATCAGACACGTATTTATTTCTATATCTTATCATCATACTGTGTGTGTGCGTGCACGCACGCGAAGTTGCTTCAGTCGTGTCTGACTCTTGGCGACTCTATGGACTGTAGCCCTTTCAATATCAAATAATTAATATATGATATATAAATATGTGGGCTTCCCAGGTGGGACAAGCAGTAAGGAACCCACCTGCCAATGCAGGAGATGCAAAAAGACGTGGGTTCAATCCCTGGGTTGGGAAGATGCTCTGGGGGAGGGCATGGCAGCCCACTCCAGTATTCCTGCTTGGAGAATCCCATGGACAGAGGAGCCTGGTGGGCTGCAGTCCATACAGTTGCAAAGAGTCAGACATGACTGAAGTGACTTAGCACACACACAGCACACACACATATAAATATATATATAGTTTAATTATTATAAACAGAAAGTATATATTGTTGTTGTTAGTCGCTCAATCGTGTCTGACTCTTTGCGACCCAATGGACTATAGCCCACCAGGCTCCTCTGTCCATGGATTTCTCCAGGCAAGAATACTGCAGTGAGTAGCCATTCCCTTCTCCACCGGATCTTCCCGACCCAGGGATCGAACCTGAATCTTCCGCACTGCAGGCAGATTCTTTACTGTCTAAGCCACAAGGGAAGCCCTTTCAGGACACAAGGTTTGAGTCCAGCCGACCTCAGTCAGCAGCATGATCCCAGGTTGGTTACTGAAATTCTGAGTCCCCACTTCCTCCTCTGTGAAAGAGGGATTAAACAGCCATCTTCAGAGTCAGAAACAAAACCATCACAAGGCCATCTGCTGCTTCCCCCTCAGAAATAAGCACTGGATACCATAAAGCTCCACAGCATTCCAGTGTAATATGAATTTCAGTTCAAGTAGGACCGAATTCCTCCATGATTGAAAAATAGAGCAAATGCTGAATATTTTTATTAGATTGCCTTAAACATGGATGAGAAAGGAGAGCTCTGGATGTATAGAAAATATATTTAAATCTCAATATATACTGTTAGGGCACTTCATGAGGTTTAGATTCTATGATGCCTAAAGACCAGAATGTCACGCTGTTGGCTAAGTGTTCCGACTGTGAACAGCTAAGAGGCCAAACAGACCACTAAAGGAAGCTAAGCGCTGCTTTAGAGAAGAAGGGCGTTGAGAAGGGGAAGAGGGAGCAGAAGGCTGAACTTCAGATGCAGGTCACGCTCGGCGCCTGGATTGTCTCAGGATCTTTGCATCTAACAGGAGGACGACCGAGGTGGAAGACACGGGCATCTACCAGGGTTAGGCAAGGCATTTGGGGAGTGACACAGCATGGCGCTCAGGGGGTCAGCCACCCTATCCTTCTCCTGTGACCTGGGGTCCACATCCCAGGCCACACCCACTCTGTGGATCTGACCACTTCTACTTCAGCCTAGCCACACTTCCTGGGGGCTCTGATTTCAGTGAACATGCTCCCTTCATTCCCAGGTTAGCTCAAGCTTGACAACCACCTCCTGGTCCTCACCTTCACTGCACCTAGACTTTCTGCTGATATCACTTCTTTCTTCACAGCTTTCCTACCCATCCATCCACCCACCCATCCAATCATCCATCCATCCACCCACCCATCCAATCACCCATCCGTTCATCATTCATCTATACACCCATTCACCCGTCAACTATCCATCCATCCATGCAATAGAGGCCATTCTGCACAAGGGAAGTTTAAGGAAGACTCTACAGAGGAGCTGACTTCAAACTGGATTTTAAATACGAAGTCGGGGGCTTCCCTGGTGGTCCAGTGTTAGGAATCTGCCTCACAATACCGGAGACACTGGTTTGATCCCTGGTCGGGACCCCACACGCCACGGAGCAAATGGGCCACAAACACTGGAGCCCGAGCGCCGGCAGCCTGTGCTCCACAACAAGGGAAGCCACAGCAGCGAGAAGCCCCGCGCAGCCAAAAATAAATACGTCTAAATAAAAAAGACTGAGGAGGAGCCAGCGAGCTAAGCGAAGTGAAGGTGTCAGCAGCTCAGTCGTGTCCGACTCTTTGCGACCCACGGACTGCAGCCAGTCTCCTCTGTCCGTGGAATCCTCGCCAAGGATACCGGAGAGGGTTGCCATTTCCTTCCCCAGGGGATCTTCCCAACCCAGGGACAGAACTCAGGTATTCCACACTGCAGGCAGATTCTTTATCATCTGAGCCACCAAGGAGGCCCAAGGTAGGTAGGACCTGTGCAAAGGCCCCAAGTGTGAAGGCTTCAGTCAGTTCTGGGAACAGAGTTAATCTTGGGGAAAGACAGACAGAGGAGGGTAAGGAGGTGGTAAAGGGCTTCCTCAGGGACTTCGCACCTTGTCAGGCTCACAGAACTGGGAACCCAGAGCAGTGGTCTCCTGGCTTCCTCACCACCACCGACTCTAGACTGCTGTTCTTTCAGAACCACCACCAACCTTCTGGGGGCAGGGAAACAAGAGGGAACTAGAGAAACCCTTGCTGCCCAAATGTGGCATCACAGACTTTAGAAGCTGAACCTCCACCAGGGGTCCAACCGCATCCGTCACTTGCTTCTACAGATGTGTGGCTGGCATCCACTCTGCGCCAGGTGCTGGGGACCAGCTAGCCCGCCTGTGTCCTCTTTCATGAAGCCCCACCAGCCTTACTCCGTGTCACCTGGTACCTGGTCTCCCTCGAGGGAACCTTCACAGCTGACTCCCCCTTCGGACGCAGGGTCTACATCACGTTCATCTCTGTCCACTGTCCCCAGCCCAGGGCCCGGGGCAGGACACAGGGGAGGCACCGTTACAATTATCCAGTGGGATGAAAGCAGAGGGACAGAGAGAAAAGAGAAGAAGGGGAGAGGGGAGGAAAGAAGGGACCCTACACCTTGAGGGCCCCTCAAACCTTTGTCTTGAAGGTTTGTCTTGAAGGGGCCACTGAAGGCTCTGAGCAGGAGCAGCTTTATGTGGAAAGACCATTCCTGCAGCAAAATGCAGGAGAGAGGGAAAGGCTCTTTCCAGCATGCCTGCCTTGTCCATCTTCCCTGCTGGGGTGTTTACCTCCCTAACTTTTAAGAGCCCCAGAAAAAAAAAAAAAAGGCCACAATGCCGAGTTCAACTGTGTTAATCTTCCATATCCTCATCTTTGGCATTTCTGCTTCGGGTCCCAGACACTGCTGGTATTCCTCGGCGTGTCTGTGCCTCTGAAAGATATAATTAAGTCTTTTTTTTTTTCCTTTGAAAAATGTAGGTCCCCTCGGGCACTTCACCTTCACGTCTCGTCTCTGCTTTGTAAATTGCAGCCGATGTGCCAGGAGCCCGAACACAGAGCCCAGGCGTCCAGCGGGAGACTTCCATCGCCTCCTGGGGGCTGTGGAGACCTGGAACCCCAGCCTGGCTTTCCTCTCCTTCTTCACCGAGCAGCCCTGTGACCTCACACGAGCCACCGTCTTTCTGAAGTTCAGCCACCGACTCAGAAGTCCTGCGATTCTAACTGACCAAGTGTAATGGCGTGAACAGGGCTGTCGAAGGGCATCTTAGCAAAAAGGATGATCCATCCAGAGACGGCATGGTACCTCATGCCAGTGGAAATGAACTGTGCTTTTCAAAAGACAGAGCTTCAAGTTAAAAAAAAAAGGCAGAGGGAAGCAAGTCAGCACCAGATGAGAATAAGACGCGGTCGCCACCTGAAATCAGGTTATGGAGACACTGGTTCTTCTCCGTTGTCACGGTCTCCCCACCACCGTGTGAGGCCAGAGGCCAAGGGCACAGACTTTCTTTTCCGGTCAATCTTTTAAAAATGTGATTAATTAATGTTTCGTTGCACTGGGCCTTTGTTGCCGCAAGCAGATTGCTCTAGTTGTGGCGAGCAGGGGCTGCTCTTCATTGCTGCGGCTTCTCTTGCTGCAAAGCACAAGGTCTGGCTGCGAGGGCTTCAGTAGTTATGGGCACATAGGCTTAGCTGCCCTGCAGCCTGTGGGGCCTTCCAGGACCGGGACCGTGTCCCCTGCACTGGCAGGCCGACTCTTACCCACTGCGCCACTGGTCACTCTCCTATCTCTGGCTCTTGGAACATAGTAGGTCCTCGGTCCCACTACCGACCTGACACATAGGAGGGCCGGCAATGAGCGAATTGCTAAATGAACGCACGAACTAGAGACCGAAGCACTAAGCACAGTTTATAAAGTTGAAAGTTATCGCCCGGAGAAGCAAAAGCGGCGGGAAGGAATGGATGACAGCCACGGGTCGCTGGGTTTTCAGGTGCGACCCACGTGCAAGCAGAAAGGCGACAGGTTGGAACCAGGCTTCCCTGTCTGGCCCTGCGGCCGCCACACAGAGCCATGAGCCAGGGGGAGGTGCCGAGTCGGCCTGGTCGGACAAGGTGCCAGGCCGGAGAACCTTGGAGCTCAGAGGAGACCCACGTGGTTTCACCAAACACTAACACAGTGGGCGACGGGGAAAAAAGCAAACCATCACCCGGATCTCAGGACATTTTCCTCAACAGGGATAACTCCAGGCCAGGGTGAGCAGCACAGACCGAAGGCAAAGAGGAAAACGCAAGAACAGGAAGACGTACGGTCCGTACGTCTAATGCCCAAAGCTATAGTGGTGGTGGGCCAGGAAGGAGGTCCACAGCGGCGGAGGAGACGGGAACGGACGGGCCCCGCGTCCACTGTTCCTTCCCGCGCTCCCCACACTCCTCGGCGGGGAGGACCGTTGCCTCCTTCCCACCGGGGAGGAGCTCGGGGCTCTGGGGGCTGACGTCCCAGATCACAGGGCTGTCAGGGCACAGCGCCGCCCAGACGGGCAGACCCTGAGCTTAGTTCTCTCTACCCGACCGCACCTGCCCCGACATGGTGTGCAGGAAACTTCCAGGATGTACTGCCCTTGGCTGAGTCATCCATACAGGGCAAAAACGGCAGAGAGGAACTACAGGGCAATCATATCGGTCATGGGCAGGGAAGGAATGGAGCGCTCCAATCCCTGTCTTCTGTTCTTCTTGCTTGAAAAGCACCCAGTAAGAGCTTGGAAGGTGGAGGACAGGGGTCTCGGTCGCAGATTTAAAGTCTGCCTCAGCAGAACCATCCTCCCGACTTCTCGGCTCTCATAAACACACTTCCTCCCGGGTCTCTCATGACCAAACCAGAGGGTCTGTACGGGGCAGCAGCAGGGAACCCAACGCCCCCAAGGCCCACCTTTCCCTTGGGTAGAAAGAGGAAAGGAAATGTCAGCTCTGCACGAAGGCTTCCAGGCTCCTTCCTGGATGCAGGAACCAGCATTTCCAGGGGCACATGGTGGGTATGAAGACACCCCTGTCCACCATCTCCTCCCCCGACATCTCAGCCACATGCGCTGGGGCCTCACGGTTCCAGGAGGAGCAATGGGGGCTCTGGAGGTGAAATGAGTTCTGAACCAGAAACAGCAAGCCTGCCTGTGAAGCCAGACCCTGGGCCGCTGCCCTTCGGCCAAGCCGCCTGGCCTCGGCCGGCGGGAGAGATGGCCCGGGCGGTTTTCCGGAAGGAATTTGCATCTAATGCACCTGCTTTTACAGGTTGGCGCAGGATGCGGCAGGGGTGGGAAGTGCGAGAATCCCCCCCTCCTTCTCTGTGAGTCCTCCCGCCTGGATCAGCTCCCACCCACCTACCTGCTGGGGACCCTTCCCCATCGCTAGACCCAAACTCATCAGCCCCCTGCATATCTCCAGGTGCCCCTAGATGAGAAATCTCAGGGCTGGGACAGACCTCAAAGATGAGGACTCTGCCTGGTTCAAGGTCACACAGGACGGTCGTGGCAGCAGAAACCCCACATCCAGCCCCACCAGGCTGCGTGCAGGCCTCAGTCATGCCCCCTGAGCCTGGAAGCCCCTCCGAGCCTCAAGTGTCCTCACCTGGAGAACGGGGCCATCTCCCACAGGGATAAGTGACACAGCTGTTGCTCAATCGCTCAGTCATGTCCAACGCTGTGCAACCCCATGAACTGCAGCCCACCAGACTCCTCTGTCCATGGGGATTCTCCAGGCAAGAATACTGGAATGGGATGCCATGCCCTGCTCCAGGGAATCTTCCCTACCCACGGATTGAACCCTGTCTCCTGCATTGGCTGGGGGATTCTTGACTACTGAGCCGTCTGGGAAACCCAAGTGACACAGGACGTGTGGCCTACGTGCCGGAAGTGTTCAGCACACAGCAGTGCCCTTGCTGTTGAGATGACTGTGACCGTCGAGGACCCGACACGCGGAGTTCTCCGTAAGCACAGATCGAACGATCCACCTGGGAACACCAGACTCTGAGGCTCTGGGAAGTGCTCTTGGTGACAGTGGCTGACGGTGAGTGTCTGGGTCCTCTGTGTAGTTACGGTTGTCAGGTGAGGTCATCGGAAGATCCGTGTCATCATCAGACTCTTTTTTTCCCCCCTAATTTCACACAAGATGCCTCTGCTGCTGTTTGGCTAAAAACATTTCATTTTCTTAAAAAAAAAAAAAGAATAATTTATGAACGCGCCGGTGATCTCAAAGGCTTTTCAGAAGGTGCATAACAGCAGCGGTAAGAGCATCACAAATCATTCTGGACGCAGCCGATCCGCAGGAGAACTCGGGAGACGCTGAGAGGCCACTCTGGGCTCATTTAACCCCCCTGGTGACTCTGTATGTGATCAGGCAAGTGAGATCCTGCAGTCTGCTGGGCACCAGGCCTGGGGAACCTCCTAGTGGGCATGCTGTGTGTGCACACGAGCGTGTGCATGCAAGGGTGTGCAAGAAAGAAAGACAAATAGGGTGACGGGGGCGGTACGGCACAAGTGAACCCCTTGTAGGCTCTTGCCTCCAGAAATTTACAACCGGTGGAAGAGGAAGTCAAGCAAAAAACTCACAATGGGGACTTCCCTGGTGGTCCAGTGGCTAAGATTCTATGCTCCCAACGCAGGGGGCCCAGGTTCGATCCCTGGTCAGGGAGCTAGATCCCACATGCTCACTGGTGCTCCCATGATGCAACTAAGACCCAGTGCAGCCAAAGAAATAAATATTAAAAAAAAAAAAAACTCACAATGCCGTGACCACACACCCTCCCCACTGGCACCTCATTTCTCCACTCGCATGCACAGCAGACCTTCTGGAAGGAGTCCCCCAGCGGCGCCTCCAGGGCCCCTACCCTGGTGTGTCTCCCCTCGACCCCACTCCACTGAGAATGGCCTGGTCAAGGTCGCCATCAGCCGGGGCAATCCTGAATCCAGTGGCGAATCCTTTGTCTTCATCTGACCAGAGTCACCATCATTGACACAGCTCACGCCCCTCCTCCTGGGAAGGCCTCCTCCCCCAGGCTGGCCTCCGCTCATCTCTCCAACCTCTGAGCACAAGAGGCCACAGTGCTCCGACCTCCTCTCTCTGTCTACACTCAGTTCCTCCGTGAGCGTGTCTGGTCTCGGGGCTCCAGCTGCCATCCACCCACGATCGCCTCCCAGACTCACTCTACTCCTGTGAGGCCCACAGTCTTAAGCCAAAGGGCGCGTGTGGCCTCCCCAGCGCTGCCGCGTCAGTTTTCCCCAGCTCACCTGCTGACAACCCCAGTCTGCTTGCTCTTTAGGTCAAGACATGCAGTCATCTTTGTCTCACACCCAACTCGTCAGCAAAACCTGGCACTACCCCCTGATGTATCCGGAATCTGTCTGCTGCCCACCCTTCCTGCCGGGGCCACACGGTCACCTCCAGCCTGCACAGGTTTTTTGAAAGGTTTTGCATGAAAGTGAAAGTCACTCAGTCATGTCTGACTCTTTGCGACCCCATGGACTATACAGTCCATGGACTTTTCCAGGCCAGAATACTGGAGTGGGTAGCCTCTCCCTTCTCCAGGGGATCTTCCCAACCCAGGGATCAAACCGGGGTCTCCTGCACTGCAGGCAGATTCTTTACCAGCTGAGCTATGAAGGAAGCCCACAGAGTGAGCCACAATGTCCAGAGGCTAAGACTCTGCACTCCCAAAGCAGGGGGCCCAGGTTCGATCCCTGGTCATGGAACTAGATCCCCAGGCTCACCCAGGCGCCCAGAGGGTGTCTCCCACCTCAACCCAAAACCTTCCCGTGGCTCCCATCTCACTTGGCAGTAAAGTCCAAGCATTGTGGCGGCCTCAAGACCCTGCCTCATTCAGCTCAGTTCAGTTCAGTTCAGTTCAGTCGCTCAGTCGCGTCCGACTCTTTGCGACCCCATGAATCGCAGCACGCCAGGCCTCCCTGTCCATCACCAACTCCCGAGGTTCACTAAAACTCACGTCCATCGAGTCCGTGATGCCATCCAGCCATCTCATCCTCGGTCGTCCCTTTCTCCTCCTGCCCTCAATCCCTCCCAGCATCAGAGTCTTTTCCAATGAGTCAACTCTTCGCATGAGGTGGCCAAAGTGCTGGAGTTTCAGCTTTAGCATCATTCCTTCCAAAGAAATCCCAGGGTTGATCTCCTTCAGAATGGACTGGTTGGATCTCCTTGCAGTCCAAGGAACTCCCAAGAGTCTTCTCCAACACCACAGTTCAAAAGCATCAATTCTTCAGCGCTCAGCTTTCTTCGCAGTCCAACTCTCACATCCATACATGACCACAGGAAAAACCATAGCCTTGACTAGACGGACCTTAGTCGGCAAAGTCAAGTCTCTGCTTTTCAATATGCTATCTAGGTTGGTCATAACTTTTCTTCCAAGGAGTAAGCGTCTTTTAATTTCATGGCTGCAATCACCATCTGCAGTGATTTTGGAGCCCCAAAAAATAAAGTCTGACACTGTTTCCCCTGTTTCCCCATCTATTTCCCATGAAGTGATGGGACCGGATGCCATGATCTTCGTTTTCTGAATGTTGAGCTTTAAGCCAACTTTTTCACTCTCCTCTTTTACTTTCATCAAGAGGCTTTTTAGCTCCTCTTCACTTTCTGCCATAAGGGTGGTGTCATCTGCATATCTGAGGTGATTGATACTTCTCCCGGCAATCTTGATTCCAGCTTGTGCTTCTTCCAGCCCAGCGTTTCTCATGACGTACTCTGCATTTAACTTAAATAAGCAGGGTGACAATACACAGCCTTGACGCACTCCTTTTGGCCACTGCAATTTGAACATGCCCGGCTCGCCTCTGCCTCAGGGCCTTTGCACCTGCCGTCCCCACTGCCTGGAGCTCCCCCTCCAGATCTCTGCACGGCTCATTTCCTCAGCTCCCCGGGTCCTCAGACGAATGTCTCCCACCACCAGACACACAGTGGCTGCCCCCTCCCATCTCCTCCCCCGCCCTCTGCATAGCACTCACACTGCCTGACAGTGTGGATGTTATACTTGTCTCCTGCCTGCTCCTACGCCCGGAAGGAAACGTGTACACGGCTAGGATTCCCGTCTGTCTCTCTTGGCCGATGCCTCCCTAGAGCACAGCCTGCTCCCTTGGGACACACACGTTATTTGCTAGAAGAATAAAGACCAGAGTCTATAAGAAGCTCGGCCCTGGGGCTCTGGGAGCACAAAGCAGCAAGCCGCACACCCTGCCTGTGGGGGTGGGGCACGGAGGGTGTGCGAGAGGAGGTGACAGCCAACTTGGGCTCTGAGGGATGGATAGGAGCTTAACCAAGGAGAGCAGCAGGTGAATGCCACAGCTCAAGTCCAGGGGACCGGAGAGGCCATGAAGCGGCTGCGGTCTTTGGCACGGGCTGGTGTGTCTGGAGCAAAGCGGAGGGAAGAGGAAGGGAAGGATGCTGGACGCTGGGGAGCAGATAAGCAAGCTGAGGCTGAAGACGTCTCCAGCCAGGCGGCAGGACTGGACGTGAAAGGTGGGGGTTAAAACCCGGTAGACCCATTAAGCAACCGGCTGCGGGGGCGGAAGGAGGGGAGCAGAGGGTCCCCGGCTTCAGGAGCCTCGTGGCTGGGGCACCTTTTGCCACCATGTGGACGCACCCCGCTGAGAAACGAGGGAGGCTCCGGCCAGGCTGGCGGACCTCATGGCCGGGAGCCGACGTCAGGGGTGGGGGCAGGGGGCCAGCAGATGTGAGAAGCGTGATGCGCGGGTCCACGGGCAGGAGCAGAGAGAGAGGTGTCCAGTGAGGCCCACGAAAGCAGAGGACCCCACTGAGCCCTAAGAGTCCCGTGCCAGCCTGGGGGTGGCCTCTGAGAGTTTCTGCTTCTGTGAAACTGGGTGTCGGGCGCCCTCCTCACAGGGCTTTGCAACAGGAATATCTGCTTTCCTATGAGTCACGATGGCTCCGGGCCCAATGCCTATGGCCCATCGCTGCTCCGTGAGGCCCCAGCACAGTCAGCACAAAAGGTGCTGGTGTCCGTCCCACTCTCACGCCCCGTCTCAGGCCTCTGAGAGGGCGCCGCCTGCCCTCTGCGTCCCCCTGCCCTCCAAGGACCGCCAACCTCCAGGTGAGGTCGCCGAGGCCCGCCTCTTTGCATCCCCGGGAAACGACTTGGCTGCCGGCCAGGGTGTGGCCCCAGGGGGTGGGGCGGGGGCTGTGCCCCCCGGAGAAGAGAAAGCGCCTAATCCTGGGATTTGCCGTGAAAGCAGGACAGGGCCGATCACTCATCACCAGCAGAGACGGCCGCGCTGTTGTTTTTAGGTGGAATTTCTGAATCTCATCCGTAATGTGTACTGATTCTGGGCCAAGCTTTCCGAATCAGGCTCCCGGACGGGTCAGCAGTGTGTGTTTAACCCCTTAAGAGGTAAAGATTTCAAAGAGGCGATCTGGGCCCCTGCAGGCTGGAATGACTGAGAGTGACTTGAAGGCAGACGGCTGGGCAGACAAGCTCTTTGCTTTGCATGAGGCTTCCCCTGGCCAGGGGCTGAGGTACAGGCAGGTAGCTGTCTTTACGCATAAGCTCTTGCACTGGGGCTGCTGTGTACAGCTGACCAAGCTGCGCAGTGCAGGTAGAAGAGGCTGTGAATGGCACCCCCCAGGGTTGTGCGGTGCGCAGAAAGTCAACTGTAGACTGCAGCCTTGCCACGTTATTGTCTCTCCCACTGAGACATTAACAGAGGCAAAACCTACTGCTGAAAAACAAACTGTAGGAACTCAGATGGCAGGATGCTAGGGAAGCTAGGAGGCAACTTCGTGAAAGCAGGATTTGTGGCTTGAGTGTAAACTTGTTCCCCAGAACCCAGCACGGGGTTAGGCATGGGGTAGGAATCCAGGAGGTTCTTGCTGAACAAATAATTCAAGGATGACAGAACTCAGGAGGAATGGCCTCCACCATTCTGCTTCCGGCCTGACTCATCAGCCCAGGCCACGAGGGGTGCCTATGACACAGCTCCCAGGTCACTGGAGCCACTTTGGGGTGAACAGTCCCAGTAGCATCCCATGTGCCTGCTCTCCTGTCCTTTCAGGGGGCTCCGAGACCTCACCCAAACGGCCTCCTCACAGTGGCTCATTTATCCCCTAACAACCTACCCAGCTATGTTACAGTACATAGGACTCCTTCTGGTCCTCATACCCCGGCAAGGCAAGCATTACTATGGCAATCTCACTGAGAAGAAAACCGAGGCTCAGAGAGGTTATGAGACCTGCCTGAGGTCACACAGCTAGAAATGGACAACCAAGCAAGAACCGACGCCAGGATATGTGACCCCAAGCTCAGTGCTCCAACGGTGGGAGCAGAGAGTCCAGGGTGTTTTGCCCTAAAAGGGCCACCCCAGCCGTTGATATTATTCAAAAGTGAAATATAGTAACAGTCCTTGTATGCTCACAATAAAACTTAGAATGCTCTTTCAAAATGTAAAAGCTTTTGGTTCCCTTGAGGAGGGGGGAGTGAGGATATTGTTATGCGGGTGGTGAGATATGGGCCAAATTTAGAGGCTCTGGCACAGACAACGTGGGCTATGTGAAAAAGTTTGGGTTCCATGAATACTGACTACACCTACTACATGCCAGGTGCTGCCAGGAGCTCTCCTTATCATTTCCTCTAATGACAAGAATGGTGTCTGCAATTAGGGACTGTCCCTCCTCAACCTAACCCATGTCCACGCGTGCGTGCTCAGTCACTCAATCGTGTCCCACTCTTTGTGACCCCATGGACTGTAGCCCACCAGACTCCTCTGTCCGTGGGATTCTCCAGGCAAGAATCCTGGAGTGGGTTGCCATTTCCTCCTCCAGGGGGATCTTCCTGACCTAGGAATCGAACCCGCGCCTTCTGTGTCTCCTGCATTAGCAGGCGGATTCTTTACCACTGGGAAGCCTTAAAAGATGAGCTGGACCATCTCCATTCATTCAGACTTTATTGCGAGCATGACTGGTTGCCATGGTACCTGGGCAGGAGCTGAAGATAGGAGCACCTCTGTTTCTCAGGGGACCCAGGGGCGTGCAGCACACCTCCTTGCCAGCTGACAGTGATGCTCTTCGTTTTTTTCCTATAGCAACAGTGATGCCCACCAAGGATCCAGAGGGCCATTCACGAAATCAACCATTGGGTCTAAAAAGTAGCTTGAGCTGAGTGCTGTCTAGTTCCTATTGGCTTTGGGGAGGTTCTAGTAGAAATTTTGCCAAAGCACACCCTCTATATAGACAGGTTTTTTTTCCCTCCCTCTCCTTAGAAAAACAGTTAAAAAGGAGTAGTGAGCAAGGAGGGGTCAGGGAGGGCTGAGGCTCAGATACCACCAACCATCCAGGGGCCTGGGGAGTCCCGGGGGAGGGTTCCCCCTTTGCCGGTGGCTGATGATACACAGACTGCACCCACCTCACCAGGGCCCCTGTTAGTCATCTCCAGGAACTATTACCTGAAAGGCCCCTTCTGAAGCAGCCCCCGATCACAGCCAGTGCTGTGCTGGGCGGAGTGAAGCCGGGGCTGGATAAGGAAGGCTTTGTAGTGGCCTGAGAATACCTCAGGCATTAATAGAGCATTTTTTGCACAGGTTGAAAATGTATTCTTCATTTTTCATTGACAGCTGGTGAAAGAGGAATGTAACAGGGTGGCTGCACCCGGCTTTAAGGAGAGAGCAGC
Source organism: Ovis canadensis (assembly GCF_042477335.2). Classification (NCBI taxonomy): domain Eukaryota; kingdom Metazoa; phylum Chordata; class Mammalia; order Artiodactyla; family Bovidae; genus Ovis; species Ovis canadensis. The sequence continues at coordinate 227,681,188 of NC_091247.1, read as the reverse complement.
TCAGCCCTGCTCAGAGCCACCTTTATCCCTGCGGAGAGCTGGTTTTTAAAGGACGCATTAGGGGAAGGTCTGGCCCTTTCAGGTTCTTAATCAACTTGGAGTGCTTTCTCCTTCTGTGATCTGGGGGAGCAACGACCTTCACCGTGTCACGGTCTCAGCGGCTTGTGCACTGGTTAATTTTCTGGGACACAAACTCTTGGTAACTCTGCCCAAGTCAACACCCACAGTCCGAGAGCTCCGGCTCTGGGTGTCTGGGGAAGATTGGGCTCTAGGCCCGCTCCACCTCCAGCAGCAGGAGTGCCCAGCACAAACCACACCTGCCTTCTCTGGCCATTGGTCCCTCCTCCTTTGCTTCCAGCACTGAGTATCAGCTGCTCCTTCACGTGCACCACAACCCAGCTCAGACCTCACCTCTTCCACGAAGCCTTCCTGACCCGGTGCCCAGTGCCCACTCAGGGTGAAGCCTAGAGCAGGCAGGGGTTCAGCCTATGAGTAGGTGCGGCCCCTTCCCAGGTGCTGCAAGCAGTGCGGGCTGCCCAGGCGCGTCTCAATGGGCCCAGGAGCCCCCACACGGGAGGCCTGAGTGGCCCACAAAACACTTTCTCCCTCTCCACGGACTTAGAAGGTTTCTATCTAAGACATTGCTTAAAACGAGAATGCATAGCTGAAAACACGCCTGCAAACTGGGCCCTGCTGTTTTCATAGCTCAGTCTCAAGGTGGTCATTTCCTTAGCTTCCTCCTCTGCCCGATGGAGACAATCACAGCCCCAGAGGCGTCTTCAAAGACCAAGACGGGATATGGGGGTGAGCATGCCCAGTGACGGCTCCCACCCCGCTCAGACTGGGCTAGAGTCCAGTGGCAGAGCAAGCCATCACAGGTGGACAGGCCCATGCCCAGGCCTGGCGTGTGCCAGGGTGGCTACCCTCAGAGTCCAGACGCTCCAGGGGTCACAGAAGTTCTTTGGGGCAGGAGAGGTGCTGGAGGGAGCGGCAGATAAGGAAGTCCAGGCAAAGGGGCTCCAAGGAGAGAAACAAGACAGCGCCCCGTGGGTGGCGAGACAGGAGCCCAGCACAGCCTGGGTCACACCCCAGGGAGACCCCCGTCCCCGCTGGCCTTCACCCTCCACGTGGGAGAGCTCACTGGCAAACTCCAGGGGCCCAACCAGACGAGACGTCCGGCAAACGGACTGAGAAGCTGGACACCAGGCCCACCCAGGAGGCCGGGCCACAGGCAGGACGACTTCCCCAGGGCCAGCTTGGGCCCTCCGCCAGCACCGAATCCGAAGACCAGGGCCCGTGGGACCAAACGCGGCAAGGAGAGGATGCTGTGTTTCCATGGTGGCACCTGTGGTCGCCCCTCACACCAGGGTCTGCCCCCTCCTCGCCCCCCCACCCCGGCCTGAGTCACCCTGGGAAGACCGGCCAGCACCCCCTCGCTGCTCGGGAGGCCGCCTCCAAGAAGGAGTTGGAAAGGGTAGCCTCCGGGAGCCTCCAGGCTCTGAGGTGCCAGGATTTTCTGTCCCAGTGGATGGGAACCCAAGAACCACAGGCTCCCAGGTTGGCTCTGTTTGGAGTTTCAAGGCGGCAAGAAAAACGTGCTGTGACCACTGGCTCTGGGCCCAGCTGTGGCCCGGCCCCTGGCTCGGGTCACTCCAGGGAGGGTTTAGCTGGGAATCTAAGACACAAGCGCTGTCCGGAGTCCCCAGCGAGGCCTCGCAGCTGCTTGTCACTGTCTCTCCACCACTACGTTCCCATGACCTGTCTGCCTCCCCACTGCCACCCGGTGGAATGCAAAGCCCTCAGGGGCAGGGGCTGTACGGGTACTGACCCATCCCTGTATCCACAATGCCAGGCTCAGGGCCAGTGCAGAGAGGAAAGAGCCCAGAAACGCAATGAACGAGTGCGTCGGAAGGATCTGACTCCATCTCCTGTGGTCTAAGAGCTGAGAAGTGCCCCCAGGGTGGGCCGTGTTGCAGCCACACCTGCCGGCCCAGCGTCAAGCACAAAGGCGGTCCCAGGTGGGCTTCTGTGTGCAGGTGCCCACGAGCTGCTCACCAACCCCCATGCACAGGGGTTGGGGAGGGCGGGGGGGACACATACCCTTGGCCCCGCTTCCTCCTGCTTGCCCCCATCCCCAGGCACCCGAAGGTCCCGTAACTCATCGCTCCACCTAACAGTGGGGGAAACTGAGGCCCAGGGCGGGCAGTGACTCAGGGGCAAGCAGCAAGTTTTATGGCTGCACGCCCTCCCCTGGGAATCCAGAGAGGACTCCTGTACTATTAATTGTAATTAACTAATTATTCTGGCTGCCAACTAGCGGAGGAGGAGGCCGGGGGCGGGAGGGCCCCCAGTCATGTTTACAACATGCAAACCCATTTAAGAGCTTGTAAAGTCGCTATAAATGGCTCTTTGGCAACAGAGGAGTTAACGATCCCGTCTCCAGCTGCAGCTCCACAACGGTCAGTCGGTCGGGGCTGGGGCGTCGGGGACGGGGTTCTGAGAGCCAACAGTGCCACCTACAGACCACATTCCATAACGCTCCGCTCAGGCCGACAAAATCCAGGACCTAGGAGACCTGGAGGGGCTTCCCAGCAGGCTTAGTGGTAAGGAATCCGCCTGCAATGCAGGAGACGAGGGGTAGATCCCTGGCTCGGGAAGATCCCCTGGAGAAGGAAAGGGCAACCCACTCCAGTATTCTTGCCTGGAGAATCCCCTGGCCAGAGGAGCTGGGTGGGCCACAGTCCACGGGGTCGCAAATGACTCACGCACGACTTAGCAGCTAAACAACAAACAACATCTGCAGGTGGGGAGACTGAGGCTCCAGGGATCTCCCCCCTGGTCGCTTTTCGCACCGTGATTGACAGGTGTGGGTTTCCAGCTGGGCCCTGAAGGACCAGGGGACCCGGATGGGAACCGGGCTGGTCTGCGACAGGCCTCGGCTGAGCCATGACGGGCTGGAGGACCAGGGGGCATCTGGGTGAACCTGCTCTCTCCAGCCACTCACCCACAGTCATGCCGTCCATGTAGCGCTTGATGATGTCGAAAGAGTCGCGGAGGTTCCCGTCCGTTATGTCGAAGATGATGTCAGCATGGTTGGCAGGATACGCAGGCGTGATGGCCCGGAGGAAGATGATCTCTGCCAGAGAGAAGCGAGGCATGGAGAGGGCGTAGCGTTGGGCCCCGCGAGCCCAGAGAAGCCTGACCCAGTGCGGTGAGAACCCAACACGAGGGCCCCACGCATGGAGAAGGTGCAGGGGCCCTGAGGGACCCCAGGTCACAGTCTGTGCCCCCTTTGCACCAAAGGGGAAGCCGAGGCCTGGAGAGACTTCGGATCCTCCCGGAAGTCACGGAGCACATTAGCTGGTAGGGCCAGGGCTAGGAAGTAACTGGTGATTGCTTAGGAGTCTCCCTGAAGCTGGGAAGATGGGGAAGGGGGGCGGACAAAGGATGTGGCAGAGGTCAAGATGGTCCCTGCCCCACAGCGATGGGGGTCAGGCAAGCCCCTCCTCCGGCCCGGCCCCAAGTGGGTGGGTGGCTGTGTCCATCTCCCGGGCCACCTGATGTGAAATCAGCAGACCCTGATGTGAAATCAGGGCTGGGAGCACAAGGGCCTGATTTACGCAATCTGGGGTGGTGGTGGTGGGGATTCCTCTCTGAGCCTCAGTCTCTCCACCGTGAAGTAAAGCAGGTGGCCCGCCACTGCCCACCAAGGGTCCTCTCCACGTGAACAGTGAAGGTCTAGGTTTCCTGGCCCAAGATGCCGACAGGCACCTCTAAACATGCCCAGCTCCCTGTAGCACCAAACTGTGGGTCAGCACTGGCCGGGGGACCACGGCACGGGCGGAAAGGGATTTGGGAAGGATCTGAGTGGTTTGGCAGAACCCGTCATGGTGCATAGGGCAAACCGCAGTCAGTGATGTTCTCTGAGCCAAGTCCGTGCTGCCCTCCGAAGGTTCTGTGCCTCCCTTTTCTAGAGGGACGAGGAGGTGGGGGGCTCACCTCTCCTGCAGGTGAGCCCGTCCCTGGGCACCTCTCCTGCCCTCCCACCCCCACGGCCAGGCTGTGCTCTGGTACACACACCGGAGTCACTCCCCGGACCCTGGGGCCATGTGTAGACACGAGGCAACCTGTCTAACCTCCCTGAGACGCACGGAGGGCTCTTGTTCACCATGGCGTCCCAGAGCCTGACACTCAGGAGGCTCAGTTGGCTCTTCCGAAAGCCACAGGGGAAGGGTGAAGATTCCACAGAGGAAGGGGGTGTCGAGACCACGCTGGCTGGCCCTGGCATGTGGGCCGCACACCCCAAAGGAAGGCACACAGAGCAGCTTTCTGCCCACAGCCTTCTGCCAGGCACGGGGAGCCCGCTGCCCTGGCCCCACGTGTGGAAAGGGGCTGTGATGGCAGGTCGGCACTGCCGTGGGAGCTGCCTGTGGCGGGCACACTGACCCCTTTACTGTGGGGTTCCGTGGAGTCGGTCTAGCCACACCAACCCACCTGCCCCTCGGTCTCCAGGATGCGGCTTCGCTGTGCAAAAAGTATCAGTCACGACCCTCTACTGACTCCCAAAACCTTGGAGTTGAAGCCCCAACTCCAAGTGCAGGCTCCTGCCTACCTTTGCAGCCCATCTCTTGCCAAGCCTCCACCACTCCAGCCAGAAAACCTTGGCTTCCTTCTTCAAAGAAACATACTCCCCACTCACCTCCAGATTTTCTGGAGGTATTCTGATTTGGCCCTCTCTCCCACTCCCCACTTTCCTACATTAACCTCCTACTGGCCCCTCAGGACCCAGAGTAGGGTCACTGCCTCCTGGAAGCCCTCCCTGATAATCCCACACTTGGCAAAGAATCAACACTTAATAGCTATTTGCTGAACGACTATTATCCCCCAAATGAGATCCACACCCCCTCCACTGAACTGAGGGTGGGGAACAGGCAGGAACCAGGTTGCCTTGTAGTCTGGGGACACGGAGGAGATGCAGAAGCAGGGAGGGGTCAGCATTCCAAACCCACATCTCGCCAAGGAGCTGCTCCTGCAGGTCAAGCTATCAGCCTCAGCAAGGGGGCTGCCCTGGCAAGGATGGTCCCCCAGACGCTGGCCTCTGCCGGGACCCCCATGCCGGCTCCAGACTTGGGAGTGGCCACTCACCTTCAGGGCGGGTGAACTCGCGGAAGGTGGGAAGCGAGACGACGGTGTGGGAGACGGTGTGCACCGGGTCCAGCACGCAGGCGACATCGTTGGGGCGGCAGGACTTGATGCAGCGGACCGTGTCTGTCTTCTCTTGGCGGAGCCTGAGGGGAGCCACAGCACAAGACGGGGTGGGAAAGGGGGGACCCGGACACCCTCAGAGACAGAGCCCAGGGCCCAGGAGAGAAGCAGGTAGCCGGGCAGCAGCACCCGCCCCAGGCTGGCTCCGTCATTGAGAGACCTGCACCGGCCTCCCAGCCCAGCTGCTCCAAGGGGATGCTTCTGGGTTCTTCTACAAACCGGACTGGGAGTCGAACCCCCAAGACAGACCCCAGCTTCCATCTGCCCCAGCCGAGATAAGCAAAGTTTTGCTATTTACCAGCTACACGAACTGAGCTTCAGTGTCTACAACTGCAAATCACATTCATTCACTCACTTGCTCAACAGGTGTGTTTGGAGTGTCTGCTGGGTGTCACACACCAGGGACACCAAAAGCAAGCAAGGGAGACAAGGACTGGCCTTCCTGGGACTCCGGGTCGGAGGGGGCGGTCACAGGGAAAGCACCCAGCTTGGCGCCCCACACAAAGCAGTCAAACCTCCAGTGTCACGTATGTGATGGACGGGGTAAGAGGGGCCCGAGTTTGCTACAGGTCCAGGCATACTTTTAAAAACCTCTTAATCATAAAATAAAATACGAGAGCTACACGAAACAAGGTTACAGCTTAATGAGTATTATAAGGCAAACCACTTTACAATCAGCACCCAGGTCAAGAAAGAGAACTTCAACCTGGCACTTGAGGCCCCTTCGTGGGCCCAGATCTGTCTTAACCCTCTCATGCACCCACAAAGTAACCCCCGTCCTGTCTCTGCCAGCAATCGCCTACCTGGGTTCCTTTACGTCTGTACCACACATGTGCATCTCGAGCAAATCACTTAAATTTGTCCATTAAAAAAATTTTCTGGATCTTTCATTTATTTATTTATCTATTTTTTTTTGCCGTGCCATGTGGCATGCAAGATCTTAGTTCCCTGACCAGGGATCGAACACATGTCCCTGCATTTGGAGCACAAGTCTTAACCACTAGACCACCATCGAAGTCCTTGTTGTATCTTTATGTATTTTTTTAAAATGAGAATATTGTTTTGGAGACAGTTCTTTATTATTATTATTATTTTTTGGCTGCGCTGGGTCTTCATTGCTGTGCACAGGCTTTCTCTAGTTTTGGTGAGCGGGGGTTACTCTCCAGTTGCGGTCATTTCTTCTGCTGTGGAGCACGGGGAGCCTGGTGGGCTGCCGTCTATGGGGTCGCACAGAGTCGGACATGACTGAAGCGACTTAGCAGCAGCGGCAGCGTGGGCTCTAGAGAGCGCGGGCTCAGTAGTTGTGGTGCATGGACTTAGTTGCCCCGAGGCACGTGGAATCTTCCCGGACCAGGGATCTAACTGTGTTGCCTGCATTGGCAGGCAGATTCTTAACCACTGGACTACCAGGGAAGTCCTCTCCCCCAGGAATCTCGCTATCTGGCTTAACAAGGTGTTCCAGCCCCATCTTACACGTTTACTGTCCCAGCTATTTCCAAGCAGTGTTGGGTTCGTTTTTTGTTTTTTAGTGGAAAGTGATATTTCAAGACCATAATCTGGATACCAAGAATGCTCAGTGCTTCTGAGTTGGTCATTGTTTCTAGGCCTCTTCAGTGGAAATTTTGAAAGATCATATACAGGATGAATTCATACTGATATTTACAATCAAAACAAGAGGCACATAGTTTTTCACTTAACCTCTCCTATAAACCAAAGGAATCTCCTTTTTTCCATATCAAAATTCTTGCTCTTAAGAACACAGGATATGGTAGAATACCCCATAATTATTTATTTTTGTTTATTCCATATTTTAATCCAGTAGTCTCAGAATAACAAAACTAAAATTACTACCACTAACATAATTACATAATTACTTAAAGTAATAATTTGGGGGATAAGTTCTCCTTATTCTACCTACAACTTTAACGGATGTGCTAGACCTACACAGCCTGAGCCTACAGTGATTCGTACTATACTTTTTTCTTATAAGACTCATTTAACTGTAGTTCTATGAGTAATTATGTTTAATGCTTTCAGGCTGACAATTTTGCATGGTGCTAATAGTCTGTGCCCTTTGTACATAAAGGCACAAAGACTTCCCTGGTAGCTCAGATGGTAAAGAGTCTGTCTGCAATTTGAGAGGCCTGGGTTCGATTCCTGGGTCAGGAGGATCCCCTGGAGAAGGAAATGGCAACCCACTCCAGTATTCTTGTCTGGAAAATCCCATGGATGGAGGAGCCTGGTTACAGTCCATGGGCTCACAAAGAGTTGTACACGACTGAACGACTTTCACTTTTGTACATAAAAGTCTGTTTTGTTGGGTATAAGATCCTTGACTTACATTTTCTTGAGTATGCTAAGTATTAATTTTCTTCTGGTGTAAGTGTTGTTTGGATAAATTTGATGATAACAATAACATAGTTTTTTCCCTTATAAGTCTCTTTCTGTTTTTACCGAAAGGCACAGATATTTTTGTTTTCTCTTTATATCTTGGTGTTGGTTGCTCTGAGTCAATATGTTCAAATATATTGGGTGTTCTTTCAATACGGAATTTAAAATTTTTTCCCTAAAATATCTGTAAAGTCTCTTGAATTATCAATTGCAGTAATTATTGCCGCCCTCCTTCGTTCTGGATTAATTCTTCAGAGATTTCTATTATCTGTAAGTTGGAATTTAAAATCTTTTCCCTAAAATATCTGTAAAGTCTCTTGAATTACCAATTGTAGTAATTATTGCTGCCCTCCTTCATTCTGGATTAATTCTTCGGAGATTTCTATTACCTGTAAGTTGGATCTTCTCTCTCTTCAACATCTGTCACTTTCTCTTCGAGTCTTTTCATCCCTTTTGTTATTTATTTTTCAATTTATGAGATCTTTGTTTTCAGCTTTTCCTTAAGTATGTATTTCTGAAACTGCCTTTTGCTCTAATTTAAAATAATTTCTTGAGTCTCATCACTTCATTTCTCAGTTTTTCCTAATCCTGGCTTACATTTTTCCTTCATTTTTGGTTGTATTTTCAATCCTCTTAGTTTGTTTGATACAGGCTCCAGCTTTGATCTCGTCTGTAAGCATGGCTTCCTGGAGTACTTTCAATCTCCAGAGGAATGTCATTCTGTTCTTTATTCTCCTTTTTTCCTACAATAACTTTATACGAGACGTAACCTGGATACTTTTCGGCTAACCATCTTTATGTGAAATCAGTGTCACGTAAGGAGTGGTCCACACTCTTCCTGATTCCACAGGGCCCTTGCATCTGCTGTCTTTGGCAGCCTGCTCTTTGACAGGCCTCTACATTTACCTGGAGTTTCATTTTCCACAACAGTCTCTTTCCTACTCAGTTTTCTATTTCATTTCCAGCATTTTCTTCACAGTATGAGACCCTGACTTTTCAAGGAAGTCTTAATGGCCCAGGTTTAAAAGTTTAATGGGGCTTCCCTGGCGGTCCAGTGGTTAAGAATCTGCCTTGCCAAAACTAGGAATAAAACTACCATATGACCCAACAATCCCACTACTGGGCATATATCCTGAGGAAACCATAATTGAAGAAGACATATGTATCCCAATGCTCATCGCAGCACTATTTACAACAGCTAGAACACAGAAGCAACCTAGATGCCCATCAACAGATGAAAGGATAGAGACGCTGTGGTGCGTATATACAGTGGAGTATTACTCAGCCATAAAAAGGAATGCATTTGAGTCAGTTCTAGTGAGGTGAATGAATCTAGAGCCTGTTATACAGAGTGAAGTAAGTCAGAAAGAGAAAAACAAATACTGCATATTAACACAGACATATGGAATCTAGAAAGATGGTACTGATGAACCTATCTGCAGGGCAGCAGTGGAGACGCTGACAACAGACCTGTGGACAGGGGCCGGGGGAAGGAGAGGGTGTGGCGAACTCAGAGAGGAGCATATATACATGATCATATGTAAAACAGCTGGCGGGAATTCGCTGTATGATGCAAGGAGCTTAAACTCGGTACTCTGTGACAACAGAGGGCGGCGCAGGGTGGGAGGGAGGCTCACGGAGGGGACATATGTATACCTATGGCTGACTCATGGTGATGTACGGCAGAAGCCAGCACAATATTGTAAAGCAATTACCCTCCCATTAAAAAAAAATATCCATTTTACAGTGCAAGGGACTCAGGTTCTATCCCTGGTCTGGGAAACTAAGATCCCACACGCTGAGGGGCAACTAATACTGCACACCGCAGCAAGAGATCCTGCGTAACACAACGAATACCCTGCCTGCCACAACTAAGACCTGATGGGCCTAAAGAAATATTTTTTTAAAAAAAGCCTTCCTGGTAGCTCAGCTGGTAAAGTCTCCGCCTGCAATTCAGGAGATTCCGGTTTGATTCCTGGGTTGGGAAGATCCCCTGGAGAAGGGAGAGACTACTCACTCCAATATTTTTGGGTTTCCCTGATGGCTCAGCTGGTAAAGAATCTGCCCGCTATGTGGGAGACCTGGGATCTCTTCCTGGGTTGGGAAGATCCCCTGGAGGAGGGCATGGCAACCCACTCCAGTATTCACACCCATGGACGTGGAGAATCCCATGGACAGAGGAGACTGGCTGGCTACAGTCCATGGGGTCGCAAAGAGTCGGACAGGACTGAGCGACTAAGCACAGCACAGCCTGTTCCACCCCTTCTTCAATCCTTGCACACACTCGCCACTGCAGCGAGCAAAGGGGCTCCCAGCCTCAGCCACTGTTCGCAGATTGCGCTTTCTACAGGACACTGCTGACTGCTTGGGGTTCTTTCACTGCCTCCTCCTGCACGGATGCCAATACCATGTGGGTGGATTTCATTTGAACTATATGTGGGGCTTGCCTTTTGTTTAGCTGAAAGCGTTTCCCATGGATGAAAAACTTTCTTATCTGGTCGTCGTGGTTTTGCTTAGGATCCAGAGAACTTCCAAAACTATGCTGCAGCGTCACCCCAGATGTCTGTGCAGGACAGCCTGCACACATCACTTCCTTGACTCTTCACAGCTCTTCCCTCTTCGCCATGCTGTCTCCTTCCTCAGCTAGTGAAACACCCTGTTTTTCACTTGAGAATTTCAGAACTGGGCTGGTACGAGGGCTTTCTGAGAGGAAGCCAGAGTAACAAGCTGATGAGCACTGAGTGATCCCAGCAATCCTGCCCCCTTCATCATCGGGCTGGGTGTCTGAGAACAGACTCCAGAGCCAGGCTGCCTGGGTCAGAATCCCGCCCCACCTTATATCAGCGCTGGGATTTCGGGTGGGTTACTTAACCTCTCTCCCTCCATGTCATCATTGTGAGATGAGGATCAAAACAGCACTTTCCTCAAAGGCTCCATGAGGGTTTAGTTATTGCTTGGCCCACAGAAGGCACTGCCTAGGTGTTAGCTGTGATAGTTGTTAACTATTTTATCATTATATGATAATCATAATTATCATCCTTCACCTTTGGGCTTCCTGGTGGCTCAGTTGGTGAAGAATCTGCCTGCAAAGCAGGAGACCTGGGTTTGATCCCTGAGTCGGGAAGATCCCCTGGAGAAGGAAATGGCTGCACACTCCAATATTCGTGCCAGGGAAATCCCATAGACAGAGAAGCCTGGCAGGCTACAGTCCATGGTGTCATAAAAGTCAGACATGACTTAGGGACTGAACACCACCACCACCACCTTTGGGAGCTTGGTTTAAAAGTGCACACACGTGGGACTTTCCTGGATGCCCAGTGGTTAGAATGCTGTGCTTTTACTGCCAAGGGCTCAGGTTTAGTCTTTGGTGGAAGCAAGTACCTGTGGAACTAAGATCCCACAAGCCAGGTGGTGCGGTCAAAAAAACCCCAAAACTGCACACACAGGTCTAAGAGCTGGAAGTGATGGCAGCTCTACAAACCCTCTGAACTTTCATTTTCCATTTAAATAAAAATCGAAATGAACACTTGAGTACCTTCCAGTGAATGGAGACACCAATACTCATTAACTGCCTACCACACCCAGATGCTGCCGTGTGTATAAGTAACTTCATGTTATTTCCAAAATAGTTCAGGAAATGGGCCTCGAAGCTCTGAAAGGCAAGTGACTTATCTGAGGTCACAGAACCAGTAAATGGCAACGAGGACACTGGAACTCTTAAGTTTCGTTCGGTTGGTTGGGTGGGTCGGTTTGTTTTCTCTGCACTGTGTGATCTCTGCTGATACAGCAGGCTGATACAGGAATACTGCTATGTAGCCTCCAGGGACTGCAGAGAGGCGAGCGGCCAGGTAATCCAGATACCGCCATCCCCATGTGCGCATGCAGATACACGCACGGACACATCAGAGGTATTCTCGGATGGAACAGGGCACCTGAAGAGGCAGGAAGTCCCACAAACAAGGCAAAGTGCAAGAAAAGCTGAACAGCCAGTGGGAATGTAGAGGGATTCTGGCAAGTCTTGTAAGGCCACTGAAAGGCTTCTAAAGCCCCCAAGAATCCCCCCACATCTTAACACTCCTAGGGGCAAAGAGCTCCCCCCAGCCTCAATAAGCAGGACCATGATGAAAGAGTAGAGCAAGTCACTCAGTCGTGTCAGACTCTTTGCAACCCCATGGGCTACACAGTCCATGGAATTCTCCAGGCCAGAATACTGGAGTGGGGAGCCTTTCCCTTCTCCAGCCAATCTTCCCAACCTAGGAATCAAACTGGGGTCTCCTGCATTGCGGGTGGATTCTTTACCAGCTGAGCCACCAGGGAAGCCCAAGAATTCTGGAGTGGGTAGCCTATCCTCCAGCGGATCTTCCTGACCCAGGAATCGAACGGGGCTCTCCTGCATTGCAGGTGGATTCTTCACCAACTGAGCTACCAGGGAAGCCCGCAGATAGGAATAACTGAATACAATGACGAATCCCTGCTGTGTCTTGTTGATTTCACAGAAGAGGTGGTATCTGAACTAAGCCTTGAAAATACTGTCCATCCATTCTTCTATCCATCATCCATCCATCCATGTTTATTCAGATGTTTACTGAGCTCCTTCTACAGGCCAGACATTCTGAAAAGTATAGAGAATACAGACACAATCCCTGTCTTTAAAAATGTGGTGGTAAAAAGTAACAAAAACAAGGGCTTCCCTGGTGGTCCAGTGGTGAAGACCCACACTTTCTATGCTTCCACTGCGGGGGGCATGGGCTCGATCCCTGGTTGGGGCACTAAGATCCTACATGCTGTGTGGCATGGCCAAAAATAAAGGAATTGATAGCACCATTTAAAAGTATTAAAAAAAAGAACAAGATGCCAGGGTAACTGCTCTGATGGAGGATACCTGGCTCTGGAAAAGCTCAGATTAAGGAAAGCCTTCACCAATGAGGCGACTTTAGCTACATCTTCAGAGAGAATGGCCATTTGCAGGAGAAGGGATGGCGCGTGCTATAGCCTAGAGAAAGTGAGTGTAGAAAAGGGTAAGAGTTCTGCGTAACTAGAACACTGGTCACTAGCAGGGGATGAGCCAGAGTGGGGAACAAGGGGGAGACGTGGCTGAAAAGGCAGGCAGAGGCTGGAGCAGGCACGGTCTCAGATGCCCTTCCAAGGGAGTTGGGCTTCGTCTGCTAGTCATAGAAGGTTCTAAAGAGGGGAGGGACACAACAAGACTGGTCCTTCTGAGAGGTCCTCTGGCTTCAGCTTGGGAGACTGCAAGCTGGACCAGACCAGAGGTGCTCAGAGAGGGGTCTGGGAGACAGCAGGAGTTTGGAGGCAAGTGGCTAGGAGCATGTGTATTCTCCTGTGGCAAGTTACCTACTGCCTCTGTCACAGGGCACAGGGCACGGTGTCAACTGTACACCTGTCCTCTCCACTAGATAGCAAAGTGGACCCCTTCCCCATCTTCTTCCAGGCCCTTGTAGGAAGGACCTTAGGCCCCTCCAGTATCCTTTACTTGATTCCTCTTGACATTCTGCCTCCCTTTCATGTTCCTACTTGAAAACAGCATCAGCAGCCACAGAAATGCTAGATACGCAAAGCGATGTTGGCAGGAAGTCATCCATCCCCTCAGCAGACAGAAGCAAAGCACCTACTGCATGCTAGGCCTCGCCAGGAGCTTAGGGACACGGCCCTGAACAAGACAGACTTGGTCCCTGACTCCCCGGAGCCTTCTGGGTGGTGGGGGAACAAAAGGGAAACACAGAAAGTGGGACCTGCAAACTATGAGGAGCATCACAAAGGCGGAGTTGGGAGAAAGACTGACAGAGGAAACAGAACCCAAGGGTGTCCAGCGAGGCCCAGTGGCGACAGGAGCACAGTGACTGAGGTTCAACCAACATTCAGGCCAAGGGTGCAAAAGCATGTGCAAAGGGCCTGTGGCAGCGGAGAACTCAACAGTGTGGTTCAAGGGAAGCAAGGCAAGGGAGAACAATCTGAGGTCAGGCTGGAGGTGGACACCAGGGATAAATGATGCCGTGCCTTGAGAGGCACACTGGGGGCTTGGCTGGGATCATGGTGGAAGAGGTCTTTGAAGACAGGCAGGCTGATCAAGGTTCACGCTGGCGGTGCTGTGGCGGGACGGGACAGTCAGAGCTGTGCCGTCAGCAAACCAAGGTTCGAAGGTCAGCTGTGTGACCCTGCGCACATCGCTCACCCGCCCCGCCCCAAGCCTCTCTGGGGATGACACGCTTGCCCCACAGGATGGGAAGCAGCGCACGTGAAGGCCCGGGGCTTCCTGAGGGGGGCCCGTGAGCGACACATTCATCAGGCCCCCTTTGCCTCCTCCTGGTACAAAGCGGGGGTCCTCTGTGGAGGGAATCGGCCTCCCTTAGGTAAGGGCTGCATCTAAGATGCTGCGATCGCGTTCGGGGTTCTTCCACAAGTTTGGGCTTCTCATCAAGACAGAATGGGAGGTTTGAGTCTCAAGATGGAGCTTTCATGGTCTCAGTTAAAGGCTCAGCTCCTGGCAATACAGCAAGGAAAGCAGGCTGGGACCAGAAGATCTGGCTCCTAGACTGCCTTCTACCGCACACAGCCCTTGTCACCTTGGTCAAGTCCCTCCCCTTCTCTGGGCCTCAGTTTCCACATCTGTGGAGTGAGAGGGGATGGAGCTCAGCCATCCCTAGAGGCCTCTGTCACCTTGTCCTCCGGGCTCAGCACAAGTGGGGGACAGAGAATCATCTCAGATGAAACATCCAACCTCGCTCTGCCCTGGCCTGGGCACCTGGGCGGTATGGACTGTGACTCCCACTCACAGGGGCTCCTGGACGCAGACCCCTCACGGAAAACACTCCTCGGCCGCCCCTGGGGGCGCCAGGCAGGGCTGGGCTCCCCTTCCCCACCAGGAACAAGCAGCACAGACGCTCCCGACCGCGCCAAATAAAACCAAGGCACGCCAGCCATGCTGTGTGGGATTGCCCGCTGAGCCTTTATTGGCATTCCGGAGCGGAGGGTGGGGAAAGCAACAAGGGGGCCCCCTCAGCGGCCCGAAGCGCGTGCTCAGAGCTCTGCGGATACAAAGATGTAAAGCTTGGCCACAAAGGAGCTGACGGTGCCGTGGCGGGAGAGGTCCATCCTGACGGTCAGGAGCATGTCCCTGGGCTCGGGGACGGGCTTGGTGAGGGCCACCACCCCGCTGTGGTGGTTCACCTTCCGGGTGGTGAAAAAGCCCTCCTCGTTGCCGCCGGTGATGGCCAGCTGCATGCTGTCCCCGGGGACGACACTGGAGGGGCCCATGCGGAAGACCACGGCGGGCACTTGGATGTTGGTGGGGAAAGAGAGGTGGTAGTGGGTTATTCTCAGAGGCAGCTTGGGGCACTCCTGATTCTCATGGCAAGGCAAGCGCTCGCAGCGGCTGCAAGAAAAGTGGACAGAGAGACAAGGAGAGGGTTAGGGCCCATTCAGCAAGCGGAGAAACAACAGAGCGTGGGGCAGGGTGAGCGGGGGGCCTGCTGGGCGGGGCCTCCCGCCGCCCTCTGGCCAGTCAGCCAACAAGAAGAGCACCCCTCACTCACCTGTGGGAGGTGCCGGGGACCTCCAGCCGCTGCCTCAGGCACTAGCCTCTTCCAACACCCTCGGGGGCGCTGGGTGGCTGGGGCCAGGGTTGTGCCTGGAGCAAGGTGTGTCCCTCTCTCACCGGCAGAGCCCCACCCCAGGCTGTCCTCACCAGGCACACCCTGCCCTCTGAGTGTTGTCCAGGCTCCCAGCTCCTCACCCGGGCAGTGGTCAGGGCGACACTGGCCGGCTCTCCAGGCCAGCAAACATGGCTGCCGCCATTTACAGAGCGTTTGGCTATTCGTCGGCATGCCTTTGCTAGAGTGATCATACCCACACTGTGAGGGGGCGTTGAGGGCCATTTGTCAGATGAGGAAACTGAAGCTGAAAGAATCAGTGGCTTTCTCAAGGTCACAGAGTGCGTAAGGAAGATACATTTGTGCTCAGTCAAGTATTTTCCTATCTTTCCTCGCTAAAGCTTTGTACTCTAGGCCCAGTTCCCTGTCTGTATTCACAGAACCAGCCAAGGCTTGGGGCAGAGACAGAGACAGGTTCTAACTTCCTGGGTCAAGACGGAGACAGGTCCTAACTTTCTGTGACAATATGAGGAGCGGTTTTAACTTCCTGTGACAGGATGGAGACATGTCCTAACTTCCTGTGACACGATGGAAACACATCCTGACTTCCTGACAGGTCTTACCTTCCTGTGACAGGACGCAGACAGATCCTAACTTCCTGTGACAGAATGGAGACACGTCCTAACTTCCTGTGACACGATGGAGACACATCCTAACTTCCTGTGACACGATGGAGACACGTCCTAACTTCCTGTGACACGATCAAAACACATCCTAACTTCCTGTGACAGGTCCTACCTTCCTGTGACAGGATGCAGACAGGTCCTAACTTCCTGTGACACAATGGAGACAGGTCCTAACTTCCTGTGACAGGACAGAGATATGTCCTAACTTCCTGTGACACGATGGAGACAGGTCCTGACTTCCTGTGACAGGTCCTACCTTCTTGTAACAGGATGGAGACATGTCCTACCTTCCTGTGACACGATGGAGACACGTCCTAACTTCCTGTGACAGGACAGAGATATGTCCTAACTTCCTGTGACATGATGGAGACAGGTCCTAACTTCCTGTGAGAGAATATTTTTTGCTCCTAAATTCCTGTGACAGGATTATGAGGATAGGTTTTAACTTCCTTTGACAGAATAAAGATAGATTCTAACTTCCTGTGACAGGATGGGGACAGGTTCTAACCTTCTGTGAGATGATAAGAACAGGCCTATCTTCTGCCTCTTAAACTCCATCACAATATGAAGGCAGCTGCCTTAGAAGCAGAGCCCTGTGCTGAGCCCCACAGGACTTGACAGAGCATGTCCCAGGAAGTTTCGCCATCTTGACTGTGCTTGGATTCTCCAGTTGGGAGCATCTACTACTGTCCTTGTCTTCCATCATGCCTCCATTTCAGCTTTTCAGTTTCCATGCCTCGTGTTGGGGGACTAGAACTTATTTAACACTTGGCATTTATTGTTAGCAAGCACTGTCTCTTTTTACATCCTATGTTCAGGCTCTTTATCAGGACTCACTCACTGGAATCCTCTCATTTACTTGGCTGTTTACCATTTTGAGCTCTTGGAAAAGGCAGCCCTAGGAATGAGCTCCACGCTAGTAAAGGCATGTGAAAATCAGGAACACTGAAGATGAAGGTTTTGTAAGGGAGGTGGCCGACAGGCAGACGGAGAGCAGTGGGAAAAGACGCAGCTGTGTGCACTGCCGGGGGCAGCCCACCCCCACAGACACCCTGGGCCAGGCCAAAAGGGGGTGTGCCAGGTGACTGCGGAAAAACCAAGGAACGTGCCTGGCCTCGTGCTGGGTAAGTCAGAGTTTCTCTTTCCCCAAGCTCCCCTCGCTGTCCCACATGATTCCTGTCTTACCAACAGGGAGACCAAGCTCAGTGAGAACATGGAACCTGTCCATGCCTCCAGTCTGTACTGAACGGCAGAGGCAAAGGTGGCCTGTGTGTGTGCGTGCTCAGTCGCTCAATCATGCCCGACTCTTTGTGGCCCATGGACTGTAGCCCGCCAGACTCCTCTGTCCATGGGGTTTCCCAGACAAGAATACGGGAGCAGGCTGCCATTTCCTACACTAGGAGATCTTCCTGACCCAGGGATTGAACCCACATTTCTTGTGTTTCCTGCATTGGCAGCTGGATTCTTTATCACTGAGCCATCTGGGAAGCCCTCTCTTCAGAGGCTATTTGTACACATAAACACACACCCAGCTGCTCTGGGAATCCCTCGCTTCAAAGGCTATGTGTACACACACACACACACACACACACACACACACACATGCACACACACCTCTGCTTCAGGAAGGGTCTGGTGGATCTGGCCAGCAGGTGGTGCTAGAGTCTCCATTTGCCAAATGATTAACACGGCATGTGTGGAAGGCAGGGAATGCGAGGTGTGCGTAAGTTCTGGTATTGCCCCCACAGCCATCACACCAGAGAGCAGAACACTGCTTCCTCTCCGGTGGTCTCCACACCCCCAACCCCACAGAGTACCCAAGCCCTTCCTCCCTCTGGGTATTTCTGGGCCCAGCTCCTTCCAGGCCATTCCATTCCCATGGCTCTTTGGCTTCGTTTCCAGTATCCAGCATGACACTCACTACATGCTTTATATTAATACATGCGCATGAGTAAATTCGGCCTTGATTTTCCTGGTCAGTTGCAGTTTCAATGATTCCACTCTGCTCTGCCCCATACTTACTACAAACATCCCAGAAAGCGTTAACTACTGCCTCTGGCAAACTGCCTGTCAGACCGGGGGTGGCACTGAGGTCTTTATTTAGGAGTGTGTCTCGATGGAGGAGGGGCCGCCGCCACTGCATCTATTACAGAGCAGAGGAGGCCCAGAACCCGGGGACCACCCACCTCGGTTTCCATCTCGACCCGCATGAGAGAACAACGTGCTCCAAGTTTTCAGTTCAACAACTTGGTCAAGACACCCCAAGTTCCACGAAAATGCAATTATTGGAAGTCACCACATGCCAGAGAAGAAAGGTCCTCAAGGCCAGTGCCTTCTCCTGGGAGGTGTGGCTGCTGTGGCCGCCTGAAGCTCGCAGCCGTCCCCGCCGGCAGTTCCTGTCGCTCTGGACACAAGCCCCAGGAACTAGCCAGGGCACGGTTCCACCCACTCCGTCCACCGGAGTTACACCCTGGGGCCGGGAGCTGTGCCAACTAAGGCCGCCAGCCTCCCTCTGGCCCTGGCTTCTGAGAGCCCGGGTCTCGGGGTCTGCCCCATTGAGGGGGTAAAGAGGATGTTTTTGGTCCCATCCCGGGCTCAGGGACACTCTGAATATCCCTGCTGTGAGGAGGAGGGAACTGCGTGGGCAGGATCTTAACAGCCTGGTCAGTCCTTGGGGCCCAGACCTGTGGTTTGTGGCCCAGCCTGCTGGGTCATGCTCCAGTTACCGCCCTTCGGCCACTGGGGAGACTGGCCAGAAGGAGGCTGTTTGTGGAGAGAGAGAAGGCTGAGGCCTGGCGACAGAGACAGAGACTCAAATCTTGCTGGTCAAGGCTCCCTGAATGTTAAACCACGGAAGTGCCGGTTCCTGGGACCTTTCTAATATAGCACTTTTAACTTGTACAAATCGCTTTCTGAAGGTCAGATAAATTCTTAAGAGGGTTTTTACAGAAAAGGAAAAGGGCCATGAAACAGAAAACTCCAGTGTGAGGAGTCAGCAGGGCTGAGAGGCTCAGCTTCGCCTCACCTGGGGCTCTGGCCTGCGTCCTGCCCACATCTACCTGGCGTGTCAGTGGCCCTAAGCTATCAGGGCTCCTGTGGTCCCAGAGAAACAGCCCCCTGCATACGTGACAAGGCAACCAAGACAAGACCCCCAACCCCCAAGGCCTGTGAACTGAGGATTCCAGGCCCGGCCCCCACTTCCTGCGCCCAGTGCTGGGCTCCTGGCTGGCCCACGATTCCTCAACAGCCCTTCAGGAGCCGAGTCTCGTCTTCCCGTCTGAGGACTGAGTGACCCTAGACCTGGCTGGTCACACAGTCACCCCACAGGCACACAGTCAGCCGCAGCTGCAGTCGCTCTGAGGAACGTCTGGATTCTGAGCACGAGAGCGGGGTGGCTTGTGGCCATCCTCCTTACCACCACTCTGCGCCTAATACAGACAGTGGTGGTGCTCCCTCTTTATCATCCCCCTGGGCCGGGCACCCAGAGCATTACCGTTAATCCTCATGGCGCTGACAAGCAGGTATTGTCAGCACACGTTACAGAGGAAAATGGGCCCCAGGGTGACCAAGACCCCAGATCACAGCACCAAGGAACAGGAGAGCCAGGCCTGGAAGGCAGGATGGGTGTCCCAGGCCTGGTTCCTTCCTCCTCCAGGCAGCCTCCCAGGCTTTGTCCTCAACCAGACACAAGGGCCACTGTCTGCCTTCCTTCCATCCGTAAATACTGGCAGTAAAATGTGCCTGGGCGCACCTTACCCACAGCCCCGCAGGCTGAACCCAGAGCGAACCATATGGAAGCGGCTCTGCCCCCACAGTCACAGGTCACCCAACAGGAACCCAGAGGGCGACACCACCGCCCCCTTTACAGCAAGAAGTTCACGGGACCTGCTGACTGTAAAGGTGACCTGGAATGGACTGAATTTGGAAGGCAAACCTAAGCGAGGCTGACACCAAAGCCAGATCGTTCCAGAACGCCACAGCATCTCCATGAGGCTTGAGAACAGTGAGGGGAGCACAGACTGGACCCTCAGGGCAGGGGACACACCTCTCCCAGTTCCACCCGCCTCCCAGCCTCTGCTCCGGCTGCTGGATGGCGCTGGCAACCAGCATGTGCTCAATGGGGCCACAGTCTTCCCTGGAGGGGCTGCTCAGAGCCTCAACCACCCCCGCCAACCTTGACCGTGGACGGAGTCCACTTCCTGCGCCTAATACAGACAATGACGGTGCTCCCTCTTTATCATTCCCCAGGGGGCAGGGCGATGAACCCAAAGGATGTGGACAGACCACGACCTGAAGTATCAGCCCCTCAGTCAGGAGGTGTGGTTCCTTGCTGGGCACCCCATTTCCTGGCCGGAACTCCTCTGTTGCCCTTTCACACAGGTCCACACCCCACGCCCATCCCACCCTCCACTCCCTCCCTCTCTGCCCGACTCCTCCCCCCTTCATTCCGGCATCACCAACTCTAGGTACTCCTGCTTTCTGTGCCCCGCACCCCCACTGGGGGGAGCCCTCCTTGATGACAGCACTCCTGCACTCTGCCCACAGCTATTTCCACATGGGCTCCTCCGGGGCTCAGAGCAGGGCCCAGGGGCCTTTGCGGGCCCACTGTCTCCCCAGGTGCCTGCACACAGTAGGCTTACGGTGAACACTCCCCAAACAAGAAAAAGACTTCCCCACCCACGGGGCGGCGAAGGATTCCACAGCACCCATCAGTGTAAGGACCGGGGAGGAGAGCCAACCACATCCAGTCTTGGCACACGATGCCAGCCTGCCCACCCCCAGCATCGGAGGCATGAAGACCCCGCACAGGGCAGCCTCCTCCTCCCCGTTTGCCTTCATGACCGCACCCGAGCCTGAGGTCAACAGCAACCAGCCCATCTTCCAGAATCCTCGAACCCAGACACAGACAAGGGCCTGGGAGGGAGTGACGGAGCACGGACAGACAGACAGAAGCAGCTCAGCCTCAAATCAAGGACACAATCATTCTTCCCAGTTCAGGAGCACTCGTACTGCCTGTAAGCTGTTGTATAAGCCCCCGGCTCTTGGAATGCTGAGTGCTGGCAAACCCAGCCCTGGGGTGTCTTTTCCCTACCCACAAGAACGCCTGCTGTGGAAACAGAGAGGGTGGGGAGAGGATCGGGTGGGGGCGAGGCCAGAGGATGAACATGCCCGATGCTGTGAAGAACACTGGGGCCGTCTGAGCATCTCCTGCTCTAGCTTTTGGCCAGAACAAGTACACGCCGGGGCCTGGGACCTTTGCCCCAGATGGCTCTTACCCCCTGGCAGGAGAAGCAGGGTCAAGGTCAAGAGGCCGAGTCTCCCAGGCAGCCTGGCTGGGTGCTGGCACTGCCCAGGGCAGGAGGGAAGGGACCCAGCATCCATGCTCCCACTGAGGAGCTTTCCCTGAAACGATCTCTGGGGCAAGAAAGGAGACCCCCACCAACAGAACAAGGGTTGGGGTCGTGTGTGGCAAGGCCAGAGGGTCCTCACTGCTTCCTGAGGAATGGGGTTTCTGGACGCCCCAGCAAACACCCGGCAGCCTGAGAGTCAATGAGCTGACAGTGACACGCGGACACACAGCTTTAGGCTGAGAACCCAGAACCTTCCGAGCTGTTCCCACACCATCGCTGGGCGGAACAGAACCTGGTCTTCAGGTGCGGCCCACCCGGAGTCATTGCTACCTCCATAGGAGTCAGCACGCTCTGCCTCCTGCATCCCACAGAGGTGGACACTGAGGTCCACAGAGCTGTCCCTTGCCCAAGGCTCCACCCCAGGGAGGAGAGGCCAGGTTTCTGCCTGGCTCCACGTGCAGGCAGGTCAGCGAGGAGGCCCGCCGACCTTTAGCCCGTTTGAGGCCAATTTCCTTCGCTTTCTGCAACCAGTCTCGCTGGCATTTAGGCGCCTGAGAACCAGGGATCCTTGAGTTTCCCAAGACCCACGTGGGAGGATACAGCTCATGAACACCCACTCCTGCCTCGTGCAGGCCGGGAGCCCAGCCCCCAGGAAGGCCGACACAGACAGACGACCACGGGGCCCGAGGGACTTACGTGTCTGTGGAGCGACGGTAGTTCTCGGGACACTCGAAGGCCAGGCAGCGGAAGCCGCCCTGGATGTTGAAGCAGGTCTCGTTGATGGAGCAGTTGTGGATGCCGGTCACACACTCATCAATGTCTGCAGGAGACCCCAAGGCAGCACGGTGAAGGCCGAGGCCCCCAAGCCATCCCCGGCCCAGATGGGGGCGCCCAGAGTTTGGGGGATCGGGCCATCCTTGCCCTCTGTTGGCTGCTCTCCGGAGCACAGCCCTGTGCCAGCTCTTTTGTTCATAGGAGATTTATATTTAATTTACCTACTATTCATGATCCCTGGAGTGAGCATAACAACAACAGCAACCTCTAAATGATGGCCCTTGAAGTGTTTTGCAGGAAACACTTCTCACTATAATTAAATGAAGCAAGTACTGGTTATTATCCTCATTTGAAGGAGCTCATGGGCTTAAGCGACTGGTTTAAGGCCACACATTTTATAAGTGGGGGAGCTGAGCTTTGAACCCAGGCAGCCAGCACCTCTCCAAGGCTCTCAAGGTGCATCAGTCTTACCTTGCATGCCACTTCTAACATCTGAGGAGGGAATGGGCAGAAGCCACTAGCCCCACGTTACGCATGAGGAAACTGAGGCGGAAAGGGAGTCTACGTTGTGCCCAGTTTCTAAAGTCAGTGACTGGGTTGGACCAGAACCAGGCCTGGGGCACATCAGGAGGTCACCTGGACATGGGGAGTCGTCCCCACCCCATAACGGTCCGGAGCAGCCGAATGGCGAGGGGACATCACCACGCCAGAGGCATCGGGTGCAGGTGTGCATGCTGAGTTGCTTCAGCCGGGTCTGACTCTTTGTGACCCCGTGGACTGTAGCCCACCAAGCTCCTCTGTCCATGGGGATTGTCCAGGCAAGAATACTGGAGTGGGTTGCCATGCTCTCCTCCAGGGGCTCTTCCCACCCCAGGGATCAAACCCACGTCTCTTTTGTCTCTTCCATTGGCAGATGGGTTCTCTGCCACTAGTGCCACCTGGGAAGCCCTGAGGCCTCTGTGAAGAGGTGCCAAATCCTGACCGTTGGTAGCAAAAACAGCAGTCCCCAGTCTCAAAGCCCAAGAGAGGCTCAGGAATGTGTTTTCGCTGTGTCTGGCAGGACCCCAGGCTGCGGTGAGGGCATCTGGCCAGGTCATCTGCTCCTTCAGAAATGTGAAAACAGCGACTTCCATCCGGAGCTCTGGACAGCTGAGCAGTCCCTCCCAGGAAACGCCGCAGCTCCTGACGCCTTTGATCACAGTCTGCAAACCCCCTTCATGACCAGAAAGCCCATCTGAAGAACCCCGGCCCCCAGAGCTCCTGGGCCCCATAGGAGGCTCGCTGCAGGGCCTGGAGAGTCCCAGCCTCTGATTCGGCTGCTGCAGCCATTGCCGAGGGTAAGGCCAGCACGCCCGTCTGGGGTTGCTCATTCACAAATATCTCCTTAGCTCCCCTCTCAGTAACCCAAGAGACAGTGACGCAATGCCCCCTGGAGTGTTCTTAGATCTGGGAGCCGAGGATAGGATGCAGGCCACCCACCCTTCATTTAGCTGATCCCTGGGCCCCAGGGGAACCTCAGCCATAAAGGCCTTCTATACAGAGACCTCAGGGTGGGGACACACCCTGACCAGTCCATCCCCCTGACAAGTGGAGCCCAGCACCCTGGGACAGAGGCCTGCACCACCGGCTCACTGCGTCGCCCTCAACACCTGGCAGGGCCTGGGTGTGTCGAGTGACTGAACGAGAGACTAACAGCAGTGCCAAGCTGTAGAGTCTTCGGGGTACTGACGGTCTGCTTCCTTGACGCTGGGCGTCTTCCTTTTAAAGGCTGTCAGCCCCACTTCTGGCCCCCCAGGGGCTGCCCGGGGCAGAACAGGAGGACTCAGGACCCCCGGTGGATAAGCGTGCCTGAGCATGGGAGACCAGGGTGCCCGTGGGGCGAGGACACACCCAGGATACAGTCGTCCCCCCCGAACGCACCCCATCTGTGCTGCAGCTGCGGGGCCTCAGTCCCCCCAACCCCGCAGAGCCCCGAGACGGCCCCGGGATCCCGCCCTGCTCACCTTGGCAGTTGCGGCCGTTGGGGGCCAGCCGGTAGCCAGTCGAGGGGCAGCTGCACTGGAAGCTCCCGGGGATGTTGAGGCAGCGGTAGGAGCAGATGTGGCCCCCCGTGGGCAAGGCGCACTCATCAATGTCTGTGACGGCAAAACCCACCCTCAGCATCTGCGTGGGCCCCCTCGGCTGGGCTACATCCCCCAGGGAGCTGAGCTGTGACCTGGAAGTCAGCCCCGAGGATGAGCGGGACACAGGGGGTTCTCAAAGTCCCAGGGCCGGGGCGGCCTCCGAGGCCATCGGGCCAGAAGGGCGTGCTGAGTCCCAGGGAGGGAAAAGGCCTAGCCTGGGGCCACACAGCAAGTTCTTGGTGTGAAGTTTGCGGGGCGGAGAGAGGGAGACTGGGGAACAAAGGGCCAAGGGCTTCAGAATGGCACACATAGAGGTACCCTGCTGACTCCATCCTGATGCCGATGATTATAAATCTGCTAACAACAGACACACTTTATATAATAAAAATAGGAATAAGCTTACAAACAGTTGCCTTCTGAGCACCAACATTGTGCTAGGCATGTACGAAGTACTCTTGAATCATCATTTGGTTTTATCCTCCGACCACCGGTTAAGTACAAGATGAACCCAGATGTTACACAAGAGGGCGGCCCAGGCCCCGTGAGGGGCTTCTGAAAGGCCAGAGGCAGAGGGTCGAGCCAGGGTGTGACTCCTCAGCCCGCCTCCCGCACCCCCGCCCTGCTTGAGGTCTGGGCGGCACCCATAGCCACCACCACCGTTCCATTTTATGTCACTGAAGAAAATCTGGGAGTGGGTTTCCTCCTTTACAAATCTCACTTTCAACAATGGGCAAAGTCCATCCAAACACATCTCAGAGGGAAGAAACCTGGGCCACTCGCCAGCCAGGAGGAGTGGGGAGTGGGCGACAGGAGAGGGGCGGCCTCTCCCGCTCACCTTCGCAGGTGACCCCGTCCACGTCGCTGAGCTGGTAGCCTCGCCGGCAGTAACACTGGTAGGAGCCGTAGACGTTGGCACACTCCTGGCTGCAGGGGCTGCTGTTACACTCGTTCACATCTGAAGGAGACAGAGTCCCGAGGCCACCGCTCAGAGCTGAGTCCCTGGTCCCTGGTTGAATGGGTCATGACCTCCCTCGAGTTAACACACACACAGAGGCAGAGGCTACCACGTGTAGGGCCAGGGACCTGCTCGAGGTTCCCCCAAGGGAGAGAGGCTCCCACTCCACCCCCTCAAGGCTGGGGGATCTGGCATCTTCCCACCCCCGCCACTGCTGGCTTCAAGCCACACGAACCCTGGGGCTCCTGCTCTTCTGTTCTCTTTGCCTAGAACAGGGATCAGCAAACTTCCGGCCCACCACTTGTGTTTGCAAATAAAATTTTATTGGCACACAGCCACGCTCATTCCTTTACCATAGTCCACGGCTGCCTATTCACTATAACAGCAGAGTTAAGGAGGCACAATCGAGAGACGTGGCTCGCAAAGCCTAAAATATTTACTGTGTGGCTTTTAGGGGAAAAAAAAAGTTTGCCAACCTCTGGCCCAGAAGTCCCTTCTCATTTTTGTTTACTGCTAATTCTTAGCAGGGCAGGAGGGGTGAGCAGGGGAGAATGTCCTTTAGTGCCTCAGCCCCTCTCACCCCTGCAGCACCCCCACGCCTGGCCTGGCTGTCACCTGACCCCCTGTGCACTTGGTCACCTCTGCCCAGTGTGGTGTCTCATCACATCCCAGAGACACTCCCTGAAGGCAGGAACTATGTTCTTGCTGCACACCTGGAGCAGGGGGTACTTTATAACTGCTCGGCAGAATAACACAGCAAAGCTGGCCAGGCCCTGGCTTTGGGCAAAATCATCCACTAACAGGTATGAGTATCTACTATTCAGTCATTAAGGAGTCATCATGGACAGCACAAGCCACAAATGATGATAACACTGATGCCAGCAGTCTCCATGTCTCAAGCGCGTCCTCTCACACGGGGCCCTGGGAAACGCTGGACAGGCTCCATTGGGTTTCACCCTCATGACCCCCACTAGTGGTATTAGGTGGGTCTCACTAGCCTCATTTTGCAGATGAGGACCCTGAGGCCCAGAAATGCCGAGTTACTCTCGAGACCATAAACGTGACACAGCCGGGATCTGAACCCAGGCCCAAGGGACCCCACCCCCGCCCCCGCCCCATGTATGAGTCTGATTCCTTGACATTATGTGTGTGTGTTGGGTCTGGTTCCTGGGGACGAATCCCAGAACCTCAGGGGAAGCCTAGGACCCAGGAGCCCCTCATACTGTCCATCCTTCAGGGTGAGAATTACACGTCAGGGTGCATCCTGGCGTATCTGTGATCATCCGTCTTAATCCAGAATTATAAGACCTGCCGTGTCTGGAGGCTGGCTCTACAGGTCACCCCTGGGAACTGCACTGCAAAGAGGGGAGCTGGTGAGGGACTGCCGAGGGTGGCCAGAAGCTATCAGTCTCTGCTGACCTACTCACCTAATTCCCGTGAAGTTGTGACACCCAAGGAGCGCCTGCTACATACCAGGCTGGGCTCTCCCCTCATCTCAGTCCATCCCGTCAGAGGGAGGCAGGGTTATTCTTGGCACCAAACAGACTTGGTCAAATCCTCCCACCAAAGACCTGACCAAATACCAGCATCAGCCCAAGACCATGACCCTTGAAATGCCTGCCTGGGAAAGCTCTACGCTGCTAAAGAATTTCCTGTGTTCCAGCCAACGCCGGACTGCAGGCCCTGACCTCCCTTTTTCTTAGAAGCATTTACTTCAAAAAACCTGCAGATGTAAACCCTTCCACTGTCCCTTTGAGATGCATCTTTTGCAACCCAGGAGTGTCCTTCTAAGGACATGCGAACCAAGCCTTTGAAATGCAGTTAAGAGGGAGCTCCCCCCCTACCAACTCCCACACTCTGTAGGAGGGTCAGAGCCAGAGAGCAGACACAGCTGGCTGACCACTGACCTTAGCATCCTTCAGTGCTCCTCCTTAGCAGGCCTCAGCATTTAGAAAGCTTGCACCTTTTGTCCTGGTGGAGTTGAGACCAGTTTATACCAAACTCTCTTTCCTCTACTGCGGGAGTGCAAATAAAATCTGTCTTACCACTTTCAACAAATATCCAGCTTTTGCTTCCCTCTGGCATTGCTGTTGTTTAGTGGCTAAGACATGTATGACCGTCCCCATGGACGGTAGCCCGCCAGGCTCCTCTGTCCATGGGATTCTCCAGGCAAGAATACTGGGGTGGGTAGCCATTCCCTTCCCCAGGGGATCTTCCTGACCCAGGGATCGAACCCACATCTCCTGAATTAGCAGGCAGATTCTTTACCACCAAACCACCAGGGAAGCCCCCTTCTTTGGCATAAACCACCTCATTTCCCCCGTGAGGACACTGAGGCTGGTGAGGTCAGCCACCCCCCCAGGGTCACGTGAGGACGGCGGTGGGTCAGACGCCCTCAGATTCTGCACTCTCAGCCACATCCCACTTGTCCAGCCTCACGTGCGCACAGGCGTTATCTGCAACCCCCGGACCAAGGGGAAACCGGGAGGGCCATCATCTCTGACAAGTAAGTTTTTAGAGGCATCGCCCCTGCTGACACGTCATCTGATACGTGTTAGGGCACGAGTGAGTCGTTCCCAAGCAGGCCTGCTGGGGGAGCAGCAGGGAGGCGGGCAGCTCAGGGAAGAGGGCGTATGCAGGCCTAGCGGCCCCCGACCCCTGCCCAAAGCCAGGCCTCACCTTCACAGGAGCGGCCGTCGGAGGAGAGCCGGAAGCCTATGGTGCAGCTGCAGTAGTACGAGCCAGGCGTGTTCTCACACTTGTGGCCGCACAGGCGCCCCGGGTACCGCCGGCACTCGTTGATGTCTGAAACGGAGTGGGCGGGAGGCTCAGGCAGCGTTCTGCCTGGACGGTGCTGCCTGTCCTCCCTGGCAGCTCGCGACATCTGTCCCCCACCTCCTCCGCCCTCCTCTCCCGGGGAAAGGTGCAGAGACTGGTCCCAAAAGCACGGCACGTCAGCAGGGGTGCTGGGACCACCCTGCCTCTCTGCCCACTGGGGAAGCCTCGTGCTCCTCCCAGGACAGTGACTCTCTGGGAAATCACAAAGACTCTGGGGCATTTGTCCAGGGGGCTGGAGTCTCGGGGCTAGCACAGCACCTGTTCTACAGGTGGGGAGCACCCCCGAGGAGCTGCATGACTGGACCTAGAATGGGGGTCTCCTGATCTGGGTCTCTTCTCCAGCACTGTCTGAACTCAGGATTGTCAGAGGTCGGGAGCAGACCACGGTCACTCCAGGTGCACCCCAGGCTGGTTCTCCTTGGCGTCACCTGGCCAGCACCCGCCTCAGGGATACCCATACATACCCACACATGTCCTGCTGATGCCGTCGAAGTAGTACCCGGCCTTGCACTCACAGCGGAAACTTCCAGGGGAGTTCACACACAGGTGCCCCGGCCCACAGGGCTCAGAAGGGGGAGAGCACTCGTCCACATCTTGCAGAAAAGAAAGACACATTGAAAACCCTTTAGTGTGGGAGGGGGCGTGATCAGAACGGAAGGCAAGGAAGGAGCTCACAAAAACGTAACTGATAACGTGGCACCGTCTAATTCTTCAACTTGATTTCCCAGATTACATCATATGCACTGGAGAGACAGCTGACCTGATGTAGCCTCTACCCTCGGGGGATTCCTGCTAGTGCGAGCCAGCAGTGGCCCCAGTTAAGTAAGGCAGGAAGTGCCCAGGGACTGGGGAAAGGCTGAGGAAGGAAGAGACTCCTCTGCGTGGCACGGATCTGGGCAGGATGGGTGCAAGATGCCTTTGCCTGAACCCACAGGAAGGTTGGAGCAGGTGGCAAAGGGAGCAATGTAAGAGCAAGTCACACAGACAGAGACGGGCAGGGCTTGTTGGGGAGCAGCAAGACCTGCTCCATCTGGATTATAAAGTTTGTGAGGTTGGGGTCAACTCAGGAGGACTGAGTTGTAAGCGGGGCTTCCCTAGTGGCTCAGATGGTAACGAATCCACCTGCAAAGCAGGAGATGCGGGTTCACTCCCTGGGTGCTCTCCCTGGAGAGCGTGGCTACCCACTCCACTATTCTTGCCTGGAGAATCCCATGGACAGAGGAGCCTGGCGGGCCTCTGGGTCGCAAAGAGTCAGACATGACTGAAGCGACTGAGTACCCTCGTACACGCACGGATTGCAAGCAGGAACATCAGCCCTCTGTCTGCCCCAGTGAGGAGCCATCACCAAAGGGAGCTCTGAGCAGGAAGAGGTGAGAGAGCTTTCAGCTCAGAATGAATGGGACAGACTAGAAGGGGCAAAGCTGGAGGCAGTAGGTGGGCTGGCATTCTACTGCAACGGTCCAGGCAATAGCCAGTAAAGACCTAGGCTTGGCGATCAGCCATGGGATAGATGGACAGGTGCACACCGCTTCCTTTGGGGATCTCCTCTCTCCTTCCAGAGAAGGGAGGGTTGTGCTGGAGCAGACAGAAAAGTTTATTTTAAACTGGCTTTCTTTTTTAATACCAACCAACACAGCGGGTTCCCTCCTCGTTGAGATGGTAGCCACGGCCACAGTTGGGCACATTCTTCTGGCACGTGTAGGAGCCCTCCGTGTTGATGCATGTCTGCCCAACAGGGCATGGGGCACTGATACTCAAACACTCATTGATATCTATGGGGGGAAATACAGAGACGGCAGGGTTAATCTTGGAGGGCTTTCCCAAACCCAGCACCTGATCTCCAAAAAACTCCCATCTCCCTCCTCTTTATGAAACCACGGATGGAGTTAAGATGATGTGCTTGGCCTGGACCACACTGCAGCCTCCCCACTGGCTCCCAGGTTACAGTAGCACATCCCACCTTAAGCAACCCCTCCCGGGTCCATCTCCCTGCCCCTAAACCCTCAACACCTCCATCTTCCACTGCACCAAAGCCAAGGCCACCTGCCCTGTGAGTCCCACACAGTGAACCGGGCAATTCAGGTGCCATCCTGGGTTCACACACTCCCGGTCAGTGAGTATCTTCCCTGAACTGAGCAGGGGTGAGGAACAGACACGGCAACCCCTCCCTGTCGGCACTTGTGCTCTGGGCGCCTCCAGTGACTGGCGGGCCCCACCAGCCTCCCAGCCACATGGCCAGTCTCTCCTGCAGCCCAGCCTCCAGCCTCCACCTCCACGCAAATCCCCCTCTGGGCCTGCCTGGGGAGCCATCACCCCAGTCTGCCCAGTGGACACACCTCTTGTATGAGCATAGCCTCTGGGGCACAGCTCCCCTGACATCCCCATCCCTATTCTGGGGTCTGGGGGGCCTGTGTGAATTCAGGCCCTGGGGAAGGGCAGCTCTGAGTTCGTGGCCCAGTGGGGTCCCTCCCCGACTGCACACCCCTCTGACGGGGGACACCTTTGATGAACACAGGCCCAACACGTATAAACCAACCAGAACTGGGTTTACATGACTGCTCACGCTCAGCCCTGGTGCAAAGCTGCACAGAGTGAAATTCCTACCAGAAGTAGCTTCTGAAAGGACCTAAAGGTTTTCCAAATCACCTATAAACATCTAGGGGGCTAAGAGAAGGGGGTGATGGTAGAGGACCAGCTGCGCTTCTCCCTTCGCAGCCCAGCCCCATCCTCCCCAGACAAGAGCCTCCTCGCCCTGGCAACAACAGCCTTTGTCGGGATGGCCTCACTGGCGCAGTACTTTACAGTTTACAAAAGCTTTTGTCTCCAGTCCTGCCCTTGACCAGCACATCGAACCCACAAGGCAGGCTTGCAGGCATTGAAATCTGCATTTTATAAACAGGAAAGTCCCCAAACTCAGGCCAGAGTCCGGGCCCACTCTGTGCAGAACCAGGGTCTCCAGCTTCCCGGCCGGGACAAGGGCCCTGAAATCTGGGGTGGGCACAGCCCGCCAGCCACATGCAGCCCACTTCCTATGTTTGTAAATTCGGTTCTCTTGGAGCACAGCCAGGCCCGTGCTTTTACGCACCGTCTACGGCTGCTTCCATGTGGCTGCGACAGAGACCCTAGATCAGTGAGGTTGTATTTATGCTCCAGCGCTTCAGAGAAAAAAGCTCGGCCGTGCGTCAAGAACTAATGCAGCATTCAGAGCCGTCACCGCTACCTGCCCCTAGTCAGGTCTACAGCTCCCAAACCCTGTGCCACGGAACACCAGTGCCCCTTGAGAAAACACGAGCTCCACAGAGGGGTGAGCCCTCCAGCCTGTGAGCGCCACAAGGTAGGGACCCGGCCATCGGGGCGGGAGCCAGTGAATGCGTGGCCGGGAGAGGAAACAAACAGAGCAAATAACACACAAGCTCTGAGGAGGTTGGGAAGGCCTCGTACAAGCCTCTTAGGGACCCACGTGGGAAAAGCCTGGATGATCCCAGCTGTTCAAGGGGCCCCGCTCGCGCCATTTAATCCCAGGACCACAGAACCCAGCACCTCTGGAATGGATCAGCCGTGCGGGCAGCCCAGTGCCGGCCCCTTCTCTCGTCCTCACCAAAGCAGAAGGGATGGTGGGCCGGCGGAGGGAAACGGAAGAAGAGCGAGAGCCTGGAGGAGACGTGACTGGCCAGGCCCTCGATGACCAGACCTCAAGGGCCTAGAACACTCTACGCTTTGTGCCCGGGACGGAGGCCTCTGACCGCGAAGGCCCACTCCCATCCTCTGCGCTGGTCCCCCACGTGGGGCCCTGCAGCTACCGGGCCGCCCGGCCTGTGGCCAGAGGGGAACTGACAGGCTCCCGGGGCCCAGGGCTGGCTCCAGGAGCCCCAGGAAGATGGCTCTGGCTACACTCGAGGTCACAGTTTCCCAGCACAGGTCACCGTGTCCTGCGGGAGGGAGGGTGGCATCCCGGCAGTGTGCGAACAGGGAACCCAGGAGCGCAGGCGGCAGAGCGGGGCTGCCTGGCCCCGAATCATCCTGACACCCTCCTTTTTCCTTGATTCAGTTTCTCCTTGTGAAGGTTTGTTGGGCACGATAAAAAGATGACATAAAGGTACTGACGTGAAATGATATCAAAACACATCAGTAGGTCAAAAAAAAAAAAAAAGCAAGCGGCTTTCTACGTTTGGGTTTTGCTCGCTTTTTTACAAATAAAGGACAAAACTTTTGAAACAAATAGGAATTTTTAAAAAGAAAAGCTCCTGAACTTGGTTGCAAGGATCATGGGCACACGAAAACAGAGACCCCTCTAGGACCTCTGAAGACCCAAGTTCAGGGGGTGGGGGGCGCTGGGCTGTGGTCAGTCCTGGGTCCCCGGCTCCCACTCTGGCCCCTCCCCCGGCACAGAGCTGCACCCCCAAACCAGGGTGTGGGTGGGGAGTGGGAAACCGGGGCTAAGTCGAGACTTGCAAATGCTCCTTCTATGTGGAGCTCGGGCTGATTTTGCCATGAGTCATGGTTTCCAACCCTGACAGATGCCCTCCTCCACGGAGCCCCCTGGGAGCCCCCTGAAAGTCTGGGCAGGCCCTTCCCCTTCTTGGCCAGGGAAGAGCCGTCAGCCTCCTGCTCCCTGGCCTCCTTCTTTGAGTGACGACAGCTCTGTGGGCTGGGGGCTGGTGAGGGGCCAGTGCAGCCAAGCTGAGGCCCCCACCACGCAGACGCCTCCCGTGAAAAGGGGGCAAATTTGTTTCAGGAACAAAGACTGGGGTTGGCTGCAGATAAAATCACCCCCATCCTAAGGGGCTGCTGTTGTTTGTCTGTAAATATCCTGGGATGGTAATAAAAGGGGGCAGGGCTTTCAATCCAAACCACCATGCCAAATCAAAGATGGATGCAGATTTATCTGCGAGCGTGAGACAGACAAGATAGAAAGTCCCGTCCCTTGTCATGGCGCTGCCAGCCTTTCCAGGGGATGACAGGGCAGCCCCAGCAGCGTGGGTTCTGGCTGGTGGCACCTGCAGCTCACATCCAGGGGGACATCTGTCTGACCTCAGGGGAGGACCCAGAATCTTCTACTGGGGCAGAGGGCAAGGACAGTTGGCAGACCTGGACTCAAATGCCAAGAGCATGCAGTGATCTGGCCCGGAGGCAAATGCAGGAGAAAGCAGGCCCGCCTCCTGTCTCCTGGGCTGGTCCCAGGGTAGCAGTGTTTAAAACTACTGAGGGCTTCCCTGGGGCTCCCAGGTGGCGCTAATGGTAAGGAACCCGCCTGCCAATCCAGGAAGCGTAAGAGACGTGGTTTCAATCCCTGCATCGGGAAGATCCTCTAGAGAAGGAAACGGCAACCCACTCCAGTATTCTCGCCTAGAGAATTCCATGGACAGAGGAGCCTGGCAGGGTCCATGGGGTCGCAAAGAGTCAGACACAACAGAAGTGACTGAGCACGCACGCACACACACACTCAGTTCAACACCAGTGTTTCTGATTTCAAAACTCAAGCTCTTTTGTCTGAATCGGAAATTGCTAAATTAGAGCCCTGGGGCCCAACACAGCCTGTCGCCTGTGTTTGTAAATAAAGCTTTATTGGGACACAGCCCTGCCCACTTGTTTACATAACCGTGGCTGCTTTCCAGCTACAACCTGCAGAGCAGAGGAGTTGCGACAGAGACCACACGGCCTGCAATGCACAATTTATTGTCCAGCCTTTTATAGAAGCAGCTTGCCGACCCCTGTTCTGTCTACCCTGTACAGTGCCCCGCCTTCTAGAGGCAGGGCCCATGACTGGACGGTTCCCCTGCCTGGCGGACCCCGTGAGCCCTGGCAGCAGTGTCTTACCAATACAGTTGCCTAGAGCATCTTGTATAAAGCCACTCTTGCACTGTAGCTTGGGTCTGCAGCGGAAGGATCCCAGAGTATTCTGACAGATAAAATCGGGGAGGCAGTTATGAATACCACTCTCACACTCGTCAATATCTGGTACATCATAAAAAAAGGAAATTGTTAGCAAGAGTCCTGCCAGAAGCATCTTACAACACTTTAAAATCACAAGAAAGCTTTTTTTTTTTTCTTTAAATGCTCATTGCTCAGACTATAACCCAAAACATTCCAATAAAGAGGTCACATACAACAAGCGCCTTAGCCAAACAGGGCTCGGGTTGCTAAAGACTTAAAATGCTGACTATCCCCCCAAGGCTCTTATGATGCACATTTTCTGTTATATAATAAATAACCCAGACATTTTCCTGGCAATAGGTGGTTTGGTTTGGTTTTCATTTCAGGCTAAGCACATGTTTAGTTTTAGAATATAAAGCGATGATGATCTTAGTGGCAATAAACACAGTCCCTATAAACTTATTCCTTCTTCAGCCCTTGCAATATCCCAAATATTAACAATGGTGATTGTCATGACTGAACATGTTGGCTGCCCTTCCCTTGAAGTTCATGGGCTGTCAGATGTTCAAAAGTGTATACTCAGCTGGCGGGGACCCTGGGTTCTCGTGGTCCAAGCCGCCCAGTGAGTCTGCAGGGGTGGGGAGCACCAAGCTCGCCCAAAGGCCCTCAGACGTCAGGAGGGTGTGACTTGCTTTTGAGTTACCCTCATAATTCAACCAACATTTTTACACAAGTGGTTTTGTCGTTCTGAAGGGTTGGAAACCCTCAGCAGAAAAGTATGTTCTAACAGATCCTCATCAAAGGCTTATCTGCCAAATAACATCTATGGTTTGGCGGGGAAAAGCCAGCAGCCAAAAATGTCATGCTTTTTATGCAGCGGAAGGGAATATGCTTTGAACTTCAAGGGAGCCTGGAATCAGATGGACAGCAGCTGTTGTGCAAAAAAAAAAAAAAAAAAGGGAGGGATGGGAGCAGAAAGCACATGTGAGCACCTGAAATCCATCTCGGGTCTTGTTATTTTTACATTGTTTTTAAGTCTTTACTCTTAAATTGTTACAATATTGCTTCCCTTTTATGTGTTCTGGTAGTTTGGCCACAAGGCATGTGAGATATGAGCTCTCTGACCAGGTTCGGAACTGGTACCTTCTTACACTGGAAGGCCAAGCCCCAACCACTGGAAGGCCAGGGATGGCCCTGGTCTTGTTTTTAAATGATCGTGCTTTGAGCCTTTTCAGAAACCCAAACTCTCCACTGTCATTAACTCAGCACGACGGTAAAGCAGCTAAATCTTCACGAGTGACAGGGTTGGCCGGGGCCCCAGGCAGTCACTGGGGGACCTAGCACGTGGAGCCCTGGACCCCCCCAGCCTCTTTCTCATCACATCGCATCTACTCCCGGGGGTGAGGTTCTGCGACCCGGAGCCTGTCGTACCTTTGCAGTCATTATCCTCTGTGAGCTCATAGCCAGTTCCGCAGCTGCTGTCACGCTGGCAGCGGAAAGAGCCCACTGTATTGACGCAAGTTTCTCCGAGCCGGCAGTTTTGGCTGCCCTTGATGCATTCGTTGACGTCTAGGAGAGACACAGGCAACACAGGAGTAATCGGCAAGTACGACCGATCCCGACGCTTCATCAGAAGGAACGGACCAAGAAGCAGAGTGGGGTCAGTTCTCTGCATCCATCAAGTCCCCCAGGCCTGTGATGGTCACGCTCTGTACCGGGGTGGAGCCCTGGGCGCTCCCCACCAGGGCAAAGCAAAAGCAATGATTTCTCTCCCCGGCTGATCTATTTCAGATCTACTGCTCCTTCTGAGCATCTGCTAAGCAAGCTCCAGGCCCTGAACTGGAGTCGTGTGACCCTAGAGACCTCCCTAGTAGGGCTGTCCCCTCCCTCCATCTCCCCCATCTCAAAGATGAGGAGCCAAGAGAGGCTGGGGATGCCCCTAGGGCCACTCAGCAGATCCTGGACTCAGAGCCCAGTCAGACCCCAAGCCCACCCCCTTTTCCCAGCCTGGTGTTCACATTCTCCTGACTGAGAGCCGCGGCTGCGGGATGCTGGAAAGCTGGTCCTGGGCTGTAGTTCACCTACGAACAGGGCCCCGAGTTGTGCACAGCGGGCCCTGCCTGGGTGTCAAGCGGAGGCAGAGGCTCTCGGAGCAGGACATTTACCTTCACAGGAGACGCCATCGGGGAGCAGCTGGTACCCCACAAAGCAGGAGCAGACAACTTCCTCCCCCGTGTCCCGGCACTGCTGCTTGCAGGGCCCACCGCCTGGAACCAGAGCAAATGTGAGCAGAGGCTCGGCACACCCGGGGACCTCCTGATGCTTTCTCTTTGTTTGGATGGGGCCAGAGGAAGTGTCCTCAAGGTGGACTGATGCAGAAAGGCAGGCTCCCCAGGCTGGAGCCCACTGCAGCCTTCACAGCAGACCCTCCCATGGGAGACCGCCAAGGTCTGGCCCTGATCTGACAGATGGAGGGGCACGCAGGGCCCCAATCCCCCATTTCCACTGCCACTGCTTCAGTCCCGGCCGCTCACTCACCTGGCTCTCTGAGCATCCCTGGTACCCAACCCTCCAGCCACACTTCCCACAGGGCGGCTAGCGAGATGCTCAAAGAACTAATCTCATGGGGACAAACCTCCACCAGACCAAGATTCCACGAAATGAAGTTCGGATTGCTGCCCAGGGCCTGCACGGCCTGCCCACCTGTCCAGCCTCTTCCCCTCTCCCTGTCCTTGGTCCCTCCCCTGTCCCACCGCCCACCAGGGCCCAGCTGCTGCGGGTCTTCAAGTCTCTGCTCAGCTGCCGAAACTCTCCCCACCCCCGTCACTTCTCTGGCTAGTCCATTGTGGCCCACTGCAAACCAGCTATCCGCCTCCTCCTCCAGGAAGACCCCCACACACGGCCCCCAGGGAGGATTACGGGTCTTTCTGGGGCTCTCTTCTCTCCCTTCCCCCACCCGAGGCCTCGGTGCCAAGTATCATTGTAACAGACCGCCTTATTTTGTGATTAAACTGGCTCCCTAATTGAAGCCCAACCATAAAGCAAGTCACTAAATGTCCTCGGGGAGCAGACCTGCCAGTCCAGACGTGTAGGAATGTTCCGTCATGAGAAATAAAGTCTTATCTTATGGAAAAGAACACTGTAAGGCCCCACTGACTTTAAATTTGAAAGCATCGCTCTTATGAGACAAATGGATATTACAGATGGTACAGCTGGAGCGCCAGGCCACAAAATGAAGTAACACTCACCCCCATCCCTTCAGGGGCCCCCAGCCTTGGCGGTCCCTGTGCAGAGTGACCCCCCCATAGAGTCACCCACAGAGTCTGTGAGCCGTGATGAAAGGGCTTTGAACGCTAGCTTCTTCGCTACAAGCCCACCCTCTCCCTCCCTCGCCCACCAAGTCCCAGTGAGGAGGAGAGGAAGGGAAGGAGTCCAGGAGTGCAGGTGGCCGGGACTTGCAGCTGACTCCCAGCCAAAGGGCACGTCTCGGGTGAATCCGAGTGAACCAGAGCAGAGCCTGAGGTCAGCTCCCAGAGAGATTTGCGTGACCCTCCCCTGGGCCTCGTTATCCACCAGCCGGCCCTGGGGAGGCGCAGGGCTCACCTCGGCAGCGGTCATTCAGGTAGGGGTCCTCTTGTTCCTCCTCGATCTCAGAAACTTTAGCTAAGGGGAAAGAGGCAAAGACACGTTTGTGCACACGCTGTCCACGTGGTGGTCCACACCCACATGAACACACAGGCCACTCCAAATGTTTTCTCTTCTTGTAAATATCAGGCAGCTAATGCCTGTCTGTACGTCTTCTTATAAACAGCTCAGTGTTCATTTCATCCTTTTGAAAAACAGAGTCACACTTGCAAAACAAAATGTCGCTACATCTCTAAAAGATCTATTATAACAGAAACGGCAGCGGCACGAGGGCCTTAGTCATCCACGCAATGCCAAGTGCGGTTACATTGTCCACACTACTTGAATATTTCCACAGATGCAACCACAGCCCTGCTATAAACTCAGTCACCCTCCAAACAAGGCCATGCACCTGGCGAAAGCTTACTGTTACCGGTCGAACTGTGGGTCCCACCTCCTCCCCTGACCCCCACCCCCACAGACGATGTGAAGTCCTAACCCCCAGTGTCTGGGAACGTGATCTTATTTTAGACAAGGGTCACTGCAGATGATCAGGTTAAGATGAGGTCGTGAGAGGGGGCCCTAATCCAAAGACAAGTGTCCTTACACAAAGTGGGTATTTGGACTCAGTGGCAGATACGCAGAGGAAAAGGGAGTAGAGAAACAGGGAGAAGGCAGGCATCTCCAAGCCAAGGATACTGGGGGAGATACTCGGAAGGCCCAGCCCTGCCAACACCATGGTCTCGGACTTCTGGCCTCCAGGCTGGGCGACAATATCTCTGTTGCTTAAGCCCCCCAAGTCTGCAAAGCCTTACTAGGGCAGTCCCAGGATGCGAAAACACAGATTTCATCCACTTGGCCTGCAAAGCTCAATTTAGTGCCAGTCATCCATAGTCACTCACTCGGCTTGTTCAACAAAGGTGTCTGAACACCTGCTCTCAGGGTGGAACACTTGGCACAGACAAGGCCCCTCCCCCTTAATAAAAAGATTCAACAGAGGGGGTGGTCCAGTGGCTAAGTCTCTGCCCTCCCAGCACAGGGGGCCCAAGTTTGATCCCTGATCAGGGAACTAGATCCCACAAGATGCAACGAAGAGTTCACATGTCAGAACTAAAAGATCCTGCATGCTGAAACTAAGACCCACTGAAGTCAAATAAATTTTAAAAAAAAAAGTTTTTAAAAGAGATTCAGCATGGCAGTAGAACAAAGAGTGACGCAGTGGGGGGCCAGGGCCCCAATTTAAAAGGGCGGTATTGCTCTGGCAGTTCCGACATAAAAGACATGCATTCGCCCTTTTAACTTGGCTGGATACACCCAGGAATCCCTAGACAACTTGAAAACCGAGCCCCCTGCTGATGGAAGCCTCCACAAGATGGAATGACAGTGACCACCACTCCATTGCAATTCAGCAGCCATCACATTACAAGGCTGGGTGGGAAAGCACAAATCCAGGGTCTCCTCAGTGCAACCGCGCCTACAGGAGGGCAGCGAAGAAAGACAGGAAAAAGGTGGAAAGGAAATGCGACCCAGTGGAAACAGCGTCCATCTCTGTGTTGATTTCCTCTCCCTTCTACCTTCCCGTGTCTTCTAAAACACGTACATCTGAGAGCATGATACACCCACACTGGAAAAACAGACCTCAGTGAAAACACACACATTAGTAATTCTGCAGTAAATTTCAACATGTATATGTAATGTATAGACACTAACTATGCAAAAGACACAGGAAGGCTTCCCTTGTGGCTTGTCTGGGTAAAGAATCTGCCTGCATTGCAGGAGACCTGGATTTGATCCCTGGGTCGGAAAGACACCCTGGAGAAAGAAATGGCAATCCACTTCAGTATTCTTGCCTGGAGAATCCCATGGAAAGAGGAGCATGGCGGGCTACAGTCCATGATGTCGCAAGAGTTAGACACTTTCACTCTCACATGATGTCACAAGAGTTAGACACTTTCACTTTCACATTAAAATATGGGAAGGGTCCCTAAATAATTCAAACACTTCTCACCTAGGAAGAAACTAAGCAAGAGACCTTCAGGGTGTGAGTCATCTCCAGGTTGGGAGGCTGGGAGTACCTTTGCTCAGAATGGTTAATTTGGATGCAACTAGAGATGGCAACCCACTCCAGTGTTCTTGCCTGGAGAATCCCTGGGACGGCGGAGCCTGGTGGGCTGCCATCTATGGGGTCGCACAGAGTCAGACGTGACTGAAGTGACTTAGCAGCAGCAGCAGAGATGATCACTAATGGCAGAAAGAAAAGAGGAACTAAAGAGCCTCTTGATGAAGGTGATAGAGGAGAGTGGAAAAGATGGCTTAAAACTCAACACTCAAAAAACAAAGATCACGGCATCTGGTTTCATCACTTCACGAAAGATAGATGGGGAAAACATGGAAATAGTGTCAGAGATCATTTTTGGGAGGGGCTCCAAAATCAATGCAGATGGTGACTGCTTGCTCTTTGGAAAAATAGTTATGAAGAACCTAGACAAATGTATTAAAAAGCAAGACATCACTTTGCCAACAAAGGTCCATAGAGTCAAAATTATTATTTTTCCAGTAGTCATGTATGGATGTGGAGTTGGAGTACAAAGAAGGCCAAATGCTGAAGAACTGATGCTTTCCAACTGTGGTGTTGGAAAAGACTCTTGAGAGTCTCTCGGACAGCAAGATCAAACCAGTCAATCTGAAAGGAAATCAATCCTCAATATTCATTGGAAGGACTGGTAATGAAGCTGAAGTTTCAATACTTTGGCCACCTCATGCAAAGAACTGACTCACTAGAAAAGACCCTGATGCTGGGAAAGATTGAAGGCAGGAGGAGAAGGGGAGGACAGAGGATGAGATGGTTGGATGGCATCACCGACTCAACGGACATGAGTTTGAGCAATCTCTGGAAGTTGGTGATGGACAGGGAAGCCTGGCGTGCTGCCGTCCGTGGGGTAGCAAAAAGTCAGACACGCCTGAGTGACTGAACAAGAGATGATCGCAGGGCTTCCCTGGTGGCTCAGTGGTAAAGAATTGGGATCCCTGGGTCAGGAAGATCCCCCGAAGGAAATGGCAACCCACTTCAGTACTCTTGCCTGGAAAATGCTATGGACAGAGGAGCCTGGCAGGCTACAGTACAGAGTCGCAAATGAGTCGGACACGACTTCATGACTAAACAACAAGAGGCGGTCACACCGAGTGAAGTGAGTCAGAAAGAGAAGGACAAATACCATATGCTCTCTCTTATCTATGGGATCTAAAGCATGACTCAAATGAGCCTGTGTATGAAACAGACAATCTCACAAACAGAACAGACCGATGGCTGCCACAGGACAGGGTCTTGGTGAGGCACAGGCTGGAGGCTGGGGTTAGCAGATGAAAGTGGTTACAGATAGAAAGAACAACAGGGTCCTGTTGTGCAGCCCAGGGAACTGCATTCCACATCCCGCGATAAACCGTAACGGAAGAGCATACGAAGAAGCCCGAATACGCGTAACAGAATCACTGTGCTGCGCAGCAGAAAGGAACACAACACTGTAAACCAACCCTACCAGAAGC
Organism: Ovis canadensis; assembly: GCF_042477335.2. Classification (NCBI taxonomy): domain Eukaryota; kingdom Metazoa; phylum Chordata; class Mammalia; order Artiodactyla; family Bovidae; genus Ovis; species Ovis canadensis. The sequence continues at coordinate 227,640,157 of NC_091247.1, read as the reverse complement.
TAAAAAGAGAGAGGAGAAAAAAGAAGGTTTGATGTGGGGACCCTTCATTCACTTGGCATTATATCCTGGCGAAGCCCAAGTCCCTGCCATGTCCAGGCACAGGCCAGGGTGATGGGAACCGTCCTCCAGAGGGTTCACGGCAACACGGGCCAGGGGCATTTGTGAGAAACTGCTACCTGGGTGATGAAGTTATCAAGATTTCCACAGCATTCTTTGGGGGCTAGTATGCTGGGCAAAGAATGTGAGAAGAGGAATCTGGAATCTAAGCTTCCTGCAGCTTCAGTCGCCCAATCTGTAGAATGGGTGTAACCAAGATACACTCCAGCACAGCTCTACCCAAAGGAACAGGGTCCTTTGCCCCGTCTTAGACTTCGATATAACAATAACAATATTGAAGATAAGAACACTTCGATAACTCATAATATACAGCTTATTAGAAAAAGAAGGTTAAGAAAACAGACACAAATCCCGATTTTATATTTAAACAGATCTGTGTATACGTGCGTGTCAGTCGCTCAGCTGTGTCCGACTCTGCAACCCATGGACTGTAGTCTGCTTGGTTTGTCCGTCCACGGGACTCTCCAGGCAAGAACACTGGAGTGGGGTGCCATTTCCTTCTCCAGGGGATCTTCTCGACCCACAGAGAGAACCTGGATCCCCTGCACTGCAGGACAGTTCTTTACCATCTGAGCCACCCGGGAGGACACCCGGACATGAGTTACTCTATACCAAGTGCCTAGAGAAGTTGAAAAAAGGCTTACTGTCCACTCCTGCACTTATTTTACCTCAGGCCGGTCCTGGACTGTGGGCCCCCCATGTGGCCCCGTGGTAGCACACAGTAGGCCCACAGTAAACGCCAGCACAAGACAGGAAGGCAGGTCTGTGTCTGAGTGGGGAGGGAACACAGGGAAGTCCTCACAAAGACGCCGAGGAAAGTCTGGGGCAAGAAATGAAGCAGAAGAAAGGCAAGGAAGAAATAAGACGTCTGGAGCAACAGAAAAGCTCAGAGACCATTAACGAACCAAGATGTAAATCCACAAAAGTCCTCCCTGGAGACATAGGAGAAAGTCTCCACCAGGGTGAAGAATCTGAGTTTGTTTAAAGTGAAAATGTCATCTCTGATTTCAAAAGTCAAGGAGGGAGCCAGAACGTGGTTCCAGTCCCACTTTATGACTAAGATATCTGAAGTCAGCTGCATGACGGAGTCCTGGACTTGAGAAGTCAAAACAAAGAATGAAAGACGGGTCACTTGACCTGGGACCCCAAAGCCACGGGAACGGACGGCCTGGCTTAGGGAGCACTGGCCTGTGAGCTCTTCCTCTGACCTGCTCCCTGCCCCTTCCCCACGTTGAACAGAGGGCAGACGGAGCTCAGACTGAGAAGGCAAAGGTCCCAGGCAGGCAGCAAGCTTGGGGCAGAGCAGACGCCTGAAATTTTCCAGGGCTGTTTCCATTATGGCACAGGAAACCATTGCATAGTGGAAGAGATGATTAGACGACCGAGAAGTTTCCTGACCCGTGTAACTGAGCCGTGCCCCAAGGCTGCAGGATTGACGTGGCTTCAGACAAATGGAGGGTTGTGAGCCAAACTGATGGAAATACAGCTGGGAGCTGTCTTGAAGCTGCTTTGGGGGGGTCACTCGCCCCTACACTGAATAAATATCTATGTTTGAATGCTCACAGCCTGCTATTAATGAGCGGTGCCCCCAGCCTCTTGTCTACATGTCACCAGCTCCAGATGGAGAGAGGGCACTGGCCCAGCATCAGAAGGCCAGAGTTCTGCCTCCGCCGTGTGTTGGCCACGTGACCTTGAATGCCAGGACCTCATCTGTGAAACACGGTAAACAAGAGTGCGGCCAGCCACCTTCGCTGCCCGAGGCGGCTGGAGGGATGAGACGAACTGTCATGGCAAATGCCATACACCGCTGCTCCCATTTCACCCCAGCAATCCGAGTAAGTGGGACTGTAGGCATCCCCATTTCACAGATGAGGAAACTGAGACCTGGACCCATCAGTTTGCCCCAAACACACCTCAGGACAGGGACATGAGCACAGATTCGTCAGAGCCCAGACTCCAAGCCCTTGGTCTCCCTCCAGGACAGTGAGAAGCACGAACCTTCTCTGACAGCCAGAATCGGTCTCTGCAGAGTTAAGGCAACAGCCAACGCGCAAGCCGACACCACCCGGGACAGCCCGTTCTAGGTGTCCACCTGGTGGGGCTACAGTGCTCAGGTATTTGATCCAGCACCAGGCTGGACACAGCTGGGATGGTAGTATGTTTTAGATGAGATTGACCCTTAAATCAGCAGACTTTGAATAAAGCAGACTGCCCTCCATCAAGTGGGTGGGCCTCATCCAATCAGGTGAAGGCCTTGAGAGGAGGACTGGCCTCCCCCAGGCAAGAAGGAACTCCGCTGGCAGGCAGCCTTCCGACTTAGCCAGAAGATCAGCGCTCTCCTGGGCGTTGGGCCTGCATACACAGCCTGCAGGTTTCAAACCTGCCAGCCCCCCTAGTTGTGTGAGCCAACGTCTTAAATTCTCTCCCTCTCTCCCCACATCTTATTGCTTCTGCTTCTCTAAATAACCTCGACTGACTGCCCTGCCCCAGAGGGAAGAAAAGGGGGACTTACCTGTTTCTTGGAGGTCCCCGCCGTCCCCTGGGGCAAACTCTGCCGTCTCCTGGCCCTTGACGCAGCACGCCCGGAAGACCAGCCCACACTGGTAGCCAACCATGAGGCTGTACTCACAGCTCTGGCCCTGGGCCTGGGCCGCCCGCCCCAGCAGGCAGCAATGGCAGCACCTCTGCAAACACAGGCAGAGACTCTTGGTGGAGAAGCCAGACCCGCGGCATGGCAGATCCCACAGACCCCTCATCCCCCTCGTGGTAATTCTCCCCAGACGGGGAAGATGCATGCCTGACTCGGCTGCCTTTTCTAAACGCTGCCAGGAAACAGCAAAGCCGGCTGAGCCCAAGGCTTGCTGCCCCCCAAACATCACAGGTCCTGCCTTAAAGGGGCTGATCCCAGCACATGCTCCACAACACCTGATTGCCCCTCAAATCCCAGCCGGCCCAGCAGGGCCCCTGGGGCTCCCGCACGGGCTCCCTAAGGGTCCATGCCTCCTGCGCGCTCTGAGATTTCTCTACCACACCTGGAATGATGAATATACACCTGTCTCCTCCTCCTCTCCCCAGTCAGGGTGGTTTAGACCGCAGGAAGAGAACTTCAAGAGGGGTCAGCAGGGGAGAGACAGAGTTGCCACTGCTACCTGTCCACCCCAGGGGTCCCCAAAGTCACATCTAAAGCCCAGAAACAGTATCCACCCCTGGCACATGAAAAGTTTCATTTTGGTCATCATTCTAAGGAAGGCACAGAACGTTCCAAAGGTCTGTGGCAGGAGCGGGGGAGGTGGTTTTGCCTGAGCTTCATGGAGGCTGAGGGTCTCACATTCTCCAGAAAGAGCAGGAGCCCCAGTGACCTCCTCCACCTCATACGTCCCGACTTATACCTGCCGGAAACACAAACGGCTCATGGGCCAAGGCGATCAGTTTCCACACCTGTTAGAATGTTCCAGGCCTTTCTCTGAAGTCTGAGGACCCAGGCAGAGCCTCTTTTCTGGGAGGCTGGCTTTAAGCATCTCAGGTCCCAGCTCCCAGGAACCCCCCTGACCAGCTCTCACTCCCCTGCCCCCCAGCCTCCTCCCATGAAAAGCCCACAAAGGCTGAGGGTGGGCAGAGGGGCACTGGACCCCCAACTCCTTGACATGGAATATCCCTCCACATCCCACTCTGTGTGAAAAGACGCGCCCCAGAAAGGAGCCCCACTCCCCCTCCCAGAATCCAGACTTCATTCCAGTTCTCGCTCCTTGAAATTACTTCACGGGTTCCTAAAGGGGAACAGGAAATCTTTCTTCCAGGGAATTCAGTGTCGTCACCTGGCACCTCCGCCAGAAACCCCGATGACCAGGTTAATTAACTTTCCAAACTTGAGCTCCTCCTGGTCGGGCTGTTTTTCTCCCTTGGTAAGTGGTAAGGGAGGGACAGCCTGGTTTATTTGCAGTTTCCAGACCTCGGAACGCTCTCGGGAACCTCTCCACATCTGTGCAAAGATGCAGGCCTTCCACATGGACGGAGGCCCCAGGGACCTGGCCTGGACCTGGAGTCAAGGGTGCATGACATTCACTCATCGCTGACCTTCTGGACAGGGCTCCCTCTGGGCCAGATGACCCCACTCCCAGCCCTGCCTCACTGCTGATCTCGAAAGGACACTTGCTGAGAGGCCCTTGGAGTGTGGGCCTCTCTGAACCTCAGTCTTTTCTTCTAGGGCAGTTATGGAGGTCATGCGTTCTCAGAGGCATACGTAGGGGCCCGTTCTGAACTCTGACTAGCTGGGGAGAGCAGAGACCTTTGAGGGCCTCCTGGGGGCAGGTGGGGATGCCTACCTTGAATTGAGGGTCCAGAAGGCCCTGAGTCAGGTAACCCATGCTCTGACCTTTGAGTCCCTGTTTGAAGCCCTGGGACTGGCAGTCAGTGGTCCCCAACCTTTTCAGCACTGGGGGCCAGTTTCATGGAAGACAGTTTTTCCACGAACTGGGGTAGAGGATGGTTTTGGGGTGATTCAAGCGCACTACGATTATTGTGCACTTTACATCTAATCTGATGCCGCCGCTGATCCAACAGGAGGTACCGGTCTGCAGTCCGGAGGTTGGGGACCCCTGCTGGCAGTCTTCAGGGCAGGGCTGGGTCACCTCATCCCCATTTCCCAGTGCTGGAAGGGGCCTGGGCTGCAGAGCTGAGAGTCTGCGCACCCAGTGCAGAGGATGCGGGTTCAATCTCTGTTCAGGGAACTAGACCCCGCATGCTGCAACTCTGGGGTGATGCCCAGAGTTTACTGGGTAAACTGGAGCTGGTGGGGAGACTTGAGTGGCCCTTCCAGCCCCCGGGGCTATGCACACCCTGCTGCTCAGAGGGAAAGGCTGCCTGAGTTTGGGGTGCAGGAAGGAGAGCGCCCCAGGCCTCGGACTGCAGAAGGGACGGCTATGCCGGGAGGGCCAGGTCCTCACCTTCACGAACATGGCCTCGAGGCTGGTGTTGTCGCCGCGCGGCGCGGTGCAGCTGTCCTGCTCATTGGCCAGGTTGATGCCCGTGGCGCAGTGTAGCTCCTCCAGCTGGTTGTGGCAACACTGCTCCTGAACCATCCTGTGGGCAGAGGGCGTGGGATGTGCCAGGGGCTCTGCGGGGTGGGGGGGAGGTCTGCCAGGTGTACCCAGGGCCTGGGAGCAGTAGCCCCTGGGGGATGGCAGCCCTGCCACATTTGAGGGTCCCCCTCCTTCCCCCACCCCTGCCGCTCATTCACAGACACACCGAGATACACAGGCAACACCCACATACGGAAGGTGCTCAACAGTGTTTAGTTAGAAAGACTGAACACAGAGTGGTGTCTGGGAGTGGTTTCGAGAGGCCGATTCATCTCTCTCGAGCGCTGACCCTCATCCAGGGAAAGTTCCCAGCTATTTATAACACGAACCAGATTATGGCTGGGATTTTCCTGGTGGTCCTACGGCTGACTCTGTGCTCCCAACGCAGGAGATAAGGGTTCAATACCTGGTCAGGGAACTAGACCCCACGTGCTGCAACTAAAGACCCCACGTGCTGCAACAAGGCCCGGCACAGCGAATTGAATTGGCCTTTTAAAATTAAAAACAAATTTTAAAAAACAGATGAGGGCTGGCTCGGGTCTGGACCCTCTCATCCTTTATTAATACACATTTTCTCAGGTTCCAGAATCACAGGAAATAGCTCGGGCGAGGCACAGGAGGCTGCCACAGCCAAGAGTGATGGATGGTAGCAACAGTGAGCCTGGGCCGCCGCACCCCCATCTCCTAGCCCTGCTAGGGTCTCCAGGAAGAAGGTCCTCGAGGTGGATCTGCCAGAGGTGGTGCCTCAGACACAGCTCCAGGCAGGGAGGGCAGGGAGGTGAGGGAGCAAGAGGTGTGTGATCATAGGTGTGGCTCCCCCCAGACCACGGAGAACCCTGGCTCTAGGGTTGCCAGCAAGGGCAGGAAGAGCCGCCAGGCCTGCTGGACCAGAGAGGGTGGGGCCCCACCCGCCTCCCTGCGTGGCTGGCCAGGCGGCCTTGGCCCCAGCCTCCACTCTGTGGGGCTGGAGCTCCTCACCCAGCTTCTCATGCACTTCTAGAACTGTCCATGGGCTCCAGCCTGGATCTGTTGATACACACAGATAGACTGCAGGTTTAGCTCCAGACCACCAGGGTAAAGTGAGTCACAAATTCTCTAGTTTCTTGGAGCATATAAAAGTTACACTTGCACTGTACTGCAGCCCACAAAGTGTGCAGTAGCGTTATCTCTAGGAAGTAATACATACCTTAATAAATATCATCATTGCTAAAAAATGCTAGCCATCATCTGACAACATGGAATTACCACAAACCTTCAATTTGTTAAAAAAAAAAAAAATCCCAACCTTTGAAGCACAAGAAAATGAAACATGCCTATACTCTGTTACCACACATTCGGCTCCTGCCCTCAGTGAATTTGCAAATAACCAGCATTTTACTAAATTGTTAGGGAGAGCAAACAGATGTGCGTCCAACTATCTGTTCATTCAAAGATGTTTACTGCTGAACAGAAAAAACACGAGTGTTGTGGAGAAATTGGAACCCTCGTGCTCTGTGGGTGGGAGTGTTAGATGGTGCAGTGTGGCAGTTCCTCAAAAAATTTTAGACACAATGAGCATAGGGTCCAGCGATCCCAACTCTCAGTATAAACCCAAAAGGATAGAAAGCAGTTGACTCAGACGTTGGCACACCTAGTGAAAAGTGAAAGTGAAGTTGCTCAGTCGTGTCCGATTCTTAGCGACCCCATGGACGCACCTACCAGGCTCCTCCGTCCATGGGATTCTCCAGGAAAGAGTGCTGGAGTGGGGTGCCATCGCCTTCTCCTATGAGGGACCCAGAGGACTCAAATTCATGAAGATGGAAAACAGAAGGGATGGGCTGGGGCAGGGAGGGTAACAAGGAGTTTCTGTCTCAGTTTAGGAAGATGAAGAAGTTCTGGGGATGGTGGGACAGTGATGTAAATATACTGAACTGTACCCCTAAATGTGGTCACAGTGGTGCAATCTGTAGGAAATGGCACCCCACTCCAGTATCTGTGCCTGGAAAATTCCGTGGGCAGAGGAGCCTGGAGGGTTACAGTCCACGGAGCCACAAAGAGTTGGACACGACTGAGTATTATGTACATTTTACTGCAATTAAAAAAAGTTTTTGGTTGCAGCCCTACTGTGTGCCAGGCCCATGCAGGGGCTTCGGGGATGAGAGAGGGATGTCCTGGAGGGGAAGCACAGCTTCCCACACTGGGATCCTTCTGGGGCAGCAGTTATGACGCTCTGCACTGGTGGGCTTGGGCCAGAGCTGGGCGTCCAGAGAGCTGGACAGCAGTTAATCGCTCAGTCATGTCCACCTCTTTGCAACCCCATGGACTATAGCCTGTCAGGCTCCTCTGTCCAGGGGATTTCCCAGGCAAGAATACTGGAGTGGGTTACCATTTCCTCCTCCAGGGATCTTCCTGACCCAGGGATCGAACCCGAGTCTCCTGCATTGCAGGAGGATTCGGAGCTGCTCTCCCCTTACTGCCCTTAAGACTTGGACAAGCGATCCTGCATTCACCCGGCTGGCTGGCTTGCCTCCTTCAGGCCCTGGTGAGACACCCATTCTCAGCAGGGTGCCCTCAAACATCTCCATCTGAAATCGTAAACCCACTCTGATCAGGAGACTGGCCTCTTGTCCCTGGGCTTTCCTTTCCCATGACTCCTCGTGCCTTCTTACAAACCAGAGATTTTACCATGTCATCGTCTGCATCCTCCAAAGACATTTTGCTTATTTTGCTCATTGATTTATCATCCTTTCCTCCAGGATAGCCTCAATACAATTTGTGAAATAAATGAAGGGGTTCAGAGAGTAACTGGTGGATTGAGAACATCAGCTCAGGATCTGCTTTAGGTTTCAACTCCACGCTAACATGCTAAGTCAACTCAGTCATGTCTGACCCTTTGCAATCTTATGGACTTTAGCCCACCAGGCTCCCTGTCCGTGGGATTTTCCAGGCAAGAATACTGGAGTGGGTTGCCATTTCCTCCTCCAGGGGATCTTCCCGACCCAGGGATTGAACCCATGTCCCTTGGGTCTCCTGCACTGGCAGACAGGTTCTTTATTTTTTACTACTAGCACCACTTGCGAACGCCATGTGGATCCAAATTCCCTCATGGGCTGCATTCAACCCAAAGTTTTAGGCAAATTTATATTTGGGCTTCCCTCATAGCTCAGTCAGTAAAGAATCTGCCTGCAATGGAGGAGACCCGGGTTCAATTCCTGGGTCAGGAAGATCCCCTGGAGAAGGAAATGGCAACCCACTCCAGTATTCTTGCCTGGAGAATCCCACGGACAGAGGAGCCTGGCAGGCTACATTCCATGGGGTCACAAGAGTTGGACACGACTGAGCGACTGAGTCACCACCATCATATTTGGGTCCCAAGGCCAACCATATTTGGTTGAGACCAGAATGCACGGCAATGCTTGAATTGAAACATCATCTGCCATTTCTCCTGGTCACCCCCAAACGTGCCATGTGTTAGAGGCTTGGGCAGAAGCCACACAAGCCCGGCTAGAACCCATGTGTGCTGGGAGGTGCCAGGGCCCCTGCAGTCCTCTCCGATCCTCTCACCTACCAGTGTGTCAACCCTGGGCTTCTTGGGCACCACAGATCCCTGGGTGCCTTCCTCCCCCAGCTCTGCCCACGAGGGCTCGGCCTAGGGCCTGCCCACCTATGAGATCCCATTCTCCTCACCCTGAGCTTAGAACAGCACCGAGGATCAATCAAGATTTGCCAAATGAATGAAAACTTACAACTGGAGGGTCTGGCACAATGCCACTTTGAAGGAGAAAAATAACACTGGAATTACTGAGTTACCAGGTGGCTGGTGGTTCTTGTTTCCTGTACCCTTGAACTGCTAAGAGCACCCTCTTAAACCAGATTTGATTTCTGACCTGCTCTCTCCCTTCTCTCCCTTCATTAAAAATGATAACCCTGAACTCATGGGGACTTCCCTGGCAGCCCAGTGGGTAAGATTCTGTTCTTCCTCTGCAGGGAGCACAGGTCTGAGCCTTGGTTGGGGAGCTAAGATCCTGCATGCTGCGAGCTGCAGCCAAAAAAAAAGGTTTTTTAATAAAAATGTTTTTTAAAAAAGAAAGACTAGGGCAGAAACTCAGAGAGAGGAGAAGACATGAGGATGTGGGGAGAAGGTGGCACCTCCAAGCCCAGGAGGGAGGCGTCAGGAGGAACTAGGATCTCAGACGGCTGTCTTCAGGCTCTGAGACAGTAACTGTCTGTGGTTTAAGCCACCCGGGCAGAGGTCTCCGTGCTGGTGGCCTGAGCAGATGAGCACACTCCTCTGCCTTGGGTGGTGGTCCCAGCTGCTTCCCTCCCCTCAGTCATCATCACTGTCCTGCTTTAACATGTGGGGAAACCGAGGGTCCAGGCTGGCTCAAGTTACACAGCCTGAAAGCCAGCCCAATGAGTCCCCAGGGCCTGTCTGCCTTTTTCTGGGCCCAGTCTGTAAACAAAATGTTTGGCGCTCACCGGCTACTTTGCCCCGAACTGCCCGCCACCCTCTGACAGTTCTAGTGCGAAGCCTCACGCCAAGATCGCAGCTCTCACTCATCAGACGCGCCGTGAATCCTCATGGCACGGTCTCCCCCTCAGTCAGTTCAGACAATCCGAGTGCCCTCTTCTCTCCCTCCCTTGTTTGGTCTACAATGCTTTCGACTTTTCAAGAATTTCCTCAATGGAGCTTTACATCCTCCATCACAGCTGGCAGGCAGCAGCCTCTCAATGCTCGAAGCCAACACAAATGCAAGACTCCAGAAGGAGGTGGACGAGCCCCCCCGCACATTCTTTCTGTCTGTGGCAGCTCTCCATCCGGCACCCCCAGGTCAAAGCTGCTTTGGCTCGGATCAGGGGCAGGGGCATGAGCAGATGGCACGGGATGGAACATGTTGACACCCTTGCCCCCCGACCTCTGCTCCCCAGGCAAGCAGATCTGGATCCAAGTCCTAATGCCTCCAGCTGAGCACTCTGGGGAAAGCTCAGTTTTCTCATCTGCAAAATGGGTCAGTAACAGAGTTAAACGAGATGCTGGGCAGCAAATGCCTACGCACAAAGCAGGTGCTTCCTAAAGACTTGTTATTATTTTTATATTATTTTGACAGTGTTGATTGACATGACATGTCTTTATCATTTATTCTAAGCTTCCAGTCAGGTGTTCAGTCGCCTCAGTCCTGTCAGGCTCCTCTGTTCATGGGGACTCTCCAGGCAAGATTACTGGAGTGGGTTGCCATTTCCTTCTCCAGGGGATCTTCCCAACCTGGGGATCGAACCTGGGTCTCTTGCACTGCAGGCAGATTCTGTACCGCTGAGCCACCATGGAAGCCCGTTCTAAGCTTACATCCTCCCAAAACTTTGCAGGAGCTTGAGTTAATTTAGAGAGAGAGGAATAAACATAGTTGATCCAGACATTGGCTACTGCATAAAGTAGACAACGGCCTAGGAGAATTTTTGCTCTGGGACTGGCTCGTCTGGGTGTTGGGGTCTGAAAGCAGCCGTGTTTTTACTGACAAAGCACTTCCAGTGCTTTGAGATCACATGACCTCACCTGCCCCCAGTAACCACCCCCTTTCTGGGTGACTTGGTCATAGTGCCCACCTGTGGCAGCAAGGGCTGCAAACCCAGATCTCCTTGCGTGCAGCCTGGTGAAATGTCAGGATGCCCCAATAATGCCAGGGAGGCGGGGGAAGGGTGAGCAGAGCCACGTAGGAGGACCATGAGGGCACAGAGGAGTGGGGGAGGCAGGGGTCAGCAGCCCACTGCACCCCCCAACCCACAACCTGGCCCTGGTGCCTCCCCCCGGGGGGTTTGCCACGCACTCTCCCTTCCTCTCCTGCTTTTGTCTAGAGGAACGCTCTTCTGGTGAAGTGCTGGCAGACATACCTGCATTCCTTGGATTCCGAGGCGTAGGGCAGTGAGCAGGCCCTATGCTCCGTGGCCATTCGATGTCCATCTGCACAGCAAGCCTCCATGGAGACGTCTGCGCCCGCTGTGCAGGAAGGAGAACAGGGTGACAGGCGGCAGGCGACTCACCACACCCCCCCAGGGCCCCTGGGATGGGCAGCCTCCCTCGGGAGGCCAAGGGCGCCCCCCTCCCGGCCGCACCATCTGGACGCCACCTCACAGCATCCCAGGCTGATGCTGAAGCATCCTTTAGTCACTCCACAAGCACGTCCTGAAAACTCCACTGGGGCTGGGGCTGCGGCTGGGAGACCCAGGAGCATGCTCCTCCTGGAGAGGCCTGACACCTCAACCATGATCTTCCCAAAACAGTTCTGTCAGGGCTGCGGCTCAGCACCCAGGATCCCTGCCCCAGGACCAGAGGCTGGGGACACAGACAGCCCGGTGCTCAGGATATCCAGGACATGACTGACCCCACTCCTGCGGGGTCAGAGACGGTTTGTCTCACTAAAGATAACAGTGCAGAATGGAGGAGGTCTGGCGCGTCCCCCGAACTGGGACAACCAAGGAAGGCTTCCCCAGAGAGTGGAAAGTGAACACCCAGGGGGAGGGCACCCAGGGGGAGGGGACATGAGGGGAGGGCACCCGGGGCAGGGGACGGAAATCTGGGGGGCCTCAATTGCAGCCAGCCGGCTCCGGGGAGAAGCAAGGAGCCTGCATTTCTGAGACCCACTCTGCATTCTCATTTAACCATCATTGCCACTTGCTAGGGCCTCAGAACTGAAACTGGTGATGGTTTCTGCCCCAGACTTGTCACAATTTCGCCTCTTTGCTTACAAAAAGGAAAGATGGCCGCTGGCACACCCACGCCCTCACGGCTGCGCTGGGCACCCAGCCTTCCATCCGCAGCCCAGGCTGCCCCGACGGGTCCCCCAGCTCACGGAAGGAGAGGACCCCATGGTTACCAAAGGGAGGAGCCGCCCGGCACCAAGGCACCCTCAGCCCCAGTTCCTTCCACAGCCAGGAGGGGGCAAGAGGGGCAACCGCCTCTGCACCCAAGCAGAAGGTCACATCTGGGCAGGACATTTCAAAATTGGACTTTATGGAACATGCTTTCTCACGGCTAGCTTTCGCACACCCCATGAGGTAAATCCCACCACGCTCGGCACCATATCCTGGCACCAAGGGCCTTGGGTGTTCTGTTTGAGCCCATCGTCCTTCTAAGGCCCAGCCCTCGAGGTGGCCCCAAAAGACAAGGCCACTCCTGGACTCAGCTTGAGGCCAGTGTGTCCAGTAACACTGGCTGTGACGACCTGCCCACGCCCACCTCGACCACCTCTGGGGACAAACTGTGCCTGGAGCCCTGAGGCAGCAAGTGGTCACCCCGACGAGACCCAGTGAGTGTGGTCCATGCTGGTGTGAAGAGCCAGAGGCTGGACGGGCCATTTCCTCTTAAATTGTTTTTTATTCATTTATTTTTTAACACCAAAAACATTTTGCATTGAGGTATAGTCAATTAACAACGCTGCAGTAGTTCCAAGCGAACAGCGAAGGGACTCAGCCATACATAAACATGCATCCATTCTCCCCCAAATCCTTCTCCCAGCCAGGCTGGCACATAACACTGAGCAGAGTTCCACGTGTCTTTCTTGATATCCATCTTAAACAGAGCAGTGTGTACATGACCTTCCCAAAGCCCCTAGCTATCCCTTCCCCCTGGCAACCACAAATCTGTTTTCTAAGTCTGTGAGTGTCTTCCCGCTTCCTAAGTTCATCTGTATCATTTCCTTTCAGATCCACATACAAGGGATGTCACATGGTATTTCTCCTCCTGTCTGACTTACTTCACTCAGTACGACCATCTCCAGGTCCATCCCTGTTGCTGCAGATGGACCGGCCACTTTCTGAGCCAGAAGAATCAAGGGCCTCGCCAAGTCCCCTGGCGGTGACCCCAGGACCCCCGTCCCAGGGCTTCCGGGGAGCGCTGAGCAGAAGATCCACCCACCCGACCCCGGCCCGGCAGCGGGAGTCCCCGGGGGCTGATAAGGGTGAGGGTCCATCCCAGAACAAAGCCTGCCGGCTCACAGCCACTTGACCCCTCCCCATCACAGCTGTCCCCTCCACGCTCCCCCCGAAAGCTGTTTGGTGACTCTGGGGGACACCGTGGGCTGGGGCCCAGATAGTAATAAATGAGGGTCACTGGCTTCTCAAATGCTTGCCCCTCACGGGGGAGACTTCCGGTTGCGGGGATGACCTCCAGGGGGAGACTTCCGGTTGCGGAGATGACCTCCAGGGGCCCCACTCCTTCCTTCCCTCATGTTTGCTCCAACTGATTTTAAGAAAAGTTTTCACGAAACGCCAGACCTGACCTGTCGCAGATACGATGCCCCTGGTTCACTCGCAGGATGACGGTGACCAGCCACGTGGCCGGACGCTGAGGCCAATATCCCCTGTGCTGTCCCCCCGCAGCCCAACCCCCGCGGGCCCCACGTAGCTCTGCCGCCTGCGGCCGTGCCCCTTGCGGCTCTCACAGCGCCTCCAGCCCGGGCCCAACGCTCCTGCCCCATCCAGTCTCTCCCCGCCTCCCGAAGCCCGCCTGCCAGCAGCCCGGCCCGGAGCAAACTCTCCACTGACAGCATGTGTCTGCCTCGCCCTCCCACCCACGCAGAGCTGGGCCTGCTTCTCATCCCAGACCTCAGCTCGAAGCTGGCCCTTGGCAGCGACAGGGTTGAGTAGGAAGAGGATCAGCTTTGGAGCCAAACAGGCTTGGGATCCGATCCCAAGTTCAGCGCTTGCTTGCTCTGTGACCCTCCCTGGGCAGGACGCTTCACCTCTCTGAACCACAGCTTCCTCGGCAGCAAAATGGGGGCCCACGATACCTTTGTAGAGTGGCTGAGGAGACGGATAGAGCTTATAAAGTTCCGAGCACACAGGGAGCTCCAGTAAACAGTGGCTGCAGGACACGCGAAAGGAACAAAGGACCTTTGTTTGCTGTGGCCCGTGAGGAATGGGGGCAACATGGCCCTGTCCTCGGGGGCAGAACAGCTGGGGTACGAGTGGCAGCTCCTACACCCCCCTCAACTCAGAAAAAGGCGAGCATGGGGAAAGAAGGCTCAGACTCCAGCAGCCGCTCAGCACGGCAAGAACTTTGTGCCCCAAGCTGCAGAAACATTTGGAAATGATTCCCGCTGGGAAGCCCTGAGCACTTTGAAGCTTATTCTCAGTAGAACAATAGAATGTGAAGTCCTTCCCTCAATCCAGAAACTTGGAATGTCCCCAGAATGCCCCAAGCCACAGAGCTGGAACTCCCAGCAGGGGGTCAGCACACCCTGATTGGTTGGGAGGTGCCCCCGTCCAAGAACTCCCCCATCAGAGGGGTCACGGGGAGCCCACAGCGAGATGGGATGGTGACTCGGCTGAGGTCAGAGCAGACAGAACCCTGCCGTCTTCCTCGAAACAGCCCCACACGGGAGGGCCCCTTGGAGACAGTCCAACCACCCCCACCCTTCACCGCTTAAATTCCTGCTGCTGCCACCATGCCAGGACACGCAGCTTCGTCTCCAGCCCACGCCCCTTCTCTGGGCTTCTACATCACTTCTGATATTTCACTACAGGAACAAACAGCTCTGGATCGAACATCTTCCATCCACCCTGTCTTCAGATTCTAAAGGTCCCCAACTTGGCTACTCCACTGAAACCAGGTTGAGTGCGAAACATTATTTTTCCTTATATCCTATGGACATCAGTTACGTATGCATCCTTGGGTCAAAATTACTTTGGGTAAATTTCCCATAATTGTTGTTCTGGGGAGCTGAGCACCCAACATTAAACAAAAACCCTTCTTTCAAACTCTTATTGTTGCTTTCTGGAAGTGATGGGAGAACCCCCTGCCAGCATCACTTCTCCCAACCACACTCAGCAAGGACTCAGCACCATCGGCAGAAGGGGAAAGAGGGACGGAATTCTAGGCCGTGGCCCCACTGTTGCAGGGCACATGGCCAGACCAGGCAAGAGGCAAGAAGAGAACCGAGGTGTCAACCCCACCAGCTACTACACCTCACTGGTACCAAGGGTTTCCGCAGCAGCCAACAGCATCAGGCCTACCACTCCCACCAGCAGACCCTGAAAGCATCTCCCAAAGGGTATCAAATGGAAGAAACCTCAGGCACACCTCCGTGTCTGAGCCACCTTCCTAACTCACGCCACGAGAGCAACCTGAAGCAACAAGGCCATCATAGCTACTTCGGTCCCCAACCCTGGGAGCGATGCCACTCACTCACGCCCACCACACACTCACTGGTCCACCACACACTCAATGCCCGTCCTGGGCAGGAAGCGCTCTTTAGAGAAAAGTGGAGCTTCGGGCGAGTCTGGAATCTTCTGCCTCGGGTCACTTCCCTCTTCAAGAAGAAACCTCAGCAAAGCAGTTTTCATCTCCGGTCCCTGTGATCTGACTGTGTGGTTGAGACTCACAAAGATGGAATCCTGAGACCTTGTCCTTCCAAACTGTGGGGCATCAGAATGCCCTTCACGCCCATGGAATGCTGAGATATGAGATGGTGGTTGGTTAGCTCTCTACTTGGTTTTATTTTAATCCCCTTGTTTGGGAAAATGAAGAGTTAAAGCAAGGCTCGCACCCCAGCTGCTGCACGGCACTGCCTGAAGCTGCGGCAGAGAGCTGGAGGGGGTCCCCATGGTGTGCAGGACCCACGTAACTGGGAAGCCTGAGCTGCAATGAGATGCCAGTGGGAAATTCCAACCAGACAGAACCATGCCAGACTCAACCCATCCCCACCCCCTGCAGGCCCCCCCCACCTCCCAAGCCTGGGGAGCCAGCAGACACCCCTCTTAGGACTCTTCCATGTGCCAGGCTGTCTCTGACCCTGGGGTGTGGGCTCCAGAAGCAGGACTCTGTCTTCGAGGAGATGACAACCCAGGGAGATGCCAGGAGACTATTCCTGGGTGTGTCCCAGCGCCTCTGCGCCCCTCTGCAGCCGAGGATGAGGACTGACCCATCTCCCTCCTCGAGGCCCCCAGCCTCCCCGGGGGGACGCAGGGGGCGCTGAGGCTGTTCTTATGGCTCCAGTCCCGTCCCCAGCATAAGAACAGCTGGTGCCCACACCCCCCCGGACATCAGCCCCCAGCAGAGAGACGGGGTCTCGGATAGAGAACCAGCTGAAAGGAGGCGGCGAGAGACAGGACCAGAAGGCACACCCCTGAGAAGGTGAAGAAAAGCCCACTCCACATTGCTCCCTCCAGGCAGCTCACGTGACCTCCTGGACCAACCCCCGTGGGCGTGCGGGCCATCCTCCTCCTGCCCCATCTCTCCAGCATCTCCCCCTGCAGGACCCAAATCTGCTGCTTCCCCTCTCACCTCTCAGAACACGTGTGCACACCTGTCAAGTATCCTCTGCACCTGGCTTTTGGAAACTGAAGCTCGACCAGGCTGGGGGGTCTTGGGTCCACTCCTCTGCTTGGACTAGCTCATTCACACCCATTCAAAGGCCCTCTCCTCCAGGAAGTCCTCCGGAATCACGGCTCCCACCCCCCAACACATACCCGTGCACACATGCAAACATGGGGCAAATGCCTTTCCTTTCATGGTCTCTTTGCTCCCCAAACTTGCCAGCACTTTAGCACAAATAATTAACTGTGTGTGTCTCTGTGCCACAAGGCTAGACTCATTCTGCCCCCGGACCCGCAGCCACCCCAGAACCAGGAAGTGTCCAGGAAGAGACGAACAGATGAATGATCTCGTGTGATCTGAGCAATTCTGGACACAGAGGACGGAAAGAGATGAAGCATGTTGCCTGAGGCCATGGGACAAACGGGCAGCATTCCAATCCGGCTGTGACTCTAAAGCTGACTTCCGTCCACCGTAAAATCAGAAACGGTGGCTTCTCCCTGAAGCTGGAGTTAGAAATACGGGAGACTTTTCAGATGGAAAGATGAGTGAGGCGGTTCGTTCAGCGTCCTGCTTTCAGAACATGATGAAAGAGCCAAGCCGCCCATGTTCACATCCTGGTGCTGCCACGACGCAGCTATGTGTCCACAGCCACCCTGCCTGGCCTCTCTGTGCCCAAGGTGGGGGCGGTTATACCAGTGATGGAAAAGGTGCAGCGGGTTTCGGTGAGAAGGCTCACATCAAAACCAGAAGCACATGTAGGCCAACAAAACTTCCAGGACTTTTCACTCCGGCAGGCAACCCAAGTCAGAAGGAAAAATGGGTTCAAAACAAATACGGGCTCATAAAAAAAGAAAAGAAAAATACTGGTCAAGCCATTAGCACAAAGACACCCTGAGAGCTGGCCTCTAAGAGCCAGCCCTGGCAGCCTCCTAGCTGCCACCCGGCCCTGGGGACGCACCTGGGGAGGGGTCCTCTCAAGGCTCCTCCCTCCTCAAACTGCCTGGGGGGCTCAGTGCCTCCGCCCCTTGTTCCCTCTTCTTCCACCCCCGCCTCCCTGGGTGGTCTCCTCCAGCCTCACCTACAGGCTGAGACTCCCTCATTTCTGTCTGTCCAGGCTCCACCCGGACGTCTAACAGGAGACTTAAAGTGTCCACTCGGGACTCCAAGGCCCACCCTCGTCCTGCTTCTCCACCTCAGTAATTAGCAGTCATCCTGCGTCAGGAGGCTGAGGCCAAAATAACTGGGTCAGCCTGAATGATTCCAGCTCCCTCACCGTCCACATCAAGCGCTCAGCGAGTCCTGTCCACTCAACCTCCCCAACTCTCCAGCTCTGTCCACTTCTCCCCAGCCCCCAGGCCACTACCCTCTCCAGGGCATCTTCCACCCTGGACCCTGCAGGAGCCTCCCTCGCCACCACCCTGCCGGCTTATTCAGCCTCCACTCTAGTCTCCCTGCCATCCACCCACCAGGCAGCACACAGAGGAGCTGCTGGAAACACGAGTCAAGGGATGTCACTGCCCTGCTTGAGAGCCTCCAGCCCCGGGGCATTTGGGACAAAATCCAGTCTGCAGCCTGACTTTTAAGGCCCTGCACAAACTGCCTTGGCCCCGCCCGCCTCCCCTCCCTTCACTCCATCCCGTGGTCCCTCTGACACTCCTGGTCCCACCTGGGGGCCGGTGTATGCCTTCGGTCCCCTTTGCCCAAACGCTCCTCCCCAGGTCTTTTCACAGAGGGCTCCCTGCCACTGACGTCTGAGTTCCAGTATCACGGCCCCCCGCCGCCCACCTGAGAGCCGCCGGAGTCCCGCTGTCGCGTGTTACAGTCACCGTGGCAGAGGGCCCCACAGACTTCTTGTTAGCGCATCTGTTCCTGTGTTTATTCTCAAGGGTGTATAGTGGCTTCAGGGGCGTCCCCTAGAAAGACACGTCCATGTCCTGACACCTGGAACTTAAGAATGTGACCTTATTTGGAATAAGGGTCCTTGCAGATGTGACTAAGGATCTCCCAATGACGTCATCTTAGATTATCCGGGTGAGTCCTAAGTCCTAGGACAAGTGTCCCTAGCCATGGGAAGATGGGGGCAGAGGCTGGAGGCGCACCCCCTTGCCTCTGGGCCCCTGGTGTGGGGAAGGAGTAAGCAGGCGCCCGTGCACACGGGATCCCCCAGGAAGTCAGGGACAGAGCCAGGTGGGAATCTGGCCCCCCCCACCCGACCCCTGGCATAGAAAACACCTGTCCTTTCAAACGAGCCCCTCGGCTACACAGCGAGACGGAGCAGGACCTTAAGTTCCTCCCCTTCCCCACCACGTCCTCTGCCTGCCTCCGCTCTGTGGAAAACTTGAGTCAAAGAAGTTTAATCAGAGAAATGAGAAACACAGAGGCAAAGGGGAGCAGTCAGGGGAGACCAGAGAGTAACCATCTTGTCAGCAGGCACAGTCGAGGACCGTCGGTTCTTTCTCAAGGACGATAGATAATATTCTGAGCCATATCCTGTGAGCTGTCTTACAGATACCGAAGCCCCAGGTAGAAGTCAACCACACGATGACTAGACTGTCCCCACAACAGAGGCTGCCACGATTTCGAGAACTGGCCTCAAAGAAACGGGAACAAATGGACCCCGGAACTGAAGATTAAGTGTACCTAAAACAAGCAAGATGACGCCAGTCAGACCACCAAAGACCAGTCTGAAGATGACAGTCAGAGCTGACTGTGCTGTCTCTGCGTGTAGCCTGCCCACCCCCACTTCTGTCTATGAAAGCTCTTGCCCACAGTTTGCCAGTGGACGGGGAAGTTGGCCTTTGGATAGATGTCTGCCCTCCCCCTGCACAGTTTCGGGCATCTAAAATAAAGCAAACTTTCCTTTCCACCAACCCGCCCTGTTTACTGGCTTTTGGGGGACGAGCAGCTGGGTCCCACACTCTTTCGGTAACAGGAGCGCTCAATTATGGGACTGAAGCGTCCGCCCAGTCGAGTGGTTAGGAGCACAGAGTCCCATGTCCTCTACTGATGACGCACACTGTCGTCAGCAAGGACTGGTTTCCAGGACCGGCTCTGAAATGCCAGAGCTCAGAGTGTTTTCATGCTAATGGGCTGAGCCAGTATTTTTTTTTTTTTAACCTGTTCTTCCTTTTGCGTCATGTCGTCCACTGGAGTAACCGCTCTGGCCCCTTGCTGTTGTTCAATCTCTAAGTCACGTCTGACTCTGCGACCCCATGGACGGTAGCCCACCAGGTTTCCTTTGTCCATGGGGATTTCCAGGCAAGAATACTGGAGTGGGTTGCCATTTCCTTCTCCAGGGGATCTTCCCGACCCAGGGATAGAACCTGGGTCTCCAGCATTGGCAAGTGGATTCTTCACCAGTGAGCCACCTGGGAACCCAGCAGTAAAATGGAAATAACAGTTGTACCTACATCATGGGGTTGTTGACAGAGCTAAATTAGTGACTAAATGTAAAAGACTTCAATTATAATAATTTCCTAGAGCAGAGAGCTTTCCTTCCACACTTATGGAAACAGAGCAGAAAGGCTGTGGGAGTCAGTCAAGCTCTCTCGGGCGGGTCACTTTCCGGTCCAGTCTCCTAACCTTGGTCGAGTGCCCGCTCCCACCCCTGGGTGGGCTGGCATAGGACCCTCCTGATAACATGCAGGCAGCCAGTTCCCTCCTGCCCCAGCCTCTTGTTAGGACCAGCCTTTGGGGTTAAAGGCGGTGACCAGCACCAAGAGGGCTGGCCACAGGGCACAGCCTCCGGTCCAGCCGTGCCTACTATGAGCTGGATGACCAGGGACACACGACTTGCCCTCAGCGCCACACTCTCTCAGTGCTAAGCTCCCCTCCAGGCTGAAGGGTCTCTGACCCCAGGAAAGTTGACCTAATAGGTACTTGCCCACCTCGGTTTCATTTGAAACCATTACGGGAAACTGAGACCAAGGGAAGCCTGCACAAGCATTTATTAATGAAGCTGTTGCGATCTGATGTTTTTGCAAACCTTTGTTTGTGAGATGGCAAAGTACTCGTGCGCCCTATTAGAATTGTTTTCCGGCAAAGTTGCTCCACCCACCGTATCCATTGCTCACAGAGACACCCCCCGCCCCAGCCGCCACCGCTTCAGAGGAATGGCGGGGGCTGTCTGAAGGATGCTGGGGAGGGGGCTCCTGAGGAAGCTCCCCAAGCACGAGGAGGGGGCAGAACTCCGGAAAGCCCCGCATTCTCTCTCACCTTCTCAACCTTTGTCCATGCCGTTCCCTTTGCCTGGTGACCCTCCCCACCCTCCATCTGCTCCTTCACATCCCTGTTTGCATGCCACTTCCTCCAGGAAGTCTTCCCTGACTAACTCCCGGCTACTTTCAGGATCTCACAGAAGTTACGCCCCACAGGCAGAAGGCTCTGGTCTCTTCCTCTCTGCCGTATCCCCAGGACCTAGAACAGTGTCTGGCACAGAGCTGGCCCTCAGCAGATACCTTGCTGAGATAGATGATCAAATGCCTAAGGAGGCCAGCTGAGCCCACTTTGCATGACCTTTACCAGTACGGCTTTGGCCCCCGCGAGCTGCCGGCCTCCCAGCTCCTGGCTGGGGACGTGCAGTCTTAGTAGTGCCATCTTGGGGAAGGACACTGTCTTACTCTAGGAAGGGGCCAACACACGTAACAAGTGATAATAATGCAGCTCCCACGACAGGCCTCCTGCAGCCTTGCCCTCAATCCTCCTGCGTGCTCAGTCGCGTCCAACTCTTTAGCGACTGCAGCCCGCCAGGCTCCTCTGTCCACGGGATTTCCCAAGCACTAATATTGGAGTGGTTGCCATTTCCCTCTCTAGGGCATCTTCCCGACCCAGTGATCGAATCTGTGTCTTCTGCTTTGCAGGCAGATTCTTTACCACTGAGCCACCTGGGAAGCCCCCTCAATCCTCAGAGAGACCTAAAAAGTCGGTTTCTGTTATGTCCATTTTACAAATGAGAAACCAGGTCATCCCGTCGTTCTTTTCTGAGGAACAGGCAAAGCTGTCAGTTCCACAAATGAGCTCTCCTAGAAGCCTGCTGGATGCCAAAGGGGAGTGAGCCACCCTCCTCCCCCACCACCATCAGGGCATAAATGCACCCAAGCTGGGGTGGCTCCGGGCAGTGCTGGAAGGGGTGTAACCTGGAGCTGTGGCCTCCCCAGAAGAGGCCCTGGCGCTGCCCCCCCAGACACCCTGAGTCTCATTCTCCTGCAGCCCCCTCAGCCTGTCCAGCCCCCGCCACCGAGTGGGAAACTCCAGGAGCAGCCGCGGTGCAGCCACGTGTTTTCAAGCCAAGTCCTCTCTCCTCTTTGTTCTCCTCCCAGCGACGACGTTCTCTGTAATCAGTTGGAAAGGCAGCCCAGCTGGAGCCAGGGGGCCAAGAAAGTCTTGGGGAAAACAGAACCGTCTTTCCCAACACCCTCCTCCTCTCTTCCTCCCTCCCCCACTGGCTCTCAGGAAAGCCCAACAGCACAGACAAAAGTACGCAGGACAGACGGATGGTTCCCGCTCTGCCCCCCTGGCTCGAAAGTGCAGCACCCCTCTGCCTTCCCGTGGCCTGGTCACCAAAGGAGTGGCCGAAGATTCGCTCAAAGGTTCACCATCGAGGCTTTTTTCGTGATCACTTTTACACTGCACATTTCCTCCGGGACCCCTCGGCTCTACGGGGTGGGTGGGGACAGTGTCACTCTCAACCTTACAAGGCTTTGGGAACCTTACAGCATCTGAGTTTGCAGGTACAGAAAGGAACCTGGCAGATCTCTCCCCTTCTCTCCCCCCAAACCACACCAAACTTGTTGAAATTCAAGAGAGAGACCTCCCCAAAGATACAGGCATTCTCATCAGTGTGCAAAGAAGAGAGGCTTCTTCACCCACTTCAAGTGAGGACCTGATCCAGGAAGAAGACAGCAGTAAACCATCAGTCAGGGCTGGGGAGCCATCCCAGCCTAGCACACCTCAGCATTCCTTCAAAGCTGGACCCTGCCAGTCTGCACGGGACCCTTCTCACGCAGGAGGTGCGAAAGAGTAGCTGTGGAAGGTCTGGGGACTCGGGCTCAGCAAAGTCCAACTACACCTCCTCTCTGTGCCTCAGTTTCCTTGTGTGTTAGATACAGGGGGGTGCCGGGGCCCTCTGGGCTTTCGATCCAGCCAGGAGTCCCCTGAATTCCCTTCCTCCCCTGCCTGCCTGACAAGCTCCCACTCAAGCACCCTTCTCCTCCAAGAAGCCTCCCATCAACCCCAAGGCCTGGGATGGCTCTCGCTGCCGGTGCTGACCCCTGTTCCTCTACCCACGACATGCCCCTAGGCACACGCCCGTGCCTGGAACAGACAGGGTTCCGTGAAGGTCTGCTGCAAAGGGAGCCAGGGAGCCAAGAAACCTCGGCAGGGTTCTCCTCGCCCCCACCCCCCAGTCTCCCCGGGGAACCCCTGAATCCTGGCAAGGCATTAGCTGGGACAAGTGACCTTTGACAGAGGAAGGGGAGTGGTCACCAGAGAGTTTAAAAGAAGCTCAACTAAGCCAGAGATAAAGAACCGGAGATGCGGAGGGTGGTCGGAGCCCTAATCTGCGCCTGGCCCCAGGAGGGCTGGCCTGACTAATGACTGATAAGCAACTGGGGTCAGTGGAGAAGTCAGAGGTCACGGCTGTGATTGGCAGGGCCTTGCACTCACCCCTGAGGAGTGGAGGCCTTGAGGATTAAGGGAGAAAAGATGAGCTGGGTGCCTGCCATTCCAGCGCTGTCAGTCCCAGGGCTGGGGGCTCTGTTGGTGGAGACCCCCTTGCACCCCCTTGCCATCAGGCGGCTGGCTGGGTTTGGAGGCTGCCTGACCCTAGCTGCAATGAATATGGAGCCTGGCAGCACCTCCGTCTTGGGGTCCTCAGTGTCCCAGGAGAGCAGACAGAGGTCTCCCCACACATAGCTGTGACCCTGAACACCTCCAGACTACACCCTTCCTCTCTGCGTCCTGCACAGGCCGCCCCCTACTCCATGACGGTGGCTGTGTCTTGAGCAATTTACCGGTCCCCACCCCCCAGTCTGTTTTCCATCAGAACGCTGGGTACCACAGCCCCTGCATAAGGGTGGAGGTGGGAGGAGTGAGCACATGTGTGCCAAAGGCGCTCCAGGGGCTAGGGGCAGCCACGGGGGTGGAGGAGGGGTGAGGGAGGGGACGGCGACCTTGGCGGCCACCGGCCAGTTCCTCTCCCCCGGCCGGCACTTTGGCCCCGGCGGGTGGATGGGCGCTAGGGTGGACAGGGTTTGGAAGTCAGAGGGCACGCGGGAGAATGTGTTTGGAGGCATCCGTCTCTAAAACAAGTCCCCAAGTCAGCGGAGGTGATCAGGATGGAAGCCTGGAGGCGGGTAGTTGGGGGGTGGGGGGAAGCGCCGCGAGGCAACTCAGACGCCCCAGGACCGCCGACGGGGGCGCAGCTCCAGGCCGCGTCCCCAGGCGCCGGCAGTCCCCAAAGTCCCACGGGGCGCGGGGTCCCCAGGGGTCGGGAGGGGATGGGGGAGTCACTCAAGCGGGGTCCGTGGACTCGGGCGTCCCCTCCCTCCCGACGCCCCCCGGCATCCCTACCTCGGGCCGCCAGCAGCGAGAGGCCGCCGAGCAGCAGCAGCGGCAGCGGGACCCGGCGCGACGGGGCGGCGCGCTCCATGGGCGGCGGGCGGACAAAGGCGCGGGGCGCGGCTCTAGGCTCCGGGCAGCGCGGGCTCCAAGCTCCGGCCGAGCCTCCGCAGCCAACGCTGGGCCCCGGCCGCGCGGTTCAATTATCCCGCCCAGGAGGAGGGCGCGGGGAGGGCGCGGCGGGGGCGGGGCCGCGGGGCGCCCGCTTCCCCTCCCCCCCGGCCGCGGCGGGGACCTCCGGGCCCCCTCCCCGCTGGGGGGCCCTCCCTCCTGGCACCCATCCTCGAAGGGCGCGCAGGCCCACGGCCGGGGCGGGGGCAGGGACTCCAAACTTCTCCTAGATTGGGGGGGGGCCTGGGAAAGGGGGGGCGCAATCGGTGGGAAGCACCCCACCCCCACCCCCGCCCACACACCCCCCGCCCCGTGCGAGTGAAACCCGATCCCCTCCGCACCCACGGCCCGAGTGGCGGGCTGGGTATCAAAGGTTAGCTCCGCCCGGCTCTACCGAAAGGGCGGGTGAGGGGAACCCAGCCTCAGGCAGCGAGGGGTTCCCAGGATCGGAGGCCCCTTTTGCGGGGAAATAAGGGCGGTCCATTCCGGGAGCCCCATGCGGGACTCGGCCCCCGAGTGTTGCCCGGAACCCACAAGTCTGCTGGTTTCCCTCCCCCTCCCTCCTGCGCGCGGGTCGCCGCAGGTTGGTGGTCGACCTCAGGTGTGCCCGAGACTGCCACCTGGCTCTGCCCTCAGGGGACCGCCCCTCGGGCTGACTCCACCAGCATCCCAAGGCCTGCCCGTGGAGGGTGATGAATCCGGGGCACCCAAGCTTGGGGGAGAAAGAGATTTCTTTTTGCCGATGAGGAAGCAGCCTTTGAGCTGGGCCTGCAAGAGCCACTCTGTGTAGGAAATTCACGGCTGCGACCAGTCAGTGATTACTGAGGATGAATTAGTCTGCTGAGCCCAGAAATCGAATTATTTAAAAGAATAAGGAAAACAAAGACATAAGTGGAGATGGGAGCAGTGGGATGACCCACAGGGACACCCTTAGCCAAGTGTCGGGGTTCCACCCAGGAGTCCCACTCGGTGTTATACCAGGCCCGAAGGCATATGCTGTGGGCACTGAGACGAAGTCACGGACCAGAGTGCTCATTGCTGCGCAGTTCAGGACAGCTTCCAACAGGGAAGGGCCGAGCTCAGCGGCAGCAGAATGAAGGCACTGGGCAGTCTGTGTGGAGCACTACGCAGCCCTGAAAAGCCAGGGCTCGACAACCTGGGCAGCTACTGGAAGGCTCTCAGACAGGAGCCACTTGTGGAGCCAGATGCTGAGGAACACTTCCTGCAAGATGTCATTGTTAGGCTCCGAGCCGTATCTCCGAACCGACTGAGAGAGCAAGTCCACCACAGTATTGCAAACGCAAGAAGGGAGTTTATCTCTAGCGCGCTAGGGCCCAAGTCTCATCCCACACAAGGGAATCCGACAAGAGCCCCGAACAAAGGAGTATGGCGGCTTATATACAGGCAGTTCTTTGTCTCAGTTACAGGAGTAGCTGGCGTTACATGATTGGCCAGGCAGGATGAGCGCATATCCTGTCTCTTTCTGGTAAACATGACTCAGGTCCTAGAGACTGTCGTTTGGTCCCTAACATTCCCCCCTGTCCTTAGATCATATAGAGGAATCTTCCTCTCAGTCCTGAGACACAGTTTGATATTGTTGTCGAAGCACAAACAGCTGTACGGTATTTATGCATTCTTTTACAAAGGCTACAAGTCTATTGATAATGCATGGGCCAAAGGTAAGCATCAGTAAAAGTACTAGCAGGGGTCCTAGCAAGGTGGAGATTAAGGTAGTCAGCCAAGGGGATTGTTGAAACCAAGATTTAAACCATCTCTGTTGAGCCTCACGTTTTCGTTTACGTTGGGCTAGTCCTTTTTTTACTTTGGCCATAGATTTTTTAACTATTTCTGTATGATCCGCATAGAAACAGCACTCTTCTCCTAGGGCAGCACAGAGTCCCCCTTGTTGCAGAAAGAGCAGATCTAATCCCCTCCTGTTTGCTTTTTTCTGGATTGAACCTTATTCTGACTTGTGCATAATTGCAACTTTTACAGCTAAAAGTTGGATCTCCGAGGACCCTAGGGAGGGGCTTGGCGAATGAAAAATTAAGTAAATCTCGATTTCTTATTTCCCAGCGCTGAGGTCCATCATTAGAAGTAACACAATCCTAAGTTTTACAATGAGTCTCGTGCCCCCCCACAGGTTTTCCAGTCATGTCTGGGTGTGCCTGGGCATGCCCAGAACCCTTGTTCTCAGAGATAACACCTAGCCCAAGGCACATTTACCATCGGCTTAAGGTCAAAGTACAAGTCTGGCCACCATGTGTTTGGTGGATGTATTGCGGTAGTGGAGTTTAGCACCTCTCATGTTAGTCCATTTTGCAGCTTTTAGGTGATTTTGATGGGTTGATGCAGGTTCACGCTGGCAACTCCGGAGCAGAGTAACTGGGTCATCCACAAGATGGCCCAGCCGAGTTGTCCCGGTCCTGTTGGCACCATCGAAGCTTTAGCCTCAAGGGGTTGGACGGGTGCAGAGATGTTTCCCATTTTTTTTTAGCGTCTTCTTGCACTGCTGAAGCAGCTGGGCGTACGTGGTTGCAATGCACCCAAGGCCCGATACTGTCGACCTTTAGGGCAGTTGGGTGGTAAGAAGAACAACATAAGGACCCTTCCATTTGGGTTTTAGTGCCTTGGTTTGGTGCCTTTTGACCCATACCCAGTCTCCGGGGCCAATGTCATGTGAGGGAATAGTTCCCTTATTTTGACCCACATGTATTTTCCGGAGCAGTTTTCAGACACGAGAGTGCACCTTGCTTAAGGCCATCAAGGCCTCTTGGAGTTGCCCCAACGTGGGAGGCGGTAGTTTTTCCCCTTCAAATATTGGACATACAGGGGGAGGTCTCTCATACAGAATCTCAAATGGGGTCAGATTAAGTTGATAAGGAGTATTACGCGCACGGAAGAGGGCGAAGGGAAGGAGGGTCACCCAGTCTCCACCAGTCTCTATAGCCAATTTAGTTAAAGTTTTTTTTAAGAGTCCGATTTATTTTTTTACTTGCCCTGAGCTCTGTGGACTGTATTCACAATGTAACTTTCATTTAGTCCCCAGGGCTAGGGCAAGGCTCTGAGCTATTTGACTCACAAAAGCAGGTCCATTATCAGAGCCGATGGTCACTGGCAGGCCAAACCTGGGAACTATTTTTTTTTAAATCTTTTTTGCCACTATCATCGCAGTTTCTCCCTTTGTAGGAAAAGCCTCCACCCACCCTGAGAAGGTATCCACCAACACTAACAAGTACCGGTAACCATACTTGCCTGGCCTTACCTCAGTAAAATCTATTTCCCAGTGTTGCCCTGGTCCTTCTCCCCGATACCTCAGTCCTGCATGTTGTCCTTTTCCTGGCCTCATCTGTTGACACGCCTTACAAGCATGCACTATGTTCTTTACAGTTGTCTGGTGCCGGGGAAATCGCAGGCGCGCAGTCTGAAAGAGCATCAGAGTCTTTTTTTTTTCTCAGATGAGTAGACAAGTGTAAATGTTCACATAGTTGCCGTCCCAACTGAGCACGGAGTATCAAGTAGCCGTCTGAGTCTCAGTACCATCTATCTTTATCTTTTTGAAGGTTGGTGTGTTTTTGGATCCAAGCAAAGTCTGTGGATGAATACTCAGGGGTTGGGGGCAGAGTTCCCATACCTGGAGGTGGAAGTCCGATCGCCAACACAGGGGTGATGAAATCTTCATCAGCTACTTTTTGAGCTGCCAGGTCTGCGGCATGATTCCCTCGTGCCGTGGGGCTGTCACCCTTCTGATGTCCAGGTACGTGTACTATTGACACAGCCCGAGGCATCTGTACAGCCTCTAAAAGTCTATGGATTTCAGGCAAGTTTTTAATTTTTTTTTCCTTTAGCTGTCAAAAACCCCCGTTCCCGATATATTGGGCCCTGGATGTGTACCGTGCCAAAAGCATAGCGACTGTCAGTGAAAATAGTTATTTTTTTTTTCCTTTGGCTCTCTCTAATGCTTGAATCAGGGCAATTAACTCTGCCTTTTGTGCTGAGGTATCCGGGGGAAGGGCCTCTGCCCATATCGTCTGTCCAGAGTCATCTACTATTGCGGCTCCCGCCCGTCTCTGTCCATCTTTCACATAACTGCTGCCGTCTGTGAACCATTTTAGCTCACTGTTATCCAGTGGAGTATCGGTTAAGTCCTTTCGCATTGCTGTTACCCCGGCCAGTATCTCATCACAGTCATGGAGGGGGCTATTTTTCCCCGGATTGGGCAAAAGAGTGGCCGGATTTAGAGTGCAGGGCGTTTGGAAATGAATCCGTGTGGTGTCAAGTAGCAAGGCCTGGTAGTGCGTCAAGCGGGCATTAGAAATCCATTTACCTGGGGGTTGCTTTACAATTGTCTCTATGGCATGAGGAGTGTAGACCAAGAGTCTCTGTCCATAAGTCAGTTTATCAGCATCGTGGACTAAGAGCGCGGTGGCCGCGATGATACGGAGGCAAGGTGGCCATCCGGCTGCCACTGGGTCCAGTCTCTTGGAAAGGTAAGCTACAGGTCGCTTTCATGGTCCCCATCTCTGTGTTAGTACCCCTTTTCTTATCTCCCGCTTTTCATGGAGGTCTTTGTCCAGGGCCTCATTAAATAACGTGGGCGGGTTTTTGAAACCCTGTGGTAAGCGAGTCCATGTCAGCTGCACAGGGGTCTGACCACTGTCTTCCTGCCATTTGAAGGCAAAGATCTCTTGGCTTGCGGGGGCAAGAGGCAAACTGAAAAAGGCATCTTTTAAATCTAAAACAGTGTACCAAATGCAGTTTGGAGGCAAGTTGCTTAGCAATGTATAAGGGTTAGGAACCATAGGATGAATATCATTCACCCGTTTGTTGACTTCTCGTAGATCTTGAACCGGTCTAAAATCAGTTCCCCCAGGCTTTTTTACAGGCAACAGGAGGGTGTTCCATGGGGACCGGCACCTTTTCAGGACCCCAGCGTCTATGAGGCGTTGTATATGAGGAGTAATTCCTTGTCGAGCCTCTTGACTCATGGGATACTGTCATACCCTCACCAGGGAAGCACTGGCTTTCAGTTCCACAATGATAGGGGGCCTCTGTTTGGCCAGTCCCATTTCTGCAGTTTCAGCCCAGGCCTGAGGGTATCTTTGAACCCATGGTTGTACTTCGGGGCTTATTGTCGCTGGGGCCTCTGGCAAGTAGAGTCTGTATTCATCTTTTAATGCCAGAGACAAGACCTGAAGAGGATGCCCGGTCCCATCTAAAACTGACACTTGTCCGTGGTCGAAATGAATTTGGGCATTTACTTTAGACAGTAAATCCCTTCTCAACAAGGGCGCTGGACACTCAGGTATCACCAGAAAAGAATGGGTCACCTGGTGGGCCCCCAAGTTCACATGCCGTTTTGTAGTCCATCCATATCGTTTAGTCCCGGTTGCTCCCTGCACCCAGCTACTTTTCTTAGACATGGGTCCATCTTTTTGGTTTAAGACTGAGTATTGGGCTCCCATGTCCACCATGAAGCCAACCGGTTTTCCCTCCACATTTATAGTTACCCAGGACTCGGGGAGGGGCTTCGAGCCCTGACCCCCCTAGTCGCTATCTTCACCCGCGTAGAGGATATGACTGTCTGGAGAGGGAGTCTCATTCTTGGGGTTCTTGGGCCCCTCTTTTAGATTTTTCTTGGGGCATTTATCTTTTCAATGTCCAAACTCTTTACAAAATGCACATTGGTTTTTCTCAAGCTTACGCCTTGTCATTTTTTCTTCAGTTTTTGAGTCCAATTTTTTCCCTTTTTGGAACCTGTTTTTGTTTTCAACCCCAGCAAAAAATATCTGGGCCAGTTCTTTTTGATTTTTATGGTTTTCTTCAGCTCTAAATTTTTTTTTTTTAATGCGGTCCTCTCTCTCTTTTGGGGTCTCTCTATGATTAAAAACTCTCTCGGCTGCCCTCACTAGATCTTGCAAGGATTGTTTATTTAACCTCTCTATCTTTTGTAACTTTTTTCTAAGATGGGGGGCTGCTTGATTTACAAATGTTAACATAACTGCCGCTCGTGACTCATCTGCCTGTGGGTCCATAGGGGTATACTGCCTAAAAGCTTTCATTATCCTCTTCAGGAAGGCTGCTGGGCTCTCATTTGGCTGTTGTCTCACTGGGTTTATTTTGGCCAAATTAGTTGGCTTTCTGGCGGCCCCTCTAAGGCCAGCCATGAGAGTCTGACGGTACACTCGGAGACGCTCCTTACCTTCAGCGCGTTTGAAGTCCCAGTTGGATCGCACCAAGGGGAACCCCTCCTCAATGAGGTTAGGCTGTATTGTGGGCCTCCCATCCACCCCTGGCACATTTTTCCGGGCTTTTGACAGGATCCGTTAGTGCTCCTCTGTAGTAAAAAGTACCTGTAACAGTTGCTGACAATCATCCCAAGTGGGATTGTGAGTAAACAGGATAGACTCTAAAAGATCAATAAGACCCTGCGGTTTTTCAGAGAAGGAGGGAGTCTGGGTTTTTTAATTGTACAAATCACTACTGGAGAAGGGCCAATACTGATATGTCCGTTCTCCACCCTCTCTGGCTGGCCCCGCCCGGACCGGAAACGCATGAATGGTGGAGGAGGGAACCTCCGGGTCTTCTTCTGCTACGCCGGCCATTTTTTTTTTTTTTTTTTGCCTTTCTCCAAGTTCCCTAGGCGGGGCCCCTTTTTCTGGGAGGAGCTGAAGGCTTGGTTCTCTTTTTGGCTTCTCCCAATGAAACCTGTGGAACCTGTGGAAGAAAGGGCAGGGAAGAGGGAAGGGAAGTGAGGGGCTGAAAAACAACAGGTTTTAGCCAGGCCGGGGGGTTTTCCACCAGGTCCTGTGAGACTGAAATCTATGGAGTTTGGTCTGGCTGGGTGTCCTGAAGGGTAGGGGGTGAGCACCTTCTCTCTGACCGCTTGAATAGTAGGCAGGCTGAAAGTGCCTTTTTGTGGCCAGCTGACATCAAAAGCAGGCCCCTTGGCAGAACAAAAAGTTACTAACTTGCTTTTTTTCACCAGCGATGATAGATTCTGTGCTCTAGACTTGAAATCAGAGAAGTGGTTAATCATAAGAGATAAAGGAGTAGAAGTTGTTTGTCCCATGATCACAGAAAAGTACACTGGGAGCCAACAGAGCACACAAAGAGCAACGCAGACACCACGAATAGACAAACAGATAACAAACGCAAGGTGGCCACCGACAATGCACTCAATCTTACCTGCAGGATGTTCACAGAGCCAGCCGCCTCCCCAGCACGAAACTGGGCCCCGGCCTTACGCTGACTTAATCCAGTAACCAGAGCCAGCTGCCTCCCCAGCACGAAACCAGGCCCCGGCCTTATGCTGACTTGCCTCTGCACTTTACAGCCAGATGCCTCCCCAGTACGATACCGGGCCTCGGACTTAATCTGGGCTTTTGCAACGTTAGCACCAGTGCTCAGAGCCCTTATCTCCTAACGAGGTTACTCCCTTCTGCCAGGAGAGTTGTCGTCCCCGGCGGGACAGAGACTCAGGTCCTAGAGACTGTCGTTTGGTCCCTAACAGTCATAAAGACAGGAGCAAGTTACTGTTAGGGACCAAACGACAGTCTCTAATGACGGTCCCTAGGACCTGAGTCATGTTTCCCAAAAAGAGACAGGATACGCGCTCATCCTGCCTGGCCAATCATGTAACACCAGCTACTCCTGTAACTGAGACAAAGAACTGCCTGTATATAAGCCGCCATACTCCTTTGTTCGGGGCTCTTGTCGGATTCCCTTGTGTGGGATGAGACTTGAGCCCTAGCGCGCTAGAGATAAACTCCCTTCTTGTTTTTGCATTACTGTGGTGGACTTGCTCTCTCGGTCGGTTCGGAGATACGGGCTCGGAGCATAACAGTTACAAGCCAGGAGAGGCATGGGTTAGGGACCAGAGGGGGCCCGAGGGGGCCCTTTAGGGAGGCAGGCTCGTTAGGATGTTTTTTTTAATCTCTGCGTTGGTTCAAGGTAGGGTTCAGTTTGTGAGATTTTATCAGGCTGTTCACTTACTGAGGCGTGCCCTTTTCTGAGTGAATGTTAGATTTAAACATCAAAGGCAGAGAGACACAGCACTCATTCCCCCCGCACAGGGGGCCTCTCCAGTCTGAGATTTACAGAGAGCCAGGAAAAGCTCATGAAAGGCATGGGACCGGCCCTTGAAAGATGAGCAGTAGCATGAGAATGGTTTCCTTGGCAGAGGGGGTAGCGCCCATGAAGGCGTGGGGGCAGCAGAAACTCCAGGCAGCTTAGGAAAATGACCTGGTCCATTTTGGCTGGATGGTGCAGGTCCCTGAAGCCTGCAAAGCTGGTCTGGTAAAGTCCCGAAGGCAGTGGATATGGGCATATGGGAGCTTTAAGCTCAAGGCAGATGGAGACTCGTTGCTACTTTACCATTGATTTGATGTTTTTAAGCCATGGGAGAATCAGGTTGTCCTGGAAGGACGTTAGAGAACCAGAAAAAAATGTGTTTGCAGCAGAGTATAGGCTTGTCTGTTATTTTATTGATATTCACAACAGCCCTGGGAGGCGCTTTAGTACCCCCATTCTACAGATGAGAAGACCAAGGCTCAGAAAGTTGAGGTCATTGGTCAGATTCTCATGACCAGTGACTGGGGGCTGTGGGTTCTGACTCCAGGCCGACCGACTTCCAGTCCTGGGCTGGAAGGGCTTTATTTTTCTCCAAACACTACAGTGTAAACCGTCCCCTCCTTATTAGAAACCTGCATCATACGTCCAGCCAGTGAATAGTACGCAGGTTGCACACACGTGTGCTTCCATGATCACCTCTAGGTCTATCTGTGTTGCTGCAAGTTGATTCCAGCGTTGTGTTTGTTGTCGATGCACAGAGTCTGGTTCATTTACAGATGAACCACTTTCCTATTGTCGGTTGTTTAGATCATTCCAACGTTGGGGGTTACAAATCTTTGCTCCAGTGAAACCTGCGTGCTCTGGGCTCAACTCCCAGCGTGGATGCCCTCAAAGAGCCGATGCTGCACCCAGAACTGGACTAATTCAGCCCAGAGAGAGACAGGAGCCAGGCCTTGGGCTGCGGCGCTTCCTCTCCAGCACTAATATCCTTGTTCAGTCTGGACTATTTCCACAGGCAAAAGGACAGGCGTCTTGATGCTTCAATGTATGTTTTTAATTAACACAGAGTTTGAACATTTTTCATATTTGTATTTGTCTTTCGTAACTTTGATTCCTTTATTTTTTAAAGGTTTTTTTATGTGGACCGTTTTTAAAGTCTTTGTTACAATATTGCTTATTTTTTTTAATGTTTTTTTGGCCACAAGGCATGCAGGATCTTAGCTTCCTCACCAGGGATCCAACCCACACTCCCTTCATTGGAAGGCAAAGTCTTAACCACTGGACCACCAGGGAAGCCCCTTATTTATTTTTATATAAGCATAATTGTTTATTACAATGAAAATTTAGGAAAAAATGCAATGTCCAACAATAACCTATGCCCGGTATGTACGATTAAATTCAACAATGTTAATAGTGATTCAACAGAATATTGTGCCTTTGTTGAAAGGGCTAACTATGATGCCTTGCTAGAAATATTATTTTTGTGAATTAATTTATGTAGAAAGAGGGAGGGGGGACAAGATTGGATGAGAATGTATAGATTCACATTGCAGTTATGACTCTGTAAAAGGTACATTCATGCAGCTAAAGATAAAAAGGGAGCTAAATGAAAGCGGGTGTTGTGCTTGACTAGTGAAAATATTGTTATTTTTATTTTTTAGGAAACCGTTGAGCCACGAAGGAACATTGTACCAGAAACCTGGAGTGGCGTAATTCCTGCGCTTAAACCTGACTTTTGAGTTTCTCGGCAGCCAAAGATCGGATTAGAATCACTTATGCAGCCCTTGTTTTCTGATCAAAGGAAGTGGATCGTTTTATCAGGAGAGACCAGCTTCTTTCTGGCATTAGCTTCTAGTCAGTTTCCTTCTGGGTCTTGATGTTAGAGTCAGGAAACAATGAGCTGCACATTTCCCTGTAGCTGGTGGAAGCTGGGCTCATCTTCAGAGAGGTTCCACCGGGGGGATTAGGGACCGAGGAGGCCCCCACCATCTGGCCCCTGCTCCGAGGCAAGATGACACACACCCTTGGGTTCTGCTCCAGGCAGGAAGTCATTCGTTATGTCCCGCTGTGACAGTCCAGCTTTCTCCCATCACCGAGGAGCGGAACAAACGGCCACCCCCATCCTCTCCGCAACAAGCAGTGCTCTGTTTGTTTGAAAGATCATTTTTGGCACATGTGGACTGTTTTTTCCCCAAGTCAGAAAGCAAACGGCTTTGATGCTGCCCAGCCTCTGGAGGACAGGCTGCTGTGGGGCTCCCATGGGGTGCTGCTACCCACCTGACTGGTTTCCTCGGGGTAGCGACTGCCCTGGCCCCTCCCCACCCCTCCAGGTGTATCTTGGTCCCTTGTATCTTATATCAGCAGGCCCCGGTCCTTTGCTCAGCTTCTAGAACAGCCAAGCGCCTCCCCTCCCTCCCTGCCTCTCAGCTCTGCCGGCTCCATCCTGTCATTCAGGTCTCAGCTGAGAGCTGGCCCCTTCCTGAAGCTGCTTCTGCTTCAGACCCCTCTCTTTCTTTGTTAAAGTCTTAGTTTTCCTTCCACCCACTAGCCTGTGAGCTTCTTGATGGCAAGGACTGGGTCTGTGCACCTTTCAGTTCAATTCAGTCGCTCAGTCGTGTCCGACTCTCTGAGACCCCATGAATCACAGCACACCAGGCCTCCCTGTCCATCACCAACTCCGGGAGTTCACCCAAACTCATGTCTATTGAGTCAGTGATGCCATCCAGCCATCTCATCCTCTGTCGTCCCCTTCTCCTCCTGCCCCCAATCCTTCCCAGCAATAGGGTCTTTTCCAACGAGTCAACTCTTGGCATGAGGTGGCCAAAGTATCGGAGTTTCACCTTTAGCATCAGTCCTTCCAATGAACACCCAGGACTGATCTCCTTAAGAATGGACTGGTTGGACCTCCTTGCAGTCCAAGGGACTCTCAAGAGTCTTCTCCAACACCACAGTTCAAAGCATCAATTCTTCAGCGCTCAGCCTTCTTCACAGTCCAGCTTCCACATCCATCCATGACCACTCAATAAATCCTGTCGAGGGACTTCCCTGGTACCCCAGTATCTAAGACTCCCAATGCAGGGGGCCTGGGTTCAATCCCTGGTCAGGGAACTAGATCCCACATGCCACACCTAAAGAACAGAAACAGTGAGAAACAATAGAAAAAGTGAGAGTTTGGTTTCTTGGGCTCCAAAATCACTGTAGATGGTGGCTGCAGACATGAAATTAAAAGAGGCTTGCTCCTTGGGAGAAAAGCTATGACCAACCTAGATAGCATATTAAAAAGCAGAGACATTACTTTGCCAACAAAGATCCACCTAATCAAAGCTATGGTTTTTCCAGTTGTCATGTATGGATATGAGAGTTGGACCATTAAGAAAGCTGAGCACCGAAGAATGGATGCTTTTGAACTGTGGTGTTGGAGAAGATTCTTGAGAGACCCTTGGACTACAAGGAGATCCAACCAGTCCATCCTAAAGGAAATCAGTCCTGAATATTCATTGGAAGGACTGATGCTGAAGCTGAAGCTCAAATACTTTGGCCATCTGATATGAAGAACTGACTCATTGGAAAAGACCCTGATGCTGGGAAAAATGGAAGGCAGGAGGAGAAAGGAACGACAGAGGATGAGATGGTTGGATGGCATCGCCAATAAAAGGATGTGAGTTTGAGCAAGCTCCGGGAGTTGGTGATGGACAGGGAGGTCTGGCGTGCTGCAGTTCGTGGGGTCACAACTGAGTGACTGAACTGGACTGAGCTGAACCACCACAACTAAAGATCCCACAAGCCACAACTCAAGACCCGAGGCAGCCAAACTAATTTGTTAAAATAGACTTTTAAAAACTCCCGTCCGGTGTGTGAATGGAAAAAGCACCTCCCTGGAAGCTGGCAGTGCAGCGTGGAGGGAAAAGCAAGGCTTTGAATCAGAGCCATGTGATGCACAGTGTCACCACCTCCGCCGAGATGGGCATCCCTTCTTCCCCCGCCAGAACAGCTGGGGAGACCATGGCTCAAGGAGGTGGCAGAGCTGGCACCACTGTGGCCCAGATGTTGCCCTCTGCCCCCCGCTGGGGGGCAGCCCAGGGCTGCCATCTACCCGCCTCTGCTTCAGAGCCCATCCACTGCCCCCTCTGGGCCCTTCTCCATGGCACTAGTGTCTTTCCTCAGGAGGAAGGTCATGGGGGCAATCGTGTGACTAGAGTGACAAAGGAGAAAAGAATTCCAGCCCTTCAGCTCAGAATGAGAACTTCCACATTTTGCCATGCACGCAAGCTGTGGAGAAGCCCTGGGCTCTCGGTCCGCTCCCAGATGTCTGACTTCCGACTTCTGCACCCTTGAACCTGGGCCCCACACACAGCGTGGCAGCCCCCACCATCAGGGATGGCGGTGACCAGGACGTGATTGGAAGCCCCTGCCTGGGCCAGTCCCATTGGTCCACTTCCCCACTGGGCTAAGGATGCTGTTCCCACCTGTCCTGCATCTTTGCACGCCTCTGGCTTTGAGCCCAATTCACTCTGCATGTGTGCGTGCTCGGAAGCTGTCATGTCTGATTCTTTGCGACCCCATGGACTGTAGCCCGCCAGGCTTCTCTGTCCATGGGATTCTCCAGGCAAGAATACTGGAGTGGGTTGCCGTTTCCTTCTCTAGGGGATCTTCTCAGCCCAGGGATCTAACCTGGTCTCCTGCATTGCAGGCAGATTCTTTACCATCTGAGCTAGCTAACCACTGTGGTTCTGGAAAAACTGTCTCCTGGAGCCATGGAGACCCAGAAGCCTCAAGAATTTGCGGATTTAATCGTTTCAGGGCAGATTTTCATTTCTTTGGCTGTTGGCCATAGACAAAAGAATGGCGATCTTTAAATTTCCTACTAGTCTACAAAAGTGAACAGGATTATAATGGGCATCTATCTGTTTTCACCTTCATTTGGGAAATTCCCCGCTGAAGAACCTCACAAGGAGGCACAACTTTCTCCTTGCTGCAGAAACTAAACCCTCACGTCCCCCTGACTCCCCCCACGCCAGCCTCCCTTAAAGGTCAGATGCTGGCCTGTGACCCAGGAGAGCCAATTTCACAAAACTGCCCCGGATTTTATGGAGGGAGCTAGCTGGTGATGGAAAGAAATGGTTGGTGGTGAGTTCCTTTCGTTAGCAGTTAGAAGCAGCAGCAGGAACATGGAGTTTCTGGGGTGAGTCCTGGAAGCAGAGCAAGCAGGGGCACCCAGTGCTGAGTGGCAGTGACATCCCCCACTGGTTTTGTGGCTGAATTTGTTTGGAGTTCTGGTAAAGAAAGCTGAGCACCGAAGAATGGATGCTTTTGAACTGTGGTGTTGGAGAAGACTCTTGAGAGTCCCTTGGACAGTAAGGAGATCCAACCAGTCCATCCTAAAGGAGATCAGTCCTGGGCGTTCATTGGAGGGACTGATGCTGAAGCTGAAACTCCCAAGACTTTGGCCACCTGATATGAAGAACTGACTCATTGGAAAAGACTCTGTGCTGGGAAAGATTGAGAGTGGGAGGAGAAGGGGACAACAGAGGATGAGATGGTTGGGTGGCTTCACGGACTCAATGGACATGAGTTTGAGTAAACTCTGGAAGTTGGGAATGGACAGGGAGGCCTGGCGTGCTGTGGTCTGTGGAGTCGCTAAGAGTCAGACACGACTAACTGAAATGAACTGGTTTTATTCCAAATATCCTTAGTCTAGCCCAGCTTTCCAGCTTGGTCTGCAGGAGTCCTGATATTTCTACGAGCTTTTGTCCAATACCATTTCAATAAATCTCTTTCTACAAACAGCACTGGTTCCTGCAGCTTGCAACTAAGAGTCCTGATGGATACTGGGGTGGTTGCGGAATTAGTGGAGGACAGTCTTCTAAGGACGGTAGGCTGAACAGGGGCCTTATCTTGATTGCCTGTGGATGTATCCTCCGAACATGACTTTGGTTGCCTCTGGCTGGGGGAAGGTTAATAACTGCAGTTGTGTGTGACATAGTTGGGTTGAGTTAAGCAAAAACAAGTTTGTAGGTAGAGAGCAAGGGGGTATGAGTGTATTGAGCAGCCAAGTGGTGGGATGTCGTAGGCACCTTTGGAAATGAAACCCAGCCCATGACTCCCGGTCCTCTGAGTGCCGCAAATTTTTTTTCATATAAATTTTTACTATTTTAACTTAAAAAAAAAAACTTTTTTGGCACACTGCGCATCTTGCAGGATATCCATTCAGCCAGATATTGAACCCAGGACACAGCAGTGAAAGGGTACAGCTCTAACCACTAGGCCGCCAGGGAACTCTGTGAGAGCTGCGACTGTCATCACGATTTTGCAGTTTTGTTTATTTATTTTTTATTTTTTGTTTAATTTTTATTTTTACTTTATTTTACTTTACAATACTGTATTGGTTTTGCCATACATTGACGTGAATCCACCACGGGTGTACATGCGATCCCAAACATGAACCCCCCTCCCATCTCCCTCCCCATAATATCTCTCTGGGTCATCACCGTGCACCAGCCCCAAGCATGCTGTATCCTGCGTCGGATAGACTGGCGATTCGATTCTTACATGATAGTATACCTGTTACAATGCCGTTCTCCCAAATCATCCCACCCTGCAGTTTTGTTTACAGATCTTACATGTTACTTCTTGAGCTCTGAGCACTTTATGTTTTCATTGTCATTCTGAACAGAATATTTTCCCCATCACATTTTCTAATTTGTCACTGCTGATAGAAAGGAACGCTGTAAGATTTTACATATTTATTATGGATGACTATGTGTACGTTATGTATTAATACAATTATATTTATTGCCATGAGGTTTATCACAGAAACATAAACAGAAATGGAAACATCATAATTAGTGTGTAACACAGAGGACTAGTTAAATAAACATGTGAGAGACCCCCAC
Organism: Ovis canadensis; assembly: GCF_042477335.2. Lineage (NCBI taxonomy): Eukaryota > Metazoa > Chordata > Mammalia > Artiodactyla > Bovidae > Ovis > Ovis canadensis. The sequence continues at coordinate 227,600,978 of NC_091247.1, read as the reverse complement.
TGTGGAATATCGTGTAATTCTTTCTTTCTTTTCAATTTTTATTGAAATATAGCAGATTTATCATGTAACTTTTTGAAAAGATTTTTTTTTTGATGTGGACCACTTTTTAAAAGTCTTTATTGAATGTGTTATAACACTGCTCCTGTTTTTGTTTTTTAGCTGCAAGGCATGTGGGATTTTAGCTCCTCAATCAGGGATCAAACCAGCACACCTGCATTGGAAGGCGACATCCTGACCACTGGACCTCCAGGGAAGCCCCTCATGTAACTCTTTAAATTCAGAAGACTGTTAGGAAGACTGTAGCAATAGAGGTGCTTGTTTTTTAAAGAAAATAAGAAAGCAAGACTTAATGCATATATGCTAGGCTTTCTTAAACTATATAAATATGGAGAATACTGGAAGAAAAACACAGTGTCATTTAGGTTAGTGGCTTTTGTGGGCCTTTTTGCACTAATTATTTTTCACTCTGTACATGTATTATTTCTGGGCTTCCCAGGTGGCTCAGTGAGAAAGGATTCATCTGCCAATGCAGGAGATGTGAGTTCAGTCCCTGGGTTGGTAAGATCCCCTGGAGGAGGGGATCTCAGTATTGCCTGAGAAAGCCCTTGGACAGAGGAGCCTGGAGGGGTCGCAAAGAGTTGGGTATGACTTAGCGACTGAGTGACACACGTGTGTTACTTCTACATTAAAGAAAAAAAACCTGAAACAGGCCCCACATGTGCTTCTTTCCAACGTGTTTTTACAAAGTCAAAAGCTCTGTCTCTACCCTAGGAAAACCAGCCATTGTTTGTTTTTGTTTTTTTAGGATTAGAAGATACTTTTAACTGTAACCACATTGCAGAAGATGGGGGAGACAGAGGGGAAATATTACCCGTTATCTCATCTTCTTGACATGCGTAGAATGGTGGTGTGTCTTGTTGCAGTACTTGATATGCATAGTTCACATAGCTCGGCTCAGAGTACACAGTCTGTAACCTGATTTCCTTAATTAGCCTTCTTTATAACCACCATCCGAGTTGCTACAAAGCCCCCACAGCCGACCCTCCCAGTGGGCAATAAGATGCCGTCAGCTCACCCCTTGTTGGATGCTCAAGCTGACTCCAGTTTCTTTGCTGTTAAAAGAAACACCCCAAGGACCGTGTACTTGTCCATGAGCCTTTCCCACATTTGGGATTATTTCTTTAGGACAGATTCCCAGAAGTCAGATGAGCGGGTCAAAGGGCACATGCCCCTCTAATGAGCATCTCTTTCTAAGCCACCTGCCGTTTGCTGGAAGGACAAATGGTTCTAATTAAAGGCCTGAGCTTCTCTCACAGGTCCCAGCTGGGTGTATGGGGGAGCCTCCGGGGTCTTTGCAACCAGAGCAAACTTGTTTAACTAAAGGAGGAGGGAGGAGGGGGGAGGGAGTCTTTGTAGGTAGTATTTTTCTAAAGGAATGCAACAATCTTTTCATTGTAAGGATTCATATTTCAGGAAAATCTGCACAGCTGTGAGCCTTACCAAGTGTCTGCTTCGCTTAGCAAGGCCTTCCCTGGAGCCACCGTCATCCCTGTTTACAACTCAGTTTATGAAGGGCTTTCTTTCATCTCTCTTTGCCACAAACTGCTCCCTATTTTATAAAGATGAGGAAACCCAGGCTTGAATAGATGAAGGAACTTGCCTGAGATCGAGAGTAATTAAGTAGCAAAACCAATGCTCCATCTCCTCCCTCCAACTCCAGGGCCTCTTGAGAATCAGTCATGTTGGACTGGATTTGTTCATTCACAAACACTGAGCACAGATCTGTGCCAGGCCTGGAGGTGTCAGGACTGGCTCCCAGAAGCTCATGGTCTGGGGGAGAACACAGGTGCCCTGAGACGACGCAGGCTGCAGGGGCGGGGGCCGGCGGGGTGCTCTCAGGGATGCTCAGAAGAAGCTTGTCAGGTGGACAAGGAAAGGAGACGTGGAGGAGGGGTGGTGTTGCTCAGTCGTTCAGTCATGTCTGACTTTCTGTGACCCCAGGAACTGCAGCACACAGGCGTCCCTGGCCTTCACCATTGTTAGGTAAAAGACGACCAGGACACCAAAAAAAAAAAAACCGTCTAACAAGCTTTTTAATGACGAAGCACTACCGGGCGGGATTCCTGGACCCAAACGGGGCAGGTCGAGGAAGTCCGCGCCCGGGCTGTGCTAGAAGGAGCTTATATAAGTTTGTTGAGAGGGATGGTCAGGTTAATGGATGGGGGTTTGGATAAGTCGTTGGGCTGAGGTGTCGCGGGCTGATATGTCCTTCTACGTGGCTGGGGTGGGGCGGCTTTAGCTGGAGGACTGTGCTGTCACTGGTCCCCGGGATCTGGGAGGCTCCTTCCTTAGGGACCCCCCCCCCTGGTGGGGGAGGGAACGGGCAACCCATCATGGCCCCCGGGGTCCGACCTTACAACCATCCCCCGGAGTTTGCACAGACTCATGTCCATTGAGTCAGTGACGCCATCCAACCATCTCAGTTTCTGCCACCCTCTTCTTTTGCCTCCAAAATTTCGCAGCATCAGGGTCTTTTCCCTGGAGGCGAGAGGATGGTGCATTTGGGCAAGTGGGGCCTGGCCTGGCTCTCAAGAAACTCAGCTCTGGGTCTCCCAGATGGAGACCATGTGTGTGAAACACACCCTTAAGGAAGATGGTCACAATCCTCCCCCAACCCCCGTACATGTAGAATGCCAAGGGACAAGGTTAGAGACCACAGCCTCCTGTCTTACGCCTGGCAGTGACTCCTGATGACCAAGAGCAAGCTCTGACCTCACAGGCCTCTGTTAAAACACTGTCTCCACCCCTCACAGGCTGGATGACCTCGGTGAGGCAAGACACTTACCTGCTCTGAGCTGCAGTGCCTTCTTTATTAAAAAACAAAAACAAAACAATACTGACATCAGCCTCTTACGGGGTTGGGAGGATAACCTAGGATATCATATGTGAAGCGTCTAGACCTGTGCTTCACACATGGACCCGGTCTGATAAGTGTCAGCTCTGATGGAGGAGGAGAAGAAAGCGGCGGGAGAGGGGATGTAGGGGGAGAGCTGGTCTTGGAGAGATGGGAGGGGAGCAGTGCCCAAGGCAGAAAGAACAGCAGAGGTTTGAAGAGGGGCCTCTGCAGGTGCGCATGGTATTTCCATACGTCCAAGGGCCGGGCCGCACGCCACGTGCTGGTCCACCATCAGCTCAGGTCCTCCTAGGAGCGGGTGAGCTGTGGAGCTGCCATCTTCTGGGGAGGCCCCGGGGGTTGGATGACCCCAGTACCCAGGTGCCGACTGTACCCGGGGCACAGGGTGGCCTCCTCCTCCTTGCAATCTCTAACCTCCTCTCGCCCTGGGCTGCGGGACCTGGCTTGCTGGGCTTGGGCTGGCTGCCTGTCTTCCTCTGGGCCGCCTGGCTGTTCTCAGGATGGGCCCCCGCCTTGTTTCACCCTGTGCCCGTGGGGAAGGCAGGGCCAGGAGAAGCTTTGTGGGCACCACCAGCTTTACTGCCCGATGCTGGGCCAGGCCCCGGGGCTGTGCTGGAGGGCTGCGATGCTTCTGGCTGCGGCCACAGCTCTGCCCTGGGGCCAGCCGGCCCCACACCGCTGCTCCCCCACCCCTGCCCCAGCCTCCGCCCGGGGCCCGCACAGCTGGGCAACAGCAGAGGGATCTTTCTGCATCTCTGCTGGCTCCTCGCTGTCTGCAGGACGGCGTCCAGGCCCTCAGACGGTCCCAGGAGGCCCGGGATGCCCTGCTCTTGTTCTCTCCATCTCCTCTCCAGCCTCTTCCCTCTGCATACCCAGCCAATGGCTCACTTACGGCTCCCTCGGCAAGTATTTTCTCGAGCACCTACTTCGTGCCAGGCACTGCCCTGGGCACAGCCATGGACCAGACAGACCCTTGCCTTAGTGGAGCACACGCTCGGGGTTCAGGGCTCCCTTCAGGCCTGGAATACCCCTCCTTTGTCTGCAGCTGCTGCTGCCTCCCCTGCAGGCCCTGCTCCTCCTGGCAAACCATTCTCACGCTTCAGAAGCTGGCCCCAAGTGTCCCGGTGGTCTCAGGAACAGTGTAAGGAGGGCCTGGGACACCTCAACATCACCCCCCCGGACCCCCCAAGCCCAATCACAGACAGAAGCTTCAGGATCTGAGAGGCACAGTGGACCGAGTCACACCGCAGGGGGTTCCCACTTCATCTCCGGCTTTAGGTTTTAGTCTCAGTCTTAACATGAAAAATGCAGTGTTTACCCTGACACGGGAAAAAGTCAGCCTGTGTCTTAGATTTCACATTCTACAAGGCTGACTTCACTTACGAACATACTTTACATGCTCTCGTGTTTCAGACGCCAACGCCTCTCACTCCATCTGGGATTTGGGGGTTTGAGGTTGGCAGAGGCTGGGTGGTCTGTGAGCATGTAGATGTGCAGGCCTCCTCTCCACCAGCCCCTCTTGGGGTGTCCCCCGGTCCTCCAACCTCATTCCCGCACTGGCCAGCTCATCCCGGCACTGACGCTTTGTCCCTTTCTCCCATTGCTGGGTGGAGTCACCCTCTGCTTATCCCAGGGACCCACCTCCCAATTCAGGAGAAAGTGCACCCTGGTCCTGCCATGGCCCAGTAGCGCCCATTTAAGCATAGGGCGTGAACGGCAGGCCTGACTCATGAAGGTGTCTGATCGGATCAGCCTGCACGCCCTGGACCATACACACGTCCCTCCACTGGTGTCCCGAGCCTTGCAGCATCATCTGCTCGTGTCCCCGGACTCCAGGGCTCACATGCAGACTCAGCCAAGCTCTGGCTAGCCACACACAGCATGGCCTTGAGTCCTCAGCAACCCCATGAGATAGGGGTACCGTGCCCACTTTACAGATGGAGAAGCCGGGGCTCAGGAAGGCCAGGGGCTCAGCAGGCGTCCTGCAGCCCCTGAGAGCCCAGCCTGGTGCTCCCCTCTCCCCAGCTCTCCTGACTCCAAGTCTCGATAGAACTTGGTCCACTAAAGCACCAAGGAAGGGACCGGGAACCTGGAACGCCTTCGTGCAGCAGACCTCAGGCGGGGCCACACAGTCCAGCCAGGGTTTCCAAAATAATATTTTTGAAAATTCTATAAACCACATTTTAATCATATTAAAAGAAATCAGAAGTCCAAGAAAAACGGACAGCCTCACTGCCCCAGCCCCTCAGGCTCATTTTCCATGTTCCTCTCTAGTTCTTGTTCACTTGCGTGAAAGACTTCTGGAGCTACAATCGTGGTGTCGATACAGCTGTGTATTTATCATGTACTTAAGCATGACTTCTTTTTACAAAAGCAAGTATGTAGATAAACTGTGTAGGAAGCATTCCTTTTCTTCTTTTCTTAAATTGGAATAATGTGCTTCCCTTGTGGCTTGTTGGTAAAGAATCCGCCTACAATGTGGGAGACCTGGGTTTGATCCCTGGGCTAGGAAGATCCCCTGGAGAAGGAAAGGCTACCCATTCCAGCATTCTGGCCTGGAGAATTCCATGGACTGTATAATCCATGGGATCACAAAGAGTCGGACATGACTGAGCGACGTTCACTTCACTTCACTTCAACAGGCTGGTATTCCCATCACCTCAATTTGAAAAGCTGGGTAAATTGCAAAAAATCATATTTTTAAAGACACCAAAGAGCTGTGGAAGCAATGCCGCTGCTGCTGCTAAGTCGCGTCAGTCATGTCCGACTCTGTGCGACCCCAGAGACGGCAGCCCAGCCGGCTCCCCCGGCCCTGGAGCAATGAGGCTTAGATTAAATGCTAGCATTGGAGACCCCAAGAGGAGCTGAGAGTCTCTAGCCATTGTTCTCTCTGAGGACGGAAGATGGGGCTGCTTTTGGCTGGGAGGCTCAGCCAGGGGAAGGAGAAGCCAGCTAGTACCCAGTGGTCACACAGGACAGTGGGGTAAGGAAAATTGAAGGGCTTGGGATGCACAGGCCGGTTTTCCTGGAGCGCATTTGCTGAGTTCCAGGGCTGTGCAGGGATCTGGGGAACTAGGAGGAAATCGGAGGAAATCAGAAAGGCAGAGTAGGTCTGAGGACACAGAGCCCAGGCTGAAAGAAGACCTCCCTCCAACATGCAGCTGCCATCCTGTGCCACGTAGCTGCCAGGTGTGGAAGCTACTTGGGCAGGACGTAGGAGGGCTGACTGTCCTAGTCTCTCAGGGCTGGGGGCACAAAGCCCACCAGGTCCCGAGTCAAAATCTCAGGAGTATGAGAAATGGAATATTTCCTGCCACATCAGTAAACAAGGATGTCTCAGTCATCAGCGATTGCAGCCCTCTGGTGTGAGCTGGTGAGCCATAAGGACAATCGGGAAGAAGACTGTGTGACCTAGCAGCCGTCAGCCTGCAGCCACTCCCGACCGTGAGCTTCCTCCAAGCGATACTGGCCCCGGATAGCTGAGACCCACGTGAAAGGAGTGGCTTCAGACAGCCCAGACGCTTGCATCCTCCCATACATAGAAAAATGCTAAGCTTCCTAACTTGAGATATCTGGTTTTCTTTTCATTAAGTCATCTCTGGGTGTTCAGACTACCTTCCCTCTGTTGTGAAACTTCTATACAACCTGGCTCCTCCCCTCGTCTCCTCAGAGCAGTTCTCTCAAGGTCACTTGAGATGCTGTCTCGGGGGCTCAAAGTCCTAAAAATTCCCACCAAATAAAATGCAACTCTCAATGTTTAGGTTGTGAACAGTTTTTAAGTCGACAAGGGCATGATCTGGGAACAGGGATACCCCAGAGACAAACTTGAATATGCTCGAATCACAGGTCAGCCCCTTCTCTACTCAGTTCCTGGTCGGATGAGGCGAGAAGGCTCTCATACCACTTATCCAATAGGGACAGTTTGGGATTTACCTTTTATTCATGTAAGCAGAGGTATTTTTAGGAGGTGAGGAGAAACCCTCCCCAGAGGAGAATAAAGTCAGCTGGATCCTCCTTGCTTTCCATACAGAATGTCCAGCATTCGATTAAAATTTCTATACATGAAAAGAGTGAAGAAAGTATGACAAGTGATGTGCAGAGAAGACAGGCAAAGGATTCATAACCTCAGCTGATCCACATATTGAGGTCAGCTGACAAGAGTTTTACAATAATAATGATTCATATGCCAAAGGGACAGGAACATAGGCAAAATAATGAGAGAGAGATTTTCAAATAGGAAATTGGACTTTTTAGAGAAAAAAAAAGCTGACATTCTAGAACTGGGAAATTAAGAACTCAAGGGAAAGGTTCAACAACACATTAGATATAGTAGAACACAGGAAAAATGAGATCAAAGATAAGTCAATAAAAATATGTAAATTGAAACATAGGTAAAAAGAAGAATGGGGGCTTTCCTGGTGGTCTAGTGGTTAAGAATCTGCCTGCCGATGCAGGGAACACGGGTTTGATCCCTGGTCCAGGAACTCGCCTGCCAATGCAGGAAACATAAGAGACTTGGGTTCGATCCCTGGGTCGGGAAGATCCCTTGGAGGAGGGCATGGCAATCAACTCCAGTATTCTTGCTTGGAGAATCCCATGGACAGAGGAGCCTGGCAGGCTACAGCGCATAGGGTTGCAGAGTCAGACACGACTGGTGCGACTTAGCATGCAGCACTCCGGGAAGATCCTGCAGACTGCAGAGCAACTGAGCCCGTGCGCCCCAACCACTGAGCCTGCACTCTAGAGCCCACAAGCTCAGCTACTGAGCTCACGTGCCTCGAGCCCAGGCTTTGCAACAAGAGAAGCCCCTGCAATTAGTAGCCCACACACCACAACGCAGAGTAGCCCCCCGTCTCTGCAACTAGAGCAAGCCTGTGCACAGCCACGAAGATGCAGAACAGCCAAAGAAAGAGATCTTAAAAAAAAAAAAGGATTAAAAGAGGATAAAAGACCTATGGGACTCAGTTCAGAGGCCCAACAGGCATGTAACTGTAGCCCCAGAAAAATAGAGGTGAGGCGGAGAGCAAAAGCAATACTCAGATCTTGGTCAAGAATTTTCCTAAAGCCATGAAAGAGGCCAGCCCACGGATTCAGGAAGTTCAATTTATCCAAAATAGCGTAAACAGAAAGAAAACCACATTCTAAATACCAAATAGTCACACTGTTGAAAAACAAACGCAAGGAAAAATATTCAAAGCCACTGGGGTGGGGGGGGGATGCCTTATGTTCAGTAGAACCGTGATAAATTGGGGAGGGCAGAGGAAAGGGCAGAGGGGACCCAGGAGCCCCTGTTCTGATCACAGAGACTCAGTGATGCCTGGAGACACGATCCCTCCCAGGGGAGCTCATAGGCCACGAAGGAAACAGAGGCATGTGGTATCACGTGATTTGTTCACGACAGTCGAATGCAAAGCGGATAAAGAAACCCCATGGAGAAGAGTCAGGGAACGCAGACTTGGGGGCAAGTGGTCTTCCCAGAGAGGGAACATCTGGCTGGAGTCCTGAAGAATGGGTGAGAACACCTGGGGAAGACCGAGGATGTTCCAGACGGGAGCCACCAGCAAGTCCTCTCTGCATGACCTCCAGCCAGCACCCCACTGCCCAGGGCCTCCAAGAGGGGAAGGTCTCTCCACTTCGGGGTTCCCCAGGACTTCTCTTGGGATCCCCCGGTCCCCAACATGTTCTGAAGGGGGAATGGGGCACAAGCCACAGGTCCCACCAAGGAACTCAGAGGCATCAGGCTCTCTTCCTGCCTCTCTGGAGTCTCTCCTCCCAGGCAAAGCAACTTCTTGGATTTCAAGGCAGTGCGTCTGCTCGGCGTTCCAAAAGTCCATCTTGGAAGTGAAAGGCACCACAGCATCCTTTGCCCTGGGGCATGGATCGTACTCTTGGAGACCCATCCTTGCAACACAGCTCTAATGTCACACACTTTTCAAATAATCCTTTCAGCTGATGTCTCCTAAGCACCGAACGCTGTCTGACACTGAGTTAGGGGCTGAAAATTAAGAAATGAATGAGTCCCAGTCCTGCCCTTGGGGAAGACACTTAATGAGAAACATTTGGGGGCCAGTCATTGGGCAGACTGCTCTCAAGCCAATGCGCTGTAATGCTTTTTCTTCCTGCCCACCCCGCCCCCGCCCCTTCCCCAGCCTGTCTAATGGGGTTAAGCTTGAGAAGTATGTTTGGCAAGTCCTTTTAACAACCTGCACTGCTCCTAGCCCATGTTCCTTATTGGCATAAAAGAACATTGGAACCGAGATTATCCAAATGCATGAAAAAAATTGGAGGTATATGATCTCATAATTTTATGCCTGATCTCAGATACCAGTTTTCCATGTTTAAGTTTTGGCAATTTAAAATCACAGTGGGGACATAGGCCAAACACACACACACAAAGCCCAAACTGAAAAAAAAAAAAAGTATATAAGTTAAAGTCATCTTTTCTATGCAAGAGTGAACCCCGAAATCAAATCTGAGATATTTTCTAGAGAATATGTGTGCTATTTGTGGCAGGTTTGGTACATGTCTAAGCTTTTTCAGCACACAAAAATCGCTTTAGTAAAACTTCCCTGCACACTAACACTCTAGAAAGAAAGCATCTGTTGGCAATTCTGAGATCTTATGACTTCATCCTTAAGCCAGGGAAAATTCAAAATATATTTTTTAAACTTCGATGGAAAAATGAAACAGCTCATAAAGATAGGAGATGTACTTTAGAGAGACAAGTAGGAATTTGTTCAGAGCTATACAGAATTCGTAAGACTTTACCTCTGATCCAAAAAATTAAACTTTGTTTGACACACTGAAGTCATCACCAAGACTTAAAACTAAGGGCCATAGTGCTTTATGACCCTCTGTGCTCTAACAGGACAACACTCTAACGGCCCTTTGAAAACACCAGGCACTAACCATTCATCCATCAAGTGCGTTTGGAAAAGAGCCAGTCCCACGAGCTGTTTTCCCCCAGTTTTAAAGCTTATCCCTTCCAGCAACAAGCCTTTGCTTCTTTATTTTGACAGTTTTGAACGGAAAGAGTTCCAAGATGTAGAAACACATTTCCTCGCCTTGAGAAACAGAGCGTGAGTTTATTTCATCATGTCTTTCTTTGATGGTTTCTAGTCTTTATGCGGATGACGTCCAGTCCTGAGTCGTCCTGGACAGGACTACGTCTGGCTCAGTTCTGAGTGGCCAGCTCACGGCCCTGCCCGGGACAGACGTGCAGTCAAGGTTTGCGGGTTGACCCTTTCCAGGGAAGATGAAGATGCAGGGGAGACAAGCTCCAGCAGTCTAGGACGAATGACTGCAAGAACTGTCGCCTCTTCTCAGTGAATCTGCTCCCCAGATCTTGGGGCTGTGACCTAAGGCACCAAGACAACCCCAAGAGAGAACGCCAGCTCATGGGCACTTGTGGTCAGCTAGTCAGGAAATGCTGTGCCAACCCTGTGCACTGCCTCTGGGAATCCTAGCTGTACCCGGACTGATCAGCACATCACCAGACATTTCTTATCTCTTCATCCCTTTGGATAAGTCCCTCCCGCTCTGCTGGGCAATGCCTGCATGCTGTCATAACCCCCCCCTCCTCCTCACGTTCTTTCTAAACATTTTCATGCTTTATTGGAAGCTTGCAACCTCAGGGTGGTATGCGTGAAAGAGAAGAGAAATGAGGCAGGGAAGAAATGAGGCAATGCAAGGAGAGCAAGAAACAGAGCCACATTTTGCCACTTCTAATTTCTCAGTATGATGGGGCTCATAATGTGTCCTCTGCTGTGTGCTCCACCTCTTAACGAAATATGCAACTGGGATTATGTGTAGGGGTTGCAAGCCAAAGGTCTGTAGGCAAGCTCCACAGATAAGTCTTTTTTAATTTGAATTTAAAAAATTATTTAATTGAAGTATAGCTGATTTATAATGTCGTGTTAATTTCCGCTGTACAGCAGAGTGATTCACACATACATTCTTTTTCCTATTCTTCTCACTTCTGGCTTATCACGGGATACTGCATCTGGTTCCCTGTGCTACACAGTAGGACCTTAGTGTTACCCATCCTATATATAATAGTTTGTCTGCTAATCCCAAACTCCCAGGCCATCCCTCCTCCCTGAACCTTGGCAACCGCAAGCGTGTTCTCTGTGTCTGTGAGTCGGTTCCCACTTCGTAGATAAGTTCATCTGTGTCCTATTTTAGATTCCACGTATTGGAAGGAACGATGCTAAAGCTGAAGCTCCAGCACGTTGGCCACCTCATGCGAAAAGCTGACTCATTGGAAAAGACTCTGATGCTGGGAGGGATTGGGGGCAGGAGGAGAAGGGGACGACTGAGGATGAGATGGCTGGATGGCATCACTGAGTCGATGGACGTGAGTCTGAGTGAACTCTGGGAGATGGTGATGGACAGGGAGGCCTGGCATGCTGCGATTCATGGGATCGCAAAGAGTCGGACACGACTGAGCGACTGAACTGAACTGATAAGCAGTACCGAATGGTGTTTCTCTTTCTGGCTCACTTAGTGTGATAATCTCTGGGTCCATCCGTGTTGTGGCAAATTACATTATTTCATTCTTTTTATGGCTGAATAGTATCCCACTGTGTGCATGCACGGCCTCTTCTCCATCCATCTGTTGATGAACATTTAGGCGGCTTCCATGTCTTGGCTCTTGTGAACAGTGCTGCAAGGTACACAGGGGAACATGGATCTTTTTGAATTAGTGTTTTCTCCAGATACATGTCCACCAGTGGGATTGCCAGGATTGTACGGCAACCCTATTTTTAGGTTTTTGAGGAACCTCCATACTGATTTCCATAGTGGCTACACCAATTTACATTCCCTCCCACAGTGGAGGAGGGTTCTCTTTTCTCCACACGCTTTCCGGCATTTGTTATTTGCAGATGGAGTTTGACTCTGAAGGCTCAGTGTTTTAGCAATAGACTGCTCCTCCCTGGGCTTCCCTGGTGGCTCAGCTGGTAAAGAATCCGCCTGCAATGCAGGTGAACCCAGTTTGATCCCTGGGTTGGGAAGATCCCCTGGAGAAGAGAAAGGCTACCCACTCCAGTAATCAGGCCTGGAGAATTCCATGGACCGTATAGTCCAGGGGGTCGAAGAGTCGCACACGACTGAGCGCCTTTCACTTCGCACTCACTACTCCTCCCTATTGTGTTCAGCTGTTTCACCTATTTCTGCTACTGACACAGTCGTAAAGTCATCTGAACGTGCAAGGCCTGGCTTATAAACACAAATTCCCTTATCCCACATGCACTGCCTACCATATTGGCACAAAGACTGAGGATTAGAGGGAAGATTAGTAAGTTAATTATATCAAACACTTAAGGCAAAAAAATCTCAACTTTACATACATAAACTCAGAAAATAGAAACGGAGAAGGCAATGGCACCCCACTCTAGTACTCTTGCCTGGAAAATCCCATGGACGGAGAAGCCTGGTGGGCTGCAGTCCATGGGGTCGCTAAGAGTCGGACGCGGCTGAGCGACTTCACTTTCACGCATTGGAGAAGGAAATGGCAATCCACTCCAGTGTTCTTGCCTGGAGAATCCCAGGGACGGGGGAGCCCGGTGGGCTGCCGTCTATGGGGTCGCACAGAGTCGGACACGACTGAAGCGACTCAGCAGCAGCAGCAGCAGCAGTAAACAGAAAAGGAATGAATACTTCTCAACCCATTTTGTAAGACCAGCATTACTCTCTACAAGAAAATGAAATTGCATTTCAATATCCCTTATAAATATAGACACAAAAATCCTTAACAAGATACTGTAAAGTCATATCCAGTAATATATAAAAGATATAATGCAAAAAAAAAAAAGCAAAATGTATCATGACCAAGTTGGAATTACCACAGAAGTACAAGGTATGTTTAACATTTAAAAATTAATCAATATACTTCACTACATAAGATATAAGCCATATAATTATATACACGTCAGGATCTGACAAATTTAGCATCCACCTATGATTAAAAATGTCTCAGAAGCCTAGGAAGGAAAAGGAACTTCTCAACCTGATAGAAGTCATCCATATAGGCTGACAGTAAACAGGCTCAGAGAAGGCTGGAGCATGCATGGGCTGTTTCTGGGTTCTGGCCATCAAGAAGAAAGGTGTTATAAATGTTGGTGTACAGGTTTACCTGTAAACAGAAATCTTCATTTCTCTGGAATAAATGACCAGGAAGACAATTGCTGGGACATATGGTAGGTAATTAAAATTTTTTTTTTTTTTCAGTTCAGTTCAGTTCAGTCGCTCAGTTGTGTCTGACTCTTTGTGACCCCATGAATCGCAGCACGCCAGGCCTCCCTGTCCATTACCAACTCCCGGAGTTCAACCAAACTCAAGTGCATCAAGTCAGTGATGCCATCCAGCCATCTCATCCTCTGTCATCCCCTTCTCCTCCTGCCCCCAATCCCTCGCAGCATCAGGGTCTTTTAGAAAACTGCAAATTAATTTCCAGAGTGGTTGTACCATTTCACATTCCCATCAGCAACATGTGAGTGATCCCATTTCCCTACATCCTCAACAGTATTTCGTGTTGTTGCTCTGTTTTATTTTAGCCATGTTTATAGGTGTGTAGCAAACCATCACACCATAGTTTTAATTTGCATTTTCCTAATGGCTAATAATGTTGAATGTCTTTTCATGTGCCTGTTTTTTGTCTGTATATTTTCTTTGGTGAAATGTCATGTTTTTTTCCACTTTCTAATGAACTGTTTCTTAGTTTGTTTTCATTAGTATTGAGTTTTGAGAATTGATATATTCTAGAAACTAGTCTTTTGTTAGACGTGTGGTTTGCAAATTTTACTTCCAGTCTGTAACTTGTCTTTTCAGCTTTTTAACAAGATTTTTCTCAGAGAAAAATTAAAAAAAAAAAAACTTAAGAATTTTTCCTTTTCTGAGTAATGCTTTTGGGGTCAACTCTGACAACTCTTTACCTAGTTCTGGATCCCGAAGACTTTCTTCTATGCTTTTTTCTAAATGTTTTATGTTTTACATTTAAGTTTGTTATTAGGTTTTAGTTAATATTTTAAGAGCTGTGAGACTCAGGTCATGAGGTATAATTCTGTGTTTAGTTCAGTTCAGTTCAGTCGCTCAGCTGTGTCCGACTCTTTGTGACCCCATGAATCGCAGCACGCCAGGCCTCCCTGTCCATTACCAACTCCCGGAGTTCACCCAAACTCAAGTGCATCAAGTCAGTGATGCCATCCAGCCGTCTCATCCTCTGTCATCCCCTTCTCCTCCTGCCCCCAATCCCTCCCAGCATCAGGGTCTTTTTCATTGAGTCAACTCTTTGCATGAGGTGGCCAAAGTATTGGAGCTTCAGCCTCAGCATCAGTCCCTCCAATGAACACCCAGGACTGGTCTCCTTTAGGATGGACTGGTTGGATCTCCTTGCAGTCCAAGGGACTCGCAAGAGTCTTCTCCAGCACCAAAGTTCAAAAGCATCAATTATTTGGCGCTCAGCCTTCTTCACAGTCCAACTCTCACATCCATACATGACCACTGGAAAAACCATAGCCTTGACTAGACAGACCTTTGTTGCCAAAGTAACGTCTCTGCTTTTTAATATGCTATCTGGGTTGGTCATAACTTTCCTTCCAAGGAGTAAGCGTCTTTTAATTTCCTGGCTGCAATCACCATCTGCAGAGATTTTGGAGCCCCAAAAAATAAAGTCTGAGACTGTTTCCACTGTTTCCCCATCTATTTCCCATGAAGTGATGGGACCAGATTCCATGATCTTCGTTTTCTGAATGTTGAGCTTTACGCCAACTTTTTCGCTCTCCTCTTTCATTTTCATCAAGAGGCTTTTTAGTTCCTCTTTACTTTCTGCCATAAGGGTGGTGTCATCTGCATATCTGAGGTTATTGATATTTCTCCCGGCAATCTGGATTCCAGCTTGTGCTTCTTCCAGCTCAGTGTTTCTCATGATGTACTCTGCATATAAGCAGTATATATACTGTTAAATTCTACTTACTAGTATTTTATTAAGGATTTTTGTATAAGGAATTTTTGGTCTGTAGTTTTTCGTTTCATTTTTTATTATACTCTTTTTATCTTGTTTTGATATAAAGATAGTATGAACTTCATAAAGTGAACTGGGTGTTCCTCCTATTTCCTGGAAGAGATTGAGTAGAATTAATATTAATTCTTCTTTAAATATTTGGTAGAATTTTTCAGTAAAAACTATCTTGGCCTGTAGGCTTCTATTTTAGGAGTTTTAAACTCAGGAATTCAATTTCCCAGATAGTTATGGGATTCTTAAAATTATCCATTTCACATTGGATGAGTTGTGATACTGACATTTTTCCTTTCAGTCTTGTCAATTTTTGTTTCACATATTTTGCAGCTCTGTTCTTTTATAAAGACACATTTAGGACTTGTATGTCTTATTAATGAATTTGCCCTTTTATCTAGCAATTTGCCTCGCACTGAAGTCTACTTCATCTGATAGTCATATAACCAAGTGATTTTTAATTGATATTTGCATGATATATCTTTTTCTAACCTTTTGCTTTTAAGCTGCCTATACATGGGTTTCTTAGAGATGGCACATAGTTGGGTCATTTTTAAAACTCACTCTGACTAGCTCCTTTTTTAATTGTTCTTAATAAATGACCATTTTCATTTTAAAAAGTATTTATTTATCTGGCTGCATCGGATCTTAGTTGCAGCATGCAGGATCTTTTGTTATGGCTCGCAGGCTTAGTTACCCCAAGGCAAGTGGGAACTTAGTTCCCAGGCCAGGGATCGAACCCGAGGCCCCTGCACAACAAGGTGGATTCTTAACCACTGGACCACCAGGGAAGCCCCAGGAAATGACCGTTCACATTTAAAGTAATTGTTGATACGTTAGGGCATAGGTCTGCCAATTTATATTTTGTTTTACATTTGTTCTATCTTTTTTTTTTCTGTTTTCCTTTCCCTGTCATTTTGTGCGTTAATTGAACATTTTTTTAGAATTTCATTTTTATCTACCTATAGCATTTTTAATACATTGCTTTATATAACTATTTTAGTGATTGTTCTATGTATTATATTATGTATACATAACTTATCAGCCTATTGGTGTCATCTTACCAGTTCAGTTCAGTTCAGTTCAGTTCAGTCACTCAGTCGTGATCGACTCTTTGTGACCCCATGAACTGCAGCGCACCAAGCTTTCCTGTCCATCGTCAACTCCCGGAGCTTGCTCAAACTCATGTCCATCGAGGTGGTGAAGACATTCAACAATCTCATCCTCTGTTGTCCCCTTGTCCTCCCGCCTTCAATCTTTCCCAGCATCAGGGTCTTTTCCAAAGAGTCAGTTCTTCGCATCAGGTGGCCAAAGTATTGGAGTTTCAGCTTCAGCATCAGTCTTTCCAATGAGTATTCAGGACTGATTTCCTTTAGGATGGACTGGTTGGATCTCCTTGCAGTCCAAGGGACTCTCAAGAGTCTTCTCCAACACCACAGTTCAAAAACATCAATTCTTCAGCACTCAGCTTTCTTTATAGCTCTAATCTCACATCCATACATGACTACTGGAAAAACCATGCCTTGACTAGACGGACCTTTGTTGGCAAAGTAACGTCTCTGCTTTAAGGAGCCAGCATCTTCTAATTTCCTGGCTGCAGTTACCTTCTGAAGTGATTCAGGAGTCCAAGAAAATAAAGTCTACCGCCGTTTCCATTGTTTCTCCATCTGTTTGCCATGGAATGATGGGACCAGATACCATGATCTTAATTTTCTGAATGTTGTGTTTTAAGCCAGGTTTTCCACTCTCCTCTTTTACTTTCATCAAGGGACTGTTTAGTTCCTCTTCACTTCCTGCCATAAGGGTGGTGTCACTTGCGTATCTGAGGTTATTGATATTTCTCCTGCGATCTTGATTCCAGCCTATGCTTCATCCAGCCTGGCATTTCACATGATGTACTCTGCATATAAATTAAATAAGCAGGGTGACAATATATAGCCTTGATGTACTCCTTTCCTAATTTGGAATCAGTCTGTTGTTCCATGTCCGGTTCTAACTGTTTGCTTCTTGACCTGCATACAGATTTCTCAGGAGGCAGGTCAGGTGGTCTGGTATTCCCATCTCTTCTAGAATTTTCCACAGTTTGTTGTGATTTACACAGTCAAAGGCTTTGGCATAATCAATAAAGTAATCAAAAAAGTATATGTTTATCTGGAACTCGCTTGCTTTTTCTATGATCCAACGGATGTTGGAAATTTGATCTCTGGTTCTCCTGGCTTTTCTGAATCCAGATTGCACATCTAGAATTCACAATTCATGTACTGTTGAAGCCTGGCTTGAAGAATTTTGAGCATTACTTTACTAGCGTGTGAGATGAGTGCAATCATGCAGTAGTTTGAACATTCTTTGGCACTGCCCTTTTTAGGGATTGGAATGAAAGCACCTTTTCTAGTTCTGTGGCCATTGCTGAGTTTTTCAAATTTGCTGGCATATTGAGTGCAGCACTTTCACAGCATCATCTTTTAGGATTTGAAATAGCTCAACTGGGATTCCATCACCTCCACTAGCTTTGTTTGTAGTGATGTTGCCTAAAGCCCGCTTGACTTCGCATTCCAGGATGTCTGGCTCTAGGTGGCCCTGGCTCTACGTGGTCACACTATCGTCATTCTCTGGGTCGTGAAGATCTTTTTTGTACAGTTCTTCTGTGTATTCTTTCCACCTCTTCTTAATATCTTCTGCTTCTGTTAGATCTATACCATCTGTCCTTTATTGTGCCCACCTTTGCATGAAATTTTCCCTGGGTATCTCTAATTTTCTTGAAGAGATCTCTAGTCTTTCCCATTCTATTATTTTCCTCTATTTCTTTGCATTGATCACGAGGAAGGCTTTCTTATCTCTCCTTGCTTTCCTTTGAAACTCTGCACTCAGATGGGTATATCTTTCCTTTTCTCCTTTGCCTTTGGCTTCTCTTCTTTTCTCAGCTATTTGCAACGCCTCCTCCAACAACCATTTTGCCTTTTTGCATTTCTTTTTCTTGGGGATAGTCTCGATCACTGCCTCCTGTTCAATGTCACAAACCTCCGTCCATAGTTCATCAGGCACTCTGTCTATCAGAACTAGTCCCTTGACTCTATTTCTCACTTCCACTGTATAATCATAAGGGATTTCATTTAGGTCATACCTGAATGGTCTAGTGGTTTCCCCCACTTTCTTCAATTTAAGTCTGAATTTGGTAATAAGGAGTTCATGATCTGAGCCACAGTCAGCTCCTGGTCTTGTTTTTGCTGACTGTATAGAGCTTCTCCATCTTTGGGTACAAAGATAATCAATCTGATTTCAGTATTGACCATCTGGTGATGTCCATGTGTAGAGTCTTCTCTTGTGTTGTTGCAAGAGGGTGTTTGCTATGACCAGTGTGTTCTCTTGGCAAAACTCTATTAGCCTTTGACCTGGTTCATTCCGTACTCCAAGGCCAAATTTGCCTGTTACTCAAGGTATCTCTTGACTTCCTACTTTTGCATTCCAGTCCCCTATGATGAAAAGGACATCTTTTTTGAGTGTTAGTTCTAAAAGGTCTTGGAGGTCTTCATAGAACCGTTCAACTTCAGCTTCTTCAGCATTCCTGGTTGGGGCATAGACTTGGATTACTGTGATATTGAATGGTTTGCCTTGGAAACGGACAGAGATCATTCTGTTGTTTTTGAGATTGCATCCAAGTACTGCATTTCAGACTCTTTTGTTGACCATGATGGCTGCTCCATTTCTTCTGAGGGATTCCTGCCCACAGTAGTAGATATAAACCCATCCCAGCCCATCTTAGTTCGCTGATTCCTAGAACGTTGACGTTCACTCTTGCCATCTCCTGTTTGACTACTTCCAATTTGCCTTGATTCACAGACCTAACATTCCAGGTTCCTATGCAATAGTGCTCTTTATAGCATGGGACTTTGCTTTATCACCAGTCACATCCACAACTGGGTGTTGTTTTCACTTTGGCTCTGTCTCTTCATTCTTTCCTGAGTTATTTCTCCACTGATCTCCAGAAGCATAAGGGCATCTACTGACCCAGGGGGTTCATCTTTCAGTGTCATATCTTTTTGCCTCTTCACACTGTTCATGGGGTTCTCAAGGCAAGAATACTGAAGTGGTTTGCCATTCCCTTCTCCAGTGGACCACATTTTTCAGAGCTCTCCACCATGACCCATCTGTCTTGGGTGGCCCTACACGGCATGGCTTAGTTTCACTGAGTTAGACAAGGCTGTGGTCCGTATGATCAGTTTGATCAGTTTTCTTGATTGTGGTTTTCATTGAAGCAAATTATGTTTGCATCAATGTCAAACATAATTTAGAAAATTCAAGAGGAGAATGAAAACCTATTGTATTTTCCTACATTTTTTCTTACTTTCCTGTTTTTCCTGTTTTATTGTCTCCTTTTTGTTTACAAAAATTGCTTCATAAATTCTTTTAGGTCTACTGACAAAAATTTCTCTCCTTTGAGTTTTCCTTCATCTTATAAAGTCTTGAATTCCCCTTAGTTTCTGAAGACTATTTTCTCTGAGTCTAGAATTCTGAATTTTTTCTTCCAGCCCTTATTAAAGTTGTGCTACTTCCTCCTGATTTCCATTAATTCTGATGAGAAATCTGGTGTAATTTGAATTGTTTCTCCTACCGATAAAGTGCCATTTCTCTCTCGTGGCTTTCGAGATTTTTTCCTTTATCTTTAGATTTTGGAATTTTGACTTGGTCTGGATTTCTTTGTGTGTATCATATTTGGAATTTTCTCAGTTTCTTAAGTGTATAAATTTATGGTTGTTGCCACATTTGGGAAGCTTTTCATTACTGTTTCAGCCTTGGCCTCTTTCTCTTCTCCTCCCAGGCCTTGAGGTGAAAATATTAGATCCTCTGTCATAGTCCCTTGGGTCCCCAAGGTTCTGTTAATTTTTCTCCAGTTTATCATCTCTCAAGGATTTATCCTGAGTAATTCTTATTGTTCTGTCTTTCAGCTCACAGATGCTTCCCTTTTTATGTCTGATACGTCTTTGCTGAGGAGACGTTCTACTTTTTCATTTGTTTTGAGCATATTCATAAACTGATTGTTGAAACATTTTTATCATGAGTGCTTTGAAGTCTTTGTCGGGCAGTCTAACATCCCTGTCATTTCAGGGCTGAGCTCCGTTTATTATCTTTTGTTCATTCGGTTTTAGATCTTTCTGGTTCTTGGCAAAGTGAGTGATTTTCGTTTGAAACTTGGACATTCTCATATAATATATGCAATTCTGGATCTTTTTTTTTTCTTTGTTAGTTACTATCCTGAAATTCCAGCACTTCTTTTTATTTTTACTTCTTAAAAAACAATTACTTATTCATTTTTGGCCGTGCTGGGTCTTTGTTGCTGTGCGCGGCTTTTCTCTAGTCGCGGTGAGTGGGGGCCACTCTCTAGCTGCGCTGGGCAGATTTCTCACTGGGGGGACTTCTCTCGTGGAGCATGGGCTTAAGCGGGGTGAGCTTCAGTAGTTGCATCTCCCAGGCCCAATAGTTGGGGCAGATGGGCTTAGTTGCTCCACAGCATGTGGGCTCTTCCTGGATCAGGGATTGAACCCCGTGTTTCCTCCATTGGCAGGCAGATTAGAGAATCTGAACCATCAGCGAAGCCCCTTGGATCTTATCTAAAGCTTCTTTTTCAGCTGGTTTCCACTCCCTCTGCCCCGGCAGGGGAGGCGGGGTGGGGTGGGGGTGTCTGCCAAGTGGAGATAGATGTCCTGGTTTCCCACCTGGCCTTTGCTGCCGCCCATGGGTGCTCCTCATTACCGCTGGCGGGGGTGTGGGCGCTCCCCTAACCTCCACTGAAATCTCCCCGGCTGGGGCAGACAGAAGGGCTTGGGTTCCTGTCTTCACCTGGACACATGGCGTGGGAGGAGGAGCGTCCTTGTTACCACTAGGCCAGTGTGACGGGCCTCTCTGCCAGGCCTCCTCTGACAAAACCCCAGTGGGGAGGAGGAGAGATGCTTTGTCACTGCCAGCTTGGGGTGGAATTCTGGACTCCCCACGTGTCTCTACAGACACCACCAGAGAGGGGCCTCGTTTCCAGCTGGCAGGGGTGAAAGTCCTGGCTCCCCACTCAGTTTCTCTGGCACTAGCCCAGCGGGACGCTGGAACAGCTCATTAGAGCCTGGTGTGGGCGGGGCCGGGTTTTCTTCTGTGTGTTTAGTTAAAGTCGGGCGGTGATTGTCTGAAGGTTTTCTGTCTTGCTTGGCTGCCCTTTCCTGGTCCTTTGGCCCAGGAGGCAGGCTTTTGTCGGGCTTTTGTTTTTCTGTGCCTGTTGGCATTTTCAAATACCAGCTTTTCCACCTCCCAAGTCTGGGATGTGTGTGTGTTAGTCGCTCAGTCGTGTCTGGCTCTTTGCGACCTCATGGACTGTAGCCCGCCAGGCTCCTCTGTTCATGGAATTCTCCAGGCAAGAATATTGGAGTGGGTTCCCGTTTCCTTCTCCAGGGGATACACGAGGCAAAAGAAAACCCAGTGAACTGGCCGATGTGCAATTCCTTGGGTCCTGAGGTCCCTCTCAGCCCACCTGCTTCTTTCCCCCTTTAAGAACCGTCTGATATTGCTGTTGTTCCTTGTTCTAAGTCATGTCTGACTCTTTGTGACCCCATGGCCTGCAGCACCCCTTGCTTCCCTGTCCTTCACCATCTCCCGGAGCTTGCTCAAACTCATGTCCATTGAGTCAGTGATGCCATCCAGCCATCTCATCCTCTGTCGCCCCCTTCTCCTCCTGCCCTCCTTTGTTAGCTTTATATAAAGCATTCGTAATTTTCAGCTGTACTTAGTGGGAGGAATAGGGAAAAGTACATGGACTCTATCTTTCCAGAAGCAGAAATGTCTCCCTGTGATATTTTTCCAACTTCCTGTGAGTCTATAATCATTTTGAAGTTAGAAGTTTAAAAGAAATTCAAACATAGATGTCTCACCAAGTCGAGTGTAAAAATCTGAGAGTTACTCTAGGAGAAGAAGCCTGTTCATCGATTTACGATTTACGTCAAAGTGTGATAAACTCCAAAAGACAGCAGCTCAGGGGGAAGGGGTGGGGGAGGGGAGGGGAGGGGTGGGGAAGGTGGGGGAGGGATGGGGGAGTTGGGGGAGGGGCCGACAGGAGTACATTATCCAGGCAGCCCTGCCCGAAGCACTGGGGGCTGGCTGGGCCGACAGCTAGGGACAGACTTGTGTGGTGGTGTCCCAGAAGATCATGAAGCACTTTTCACATCAGTTCAGTTCAGTCGCTCAGTTGTGTCCGACTCTTAGTGACTCCATGGACTGCAGCACACCAGGCCTTCCTGTCCATCACCATCTCCCGGAGTTTACTCAAACTCATGTCCATTGAGCCGGTGATGCTGTCCAACCATCTCATCCTCTGTCGTCCCCTCCTCCTCCTGCCCTCAGTCTTTCCCAGCATTCAGTCTTCAATATAAGGCCTCATTATTGCTCCCCTATGGGGGTCCTCCAGGGCCAGCCCAGGAGGCGCACAACTGCTGCCTGTTAGAGCTGGAAGGGTCCTTGGGGACCATCCACCCAGCCCCCACCCTGCAGCAGGAAGCGAGGCCACAGCCCCGCAGCTCCAGCCAGGAGGTGGAAGCCGGCCGAGGCAGGCCGTCTGGCTGCGCGGGAGGCTGGGCTGGAGAGAGGCCCGCAGAGGGGGCCCAGCTGGCCAGCCGGACTCCTGGCTGGGGCAGCCAGGAGCATCTGGAAAGCATCACTCACTTTGACCAATCGGTGTTTAAAGGCCAGACAAAGCCACAGTGAGCACAGCCGGGTTTTTTCCCCCTTCCAAGTCGAACAGCACATCTGGGTGTTTCATTTTAGCTCATGGTCGCTTGCTGCCACAGGATTGCCTTGGGGGGGCGGTGAGGGGGGACGGGAGCCTCTTGCCATCAGAGGACAGAGTTACCCACCTTTAACTCCCAGGGCTAGGCTGATTTCATGAAAACAGAAATTCACACCTGCCTAAGGAAAACTGGAAATGGGTGTTCAGATTTCAATTTTTATTCTAATCCTGAACCAGGCCCTGGGGCCAGATGAGGTGGGAGGGGGGCTTGGATAAAAGCGAGACTAAGTCCCTGCCCCAAGCTGTCTGCCATCCTGTGGGATACAGGAAAGAGAACGAGGGCACTTGCTCAAAAGGACGACCGCACACCTGCAGTCTCTTCCCTGGGGTCCCTTCTGTGACCCCACCGTCCCCTGGATCATCTCCGGTCCCACCAGCCACAGCCTCACCCGCCCTTCCCACATTGTGCTCCTGGGGGCTTGGTCCTGGGTCTCTTCTCCCTGCAGTCTCTCTCCTGGACGAATTCCACCTCCCCCTGTGGCCCCAGTTACCATCTCTTTATCGCTCCCCACCCCCCCCACCAGTTCACAGCCCCAGCTAAGCCCTGCCCTCTGAACCCAGACATGCGCGTCCAACATGGCTTCTTGGGCGTTTTCAGGGTCCTCAGGACCCAACCTGGTTAAACATACATGCGCTGGGGCTTCCATGGTGGTCCAGGGGTTAAGACACTGTGCTACCCCTGCAGACGGTACAGCTTGCTCATGGTCGCTTGCTGCCACAGGATTGCCTTGGGGGGGCGGTGAGGGGGGACGGGAGCCTCTTGCCATCAGAGGACAGAGTTACCCACCTTTAACTCCCAGGGCTAGGCTGATTTCATGAATCTCTCGTGCCACACAGCATGGCCAAAAAGGAAAAAGAAAAGCTACATGTATCCTGTTATAGGCTGAACTGTATCTTTCCAAAATTCACCTGTTGAAATCCTAATCCTCAGAACCTGACCATACTTGCAGGTGGGGTCTTTGAAGAGGTGATTAAGTTAAAATGATATCGTTAGGGTGGGCCTAATGCAATATGGAAGTCAAAGCCGCAGAGTCGTGTCCGACTCTTTGTGACACAGTCCATGGGATTCTCCAGGCCAGAATACTGGAGTAGGTAGCCTTTCCCTTCTCCAGGGGATCCTCCCAACCCAGGGATCAAATCCAGGTCTCCTGCATTGCAAGAGGATTCTTTACCAGCTGAGCCACCAGGGAAGCCTGGTGTCCTTCTAAGAAGAGGAGATCAGGACACAAAGGAGGACGACGGAGTGAGGACTCAAGAAGACGCCCATCTGTGGGCCAAGGAAAAAGCCTCAGTAGGAACCAAGCCTGCAGCCACTTTGACCTTGAACTTCGGCTTCCAGCACCTAGAGACAACAAACATGTCTAGATCTGCGTCTGTGTTCCAGCGCCCTCAGCCTGCAGGACTTTGTGACGGAGGCGCTAGCAGCTATTACACAGGCTTTCACCCCCACCTGGCTCACCCTGTGTCTCTGTCCTCTGTGAAGAACACCTCCACCAGCTAACGGCTCGAGCCGGAAAGAAGCTAAAGTTTCCTCTGCTTCCTCCTCATCTGTGCTGCCCACAGGTGTCCACGGCCACTCCATGTTGTTGTTTAAAATCTGTATTTATTTTTGGTTGCACTGGGTCTTGGGGGCAGCACATGGCTCTCCGTTGCTGTGCAGAGCCTTTCTTGGGTTGTGGGGAGTGGAGGCTTCTCTCTGCTGTGGTCCTTGGGCTTCTCCCTGCCTTGGCTTCCCTTGTCGCGGAGCTTGGGCCCTAAAGTGTGGGTAGCTACGGCCCACAGGCTTAGTTGCCCTGCGGCATGTGGCATCTTAGTTCCCAGACCAGGGATCGAACCCGTTTCCCCTACATTGGAAGGCAAGTTCGTAACCAATGGACCACCAGTGGAGTCCCCTACATAGCTCTTAAATCATTAACTTCTCTCCACGTCTTCAGCCACCATCCCCCAACAGTGACTGACCGCACAGTAGGCAGAACTGCCAAGCTTGGTGTTTCTCAGCAGCTAGAGCCTCAGTGGGAACAACCCTACGTAGCCAGGTGGGTCAGGACTTCATGGCAACGGGGGCCTGCATGTGGGTGCCACCCAGACATCCCTCCATAAGCCACAGGCTGTGACCCAGAATGCACACCGCTGTGGTGTTTGGAAATCGCACCAGGAACTTGGGTATTACCCCCAGTTCACACCTCTCGAAGTCATAGAAGGCGTGCGTGTGTGCTCAGTCATGTCAACTCTTTGCGACCCCATGAACTGTAGCCCGTCAGGCTCCTCTGTCCGCGGGATTTTCTAGGCAAGAACACTGGGATGAGTTGCCATTTCCTCCACCGGGGGATCTTCCTGACCCAGGCACTGAACCCACGCCTCCCGCATTTCCTGCATTGCAGGTGGATTCTTTACCTGCTGGGCCTTCAGGGAGCCCCTGTAGGCACAGTGTAATCTCACAATGAGGTGTTTAGGAGAGTATGCGTTCCCTACTTAGGGCTCCTCTCAAGTCAGAAAGCCCCCACCCTGGACTCCCAGGATGCTGTCCCCATTAACCCGAACGTGTCTCCTGGGAGGAAGTGCGAGGCTGAGGCTCGCTCACCAAGCATCTTCCTGGGCCTTTCCTGGTGCGTTGCCAAGATCCTGGCCTCTGGCTCATTGAGATGAATGGAACGTCCACATGATTTTTGTGTCTGGGTGCTTTCTCTCCAGGCCTCTGCAGGATCATTTCACACAGGCCCAAGATGCCAGCAAGCAAGGGGCACCAAACAAGTATGAGAGAAGACAGACTAGAAGCTTGCAACCATCAGTTCTAGAAAGATGCTGTTTACAGCAAATATTAGGTCTGTGGTCTGGATCACCGACGGGAGCCTAACCCGGAATCCTGGTCTAGGAGGGGGTTGCAGGGAAGAGAGAGATGGGGCCCTTCTCTGCCAAACCCTGACCACAGCAGCTAGGCCTGTCTCCTAGGACCCACTCTCGCCTGCAGGAGTGAACACGGAGAAGCTGCCAGGTGTCCCGAGACAGACGTACACGGTGGGAACCACAGACCCAAAAGAAGGAAGGAGGGAGCTGGTCTGAACAGAGACCAAAACCACTGATGGTCAAGTGCGCATACTGAATGATAAAGAGAGGGCTGCCAGACAGGCTGGACGGACAGACAACGCGAAACGGTCTCTTATGGGGCAGGGGCTTGGAGTACAACTGGAGCAGGGTGGGTGAGGGCCCACTGGGGTAGCTGCAGTGACAGGCAGGAGCCCAGCCACATAGGGCTTGGACCACACCCGCCTGCTCCGATGTTACACAGAGGGACGCCCAGAGGCTGGGCAGAGGGACCAGTCAGCTGTGTGTAAAGAAGCTTAAGGGACTCCTGGTGGCCCAGTGGTTAAGACTCTGCCTTCCAACGCAGGGGACGTGGGTCAGTCCCTGGTCAGGGAACTGAGATCCCACATGGCTGACAGCAACGAAGCCTGAGTACTACAACTGCTGAGCCCACGCTCCCTGGAGCCTGGGTGCCGCCTCTAGAGAGTCCATGTGCTGCAACGAAAGAGTCCACGAGATGCAAGGAGGATACCACGTGCTGCAGCCAGGACCGCACTCAGCCAGATAGGCAAAGAAACCTGAAAAGAAGCCTGGACCTCACAGACTTAGAGGAGGAGCTTATGGTTGCCAGGTGGAAGGGTCGGGGGGAAGGGATATGGATAACCAACAAGGGCCTACTGTATAGCACAGGGAACGCCGCTCAGTGTTATGTGGCAGCCTGGATGGAAGGGGAGTTTGGGGGAGAATGGGTACATGTCTGTGTACGACTGAGTCCCTTTGCTGTCCACCTAAAACTATCACAACATTGTTAACTGGCTATAAAGTAAAAGTAAAGTAAAGTAAAGTACAGTCACTCAGTCGTGTCCGACTCTTTGCGACCCCATGGACTGTAGCCTACCAGGCTCCTCCCTCCATGAGATTCTCCAGGCAAGAGTACTGGAGTGGGTTGCCATTTCCTTCTCCAGGGGATCTTCCCAACCCGGGGATCGAACCCGGGTCTCCCGCATTCCAAGCAGACGCTTTAACTGGCTATACTACAACATAAAATAAAAAGCATAAAAAATAAAAGAAGCTTGGCCCCATGGCCCTTGTATTTTCAAATGACAACCTCACTTGGCCTATCTGTCAAATGGGGATAATAAGAGAATGTGCCTCATGAGGCTTGGTGCAGATTGATGAGTTGATACCACTAGACATGCTCAGAATAGTGCCTGGCACACACAGCGTAAGTACAGATCAATATGACCTCCTTTCTTCTCGTGTCACTGGGACGGGCCCTGGGTGGCAGGCTCCAGAAACTGTGCCCTTGTGATTGATGGCCTCCTTGCTGAGGGAAGTCAGGGCCGCCCAGCATGAAGCTGTTTACCGCACATGACGCCAGGCCAAGGGGTGAATGGTGGCCTGGATGCCGCCCACTGCAAATTGGCCAAACCGAATGCCTGGACATGGGACCACACCCATCCAGAGAGCAGACGCCCTTTTCCAACTTGCCAAGCCTTCCATCGGGAGAGGCAGCTGGGGACTTTCTTTAATTTGTGCCTGATTTCCTGGGGTCCCCAGGAAAGGTGAAGAGGGCTTCCTTGTCACTACCATTTAGGGTGAGGGCTGAAAGCTAAGCAGACATCTCAGTGTGCTGTTCAGGGTAGGGAGGTGAATTAGGAGGGAGGCCCGCCCCCTCGACCCCCTAGGTGAAGGCCCCTTCCAGGGGACATGCTTCCAGGGCCAAGTGCAGGCCAGTGGACTTCCACACTAAACTAGAACCCACAGAACTTCGAAAGTGAGTGTCCCCAATGAGTATCTCCAGCTTCAGACCGAGTCAAAGAAGCCTGGATTCAGATCTCAGCGTCCCCAAGCCGCTGGGCCCGGGGCCTGGCCTGCTAGGGCTCAGCTTCCTCATCTAGAACATAGTGTGATGATCACAGCTCCCCCGGTACCTGGTGACAAGATGTGAACAAAAACGCAGATGGCAACTAGCACGGTGCCCAGCCTGGAGCGGACGCCCCAGAAATAGCAGCAACTCACTGTCCCTCCAAGGTAGGGAAACATGCACGAATCGTTTCCACCCGCCCCTAACATCCAGGAGAAGGTTGTAATTTGGCCAGGGGGTTATTTTAATTAGCTAGCAGCAGGAAAGATGGATTCAGGAATGTGACTGCTTGATGATTTCCCCAGGTGGTGGGGAAAAATACGAAATGACAAAAACTAACCAAGAAACATTCTTGAGGGAAAAAGCAAGAGAGAGAGGGCCCTGTTACTAGTGCTGCCCAAATATAGCAGAGTGTATTTTTGTAGATGGCAAAAATGGTGTCCAGGCTGGGGAAGAAAGTGCTGCCTCTTCCCAAGTTTTCCCGCTTGCTCTTTCATGAATCGAGGTGTCCAGGCACGTCTGGAAGCGTCCAGTTGAGGGAGTGTCAGCTTGTCAGCCTGACCGCTGGTTACCATCCAGTGCAGAGGGACAAAGCCTACCCATTTTCCAACCCTTCCCATCATACCCAGCATAGCGATCAGACTGAGAGACCTTGCTCTTTTTTTTTTTTTTTAATTTTTATTGGCGTGTAGTCACTCTACAATGTTGTGTTAAGTTTCTGCTGTACAGCAAAGTGACTCAGCTGTGCATATACAGGCAGCCTTTCTCCTCTGGATTTCCTTCCCATCTAGGTCGCCACAGAGCGCTGCCCAGAGTTCCCCGTGCTGTGCAGCCAGTTCTCAGCGGTTACCTGTTTTATCATAGTGTTGGGAGACCTTGTTCTTTCTCACCTCTGTGGGACTTTTCTTTTCGTCTGCATTTTAAAAAGGAAAAGATGAACAGGAACTCCACAAAGGGGCTTCAGAGGCAGAATTTGGTCAAAGAGCTTCACAAACAAACAGGCGGCCTGCAGCCTTTCAAGCCCCTAATTGGGAACAGGTTAGGGGAGGCAGAGCCGGGAGTCCGTGTGGTTCCTGACACTGGCCTTCTCCTCGGAATTCTTTCGCTCTGATTTCGACATAAGCCATAACACCACCATGCAAAACCAATTAAAGCCAGCTCCTCAGAGGGGGCCGAGACTCGGGTAGGTCCGGGTGGCTGGAGGCAACGCCCTGGGACAGCCTCCTCTGCGGGGGGCCACCCCCTCACCACTGTCCATCCCATGCCCTCCCGGAGGAAAACCGCAGGACGTTTATTATGAGTTCGCTGACAAGCTGGAGCATTCCGTGGGTGACCAAGAAGGTGATGACCTCGGAGCTGACCGCTGGTTGGGAGCAACCAGGGCATCAGCCGTTTGGAAAGGGCACTGGGTCCATTTACATGACATGAGGGGAGAGTGGGAAACTCCCCTTCCAGATAGCAACCTATGGCTGCAGAAAGGACCTTCAGTGCCAAATTCAAGAGAAGTGCTGCGTGGGGCGGGTGGGGCTTTGGGGTGGGTGGGAGCTGCTGAGGGGTGGAGTCTGTTTGGCATCTGAGTAAATAAAGCATCCAAGAGCTCTTTCAGCAGACATCAGGGAGTGCCAACATCGTGTCAAATCCTGACTCCACCATTGACCCACCAAGTGACCCTGGCCTCGATTTCTCACCTGCAAATGGGTGTGATTATAGTGTGTAGCCCACAGGTTGTAGTCAGGCTACACATGAACCAGTTCAAGCAAAATGCTTTGGAAAGAGCAGGGGTGAAGCAAGCATCAGATTCCACTAGATGGGTCACCATGTTGGCAAAACCACACTGAGCTTGTCAGCTTTGCCTTCTGGGTATCATGGGCAGACTGGTAGGGGAGCAGGTTTAGGGAAATTCACCCAACAAACATTTAGTTCCTAGCTGCTTTCTAAGGCAAAGACTCATGTAATCAAAGCTATGGTTTTTCCAGTAGTCAAGTATGGATGTGAGAGTTGGACTGTAAAGAAGGCTGACTGCCTAAGAATTGATGCTTTTGAACTGTGGTGTTGGAGAAGACTCTTGAGAGTCCCTTGGACAGAAAGGAGATCCAACCAGTCCATCCTAAAGGAAGTCAATCCTGCATATTCATTAGAAGAACTGAAACTAAAGCTCCAAAACGTTGGCCACTTGATGCAAAGATCTGACTCATTGGAAGAAACCCTGATGCTGGGAAAGATTGAAGGCAGGAGAAGGGGACGACAGAGGATGCTATGGTGCTCCGGAGGAGGACTCCAACCAGGACAGGGGCCAGGGGATGAGGGGACTAAATCAGAGAGAAAAGGGCCAGCGTTTGACAGCCGTGAGACCAGCACCGGCAGGGGAGGGGGCGGCCAGGAATGATTTCCGGATTTCCAGCCCAGGATGAGGCGGTGCCTTTCCTCAACGTGGCGTTTGCAGATAGCAGAGCGGGTTTGGAGGAAATGGTGACTTTAGTCTGGACATGTCGAGTTTGAGACACTTGAGGACAGCTAGGTGGAGAGAGCTCTAGTGGCTGACAGGACAAGCCGGAGGAGGTGGGAGGGGGGTGTGTCATTTTGGCTGCAGGATATTCACTACCAACCTGTGACTCCTTCCCCCAGGACACTTCATCCAGTCCTCCTGATGCTGGCTGGGAGAGAGGAGGAGTGTTGCAACATCCCGAGGTGATTTATAGGGAAAACGTCCTGTGTGTTTGTTTCTCGGTACTGCCTTCCAAGTGGGAATCTAAAACCCCACATTCTGATCCGAAGTGTAATTTCCAGTCATTTCCACCAACAACATTTGGTTCTTATTATCAAAAGATACTCACACAGATGTAGCATTAAAATCTTGGCTTCAGTGGATAAAGAAAACAAGATAATCTAAAGTATTGCAGCAACTCTCAGACATTTACGATTCCAAGAAATGGTTGTTGGAAAACTGCTATAGAATATCCATTTCCCAGTGTGTTTCTGGGTGGAATGAAGACAGCCAGTTGGTGAATTTTAGGCTGTTGAACTGAACTCTCAATCAGGAAGATCCTAGGGCCTTAGATGGTGAATTCCTTGGGGAAAAAGACCTGAGCATTTCCCCCTGGCATCCCCCAGACCTGACCCACAGGCAGGCATACCACAGGGCTCACTAAGGGTTTGCTGATTAAAGAAAGAAACAGCTGAATACCTGTTTTCAGGTATTCAGAGAAAAAGAAAAACACTGAATAAGTTAGGACATGCTAGGTTTTCTCATTTGACATTTCCTTTCAAAGGCTCTGAGGGCTTAAGTTACAGGGAGAGGCGGCTTCTGTAAGTCAGAAATGGAAAAATATTTATACGGAACTGATGTTTTGAACTTTAATGGAGAACTTTATCTTTCCTATGTCAAATTCTGTATTAGTGGTTTGGGGTCTCTTCAAATCCCAGTAACTGGTGTGGTTTTCCCCATTCATGAGTCCTGGATATCCTGAAAGCACTTTTTAAAAAAATGTAGTAATAGCTAATATTTGTGAAGTATATTTTATGTGCCAAGGACTTTAATGAATTATCTCATTTAATTCTAACAACAGTTCTGGGATGATGACATGCTTATTATATACAGACCTCGTGACTCAGCCTTGGGAAATGCAGGCAATTTTTCCAAGAGCCATTGCTAGTGAGAGGCAGAGCTGGTGTTTGAGCCTAAGGGATGTGACCCGGGGGCCCAATTACCCACTGTTCCTGGTGCCTCATGGCAACTCATTCCCAGTATTCTTGCCTAGAAAATCCCATGGATAGAGGAGCCTGATGGGCTACAGTCCGTGGGGCCGCAAAGAGTCGAACACAACTGAGCGACTGTGCTGACAGTGAGCTGGGGGCAGGGGGGATGGGCCTTCAAGAACATTCACCTGCTGACTCCTCTCCTTTTGGTAACCCTGAGCTAGGTGGTGTTATGGTCCCATTTTACAGCGGGGAAAACTGAGCCTCGCAGAGGTTAAGCTGCCTGACACAACAGGGACTTGAACCTGGGTCTGAGGATGCCAGCGTGCCCCTTTTTCCTCCCATCAGCCGCAGTGCCCTGCTCCTCCCTCTGCGGCCCCCGACACCCCTCCTTGACCTACCCTGGCTCCATCAGACAGCAGGTCTCCATCAGGTCCTCCTGGGGCACCCAAGCTGAGAGGGGTCTGCCTCAGCCCCAGGAATCTCCAGGAATCTCCAGGACCCAGTGGGGTCTCAGTGGATCGTGGCCACGCCATGCATGGATCAAGAGGCAAAAGGCGTGGACCACCTGCAACTGATTCCTCGTGAAAGAAGCCTGGATCCCAGCACACATCCTTCCTTCCAGCATCTCCCGTGCCGTTCGTCCTGCATGCCTGGCCACGTGGACAGAATCGAGAGACCGATCCAGTGCGATCCCTTTTAGGAGGCTGGCTTGCTTTGCAGGTCTGAGTCAAGGTTAGGGAAGCCTGTCTTCCTCCTTTGTGGTATCTCAGTGACGAGCCAGCCCCCTGCCCCTCCCACCTGCCCCAGCTGGCCTCTTGGAGCACAGAAGAGAGGACTGGGTTCCCCGAAAACAGCCTCAGATGATGCAGGAAGCTGCCTGCTACGGCGCGAGCACCAGGAGCCCATTCTCACTATCTGCTCTCTACCTCACTGTCATGGGATCCAGGAGCAGCGGTTTATGGAGGCCTCTGTGGACCAGGCCTCAACACAGACATTACATGGAATCCTCCCATCGGCTCCGCCAGGTGAGCAGGTTTATCTCCAATTTACAGGTGGAAAGGGAAGTCCAAAGTGGGCTTTGGGGCCACACAGCCCAGATGCTCAGTTGTTGTTGGTGCTGTTGTTCAGCCGCTCACAGTTGTATCCCACTCTTTGCGACCTCATGGACTACAGCACGCCAGGCTTCCCTCTCCTTCACCAACTCCCAGGGCTTGCTCAAACTCATGTCCGAGTCAGTGATGCCATCCAACCATCTCGTCCTCTGTCGCCCCCTTCTCCTCCTGCCTTCAATCTTTCCCAGCATCAGGGTCTTTTCCAGTGAGTCGGCTCTTTGTATCAGGTGGCCAAAGTTCGGAGCTTCAGCTTCAGTCCTTCCAATGAATGTTCAGGGTTGATTTCTTTCAGAATTGACTGTTTTGATCTCCTCGCTGTTCAAGGGACTCTCAGCTCAGCTCAGTACTGCCTGGTTCTGAGCAAATCCCTTCACCTCTCTGGGCCTTGGTTTGTTCATCTCATCAGCAAAATGGGTGCAATACGGGCATTCTTCTTCTGGGTCCACAGATTCCTGAGAGACCCTTGGAAAGGATAGAGGGGTGCCATAAAAGAGGTTGGGGAAAGTTACCTCTTTATTTCCACCAACCTATAACTGAGGTGCCGCAGTTCCTCCACCAACATCTCCAGAGGTACCAGTCTGACTCCCAGGAGAAGTCACAGTCCTTGCCAAGGCCTGGGCTGTCAGTGCCAAGCCCGCTCCCTCCTCCCCTCCCCTCCCCCACTCTGCTCCAGCCTCCTGAACCCCTCGAGCAGCCTCCCTCCTCAGGACCCATGCACTTGCTGTTTCCTCTGCCTGGGAAGGTTTTGGTCCTCAGGCCTCCAGACTATGTCAGCATCTCCTCGCTGGTCTTCCTGCAGTAGTGAACACTGTGAGGCCTTGTCCAGACCCCTCTGCAGGAGAGGAGGACTGGCCCCTGACTGCTGAGAGGCACCCTTGGCTCTCAGCCCTTTCGAGGATTGTCTCTGCATCCCAGGTGGCTCAGTTGGTAAAGAATCTACCTGCAGCGCAGAAGATCTGGATTCAGTCGCTAGGTCAGGAAGATCCCCTGGAGAAGAAAATGGCAACCCACTCCAGTATTGTTGTCGAGGTGAATCCCATCGACAAAGGAACCTGGCAAGCTACAGTCCATGGGGTCACAAAGAGTCAGACATGACTGAACGACTAAACCACCACCACCATCACCATCCACTGAAGAAAACCTCCTGTCTAAGGACGTGTGTCCTTCCAAGGCAGCCTCATCCAATGACCAACCAACACAGGGTATGAAAGTCAGATCTGAGACAATTCTGAAGGCTCATCTGTGTCCTCAGCTCCCTGGGGGTTGGCTGAGGCTTTTGGCTTGAGTCTCAGTTCAACTTCTCCCAACACCCAATCCTGCTTCTCCTCCTTCTCCTACACCTGGGGATCCCAACTGCACTCCCCGATAAATACCCCACCATAATCTCCAAACTGAGCTTCCAAGATGGCGCTGGAGGTAAAGAACCTGCCTACCGATGCAGAAGACATCAGAGACGTGGGTTCGATCCCTGGGTTGGGAAGATCCCCTGGAGGAGGCATGGCAACCCACTCCAGTGTTCTTGCCTGGAGAGTCCCCACAGACAGAGGAGCCTGGCGGCTACAGTCCAGGAGCTGTAAGGGTGGTACACAGCTGAAGTGACTTAGCACACACGTGCACCATCTGCCAATCAGAGCCTGCTGCCCTGGGAACTGAGTGACCCAGGCCCCCCGCCTAAGGTGGCAGACCCTCTCCCCACTCACTCACGGAGCCCCCCACCCCCGATTGCTGGCACCCTGCCCCATCTACAGGCCCAGATTCACTCGCCTGTTGTCTGTCCTCCCACCAGAATGCAGGCTCTGTAAGTGCAGGATCTTGTTTTGTCATTTCGCTGCCCAGAACAGTATCAGGCGTCATAATGTCCACTCAAAATACGTGGAATGAATGGTGGTGAGTAGCCACGCCGTCCTTGACGTGTGGCCGACAAAATCCTCCACGTCCTCTCTCCACGCTCTGTCGACTCTGACCTTCCAAGCTCGTGTAACTGGCCTCGGGGCCTGACTCCGGATCTGGACAATAGGTCACAGCTAAATCCCATCCTGCTGATTCTCTGGGTCCTGGGTCTGGCTCTAATGTGCTGAAGACCTGAGAAGCAATTATTTTTTAAAATCTCTATTGGAGTGTAATTGCTTTATGATGCTGCGCGAGTTTCTACTGTACAGCAAAGTGCACCAGCTGTACATACACACCTATCCCTCCCTTTTGGACTTCCTTCCCAATCAGGTCACCACAGTGCATTAAGCAGAGTTCCCTATACTCTCAAATTGGGATTTGGGTGTTTGAGAAGACTCTTGAGAGTCCCTTGAACTGCAAGGAGATCAAATCAGTCCATCCTAAAGGAGACCAACCCTGAATATTCATTGGAAGGACTGACGCGGAACCTGAAGCTCCAAAACTTTGGCCACGTGATGCAAAGAACTGACTCATTGGAAAAGACCCCGATGCTGGGAAGCACTGAAGGCAGAAGGAGATGAGGGCAGCAGAGGATGAGATGGATAAATAGCATCATTGACTCAGTGGACATGAATTTGAGCAAACTCTGGGAGATAGTGAAGGGCAGGGGAGCCTGACATGCTGCATCGTGGGGTCACAAAGAGTCAGACATGACTTAGCAAATGAACAACAACAGCTTAGCTCTACAGTATGCTAAGAAGCACGTATTTTAGAACTTCATCCAAGTCACTGTTAAAAATGCTGGTATAAAAAAATAAAATGCTGCACAGAACGAAATAGCTCTCCTAGTCATTTTCTTGGTAACGTTCATCTCGTCATGTATTTATTTGCTGGTTTGTTTCCGTCCCCGATGAGCCCTCATGTCTTGTTAACAGCTGCAGCCCAGAGCTTAGCATGGTGCCTGGCATGCTGTGGGCTCTTGGAAAACACGCATCAGATGAATGAACCGTGCTCCCCCTTACAGAATGTGAGCGGCTTGAGGCAGAAGTCACATCCCAGCACCTTTGAATCTGGCAGGAAGAGGTCTTTCGGCCTTAATACATTTGCGGGGGCTGGGAGAGGAGCACAAGGGTGGCTGTGACTCGGGCGGTGCTGTGCTGGCCTCTTGGTCTCATCACCCCCAGGAGGTGGGTGTCACGTTCGCACACACAGGCCTGGCTGGTCAGGCTCTCTGACCCCGAGGGGCACCTCTCAGGGACCACTGCAGAGGCCGGCTGCCCGCTACTCCCTGTGGCTCCCAGAGATGCTGGTCCTTGGACTTCCAGTGCCATCCCCTGGATCTCTAAGGGAGCCCTGTGGAGCTAGCCACAGCTCTCTCTGTCGTCAACCAAGCCACTGTGATCTGGAAACTGTGTGCCTGGACTGGCATTTTCCCCATCGTGAGTTTTTCCCCAGCAGCTCTTCAGTTATCACACACACAAGACCTTGGTGGGTTCACCCACTTGCTCTCATGATGTGCCCTGAGTATGTCTGAACGCTGGGTGGACCAGCTCAGCTTGTGAAACTCACGCCCCCTCCTCCCTCATTCTCATGCAACAAATACCTGTCACATACTGTTTAGGGCTCCAGGAACAGAGGAAAAGAAAGC
The DNA here is from genome assembly GCF_042477335.2 of Ovis canadensis. Classification (NCBI taxonomy): domain Eukaryota; kingdom Metazoa; phylum Chordata; class Mammalia; order Artiodactyla; family Bovidae; genus Ovis; species Ovis canadensis. The sequence goes on along the minus strand of NC_091247.1, from coordinate 227,564,995 downwards.
CAAGTCCCTGACCTTAAGGAACATACATTCTAGTGGCAGGGGATAAATATATGCATCAGGCGATATGTGCTGTGGGAAAAAATAAAGCAGGAGAGGAGGGAGGAGCAGGAACCATGGCGGAAGGGTGTTCCCATTTTATTTAGGGAGCAGAAAGGGCCTTGTCTCAAAAGAAGGTAGCTTTCGAGGTGAGTCCCTAAGGAGTTGACAGAGTTGGCCACAGTGATATTCAGAGAAAGGATGTCTTAAGCTGAGAGAACAGCTGGTGCAAAGGCCCTGAGGCAGGAGTGTGTTTGGCATGCCCAGTGAACAGCAGGGAAGTGAGCAGGGTTGGAGTGGAATGAGTAGCGGGGTGGTGAGGTGTCAGAAGATAGAGGAGGAGATCAGAGAGACAGACAACAGGCCATGAGTTCAGACGGGCCTCAGAAGACAAGCAGCTCCACTCTACTTGAGTTGGAAACCATTGGAGGGTTTGAAGGAAAAGGACAGTCTGACTTGCACTTGGTTTCCGGGGCTGCGGTGCTGAAAATGCATGGGCAAGGACAAGGGGAAAAGCAGGGGTATATCAGCGAGGAGGCTAATGCAGTTATCTGGGCAGGAGATAAGGGCTTAGCCAAGAAGATGGTAAGAAGGGGTCAGATTTTTTATATATGTTGAAGTCCAGCCAATAGGATTTGCTGATGGAATTGGATGTAGGGGAGAGAGGGAGAGAATCCAAAGATGAAGCCACACGATTTGGCCTGAGCAGCTGGAAGGATGGGTCTGCCATTGACGGAGCTGGAAAAGAGTTCAGAGGAACAGGTCTGGGATAGAGCTGTCTGGACACAGGGTTTCTGGACACAGGCTTTCTGACCATCTGTTGGCCATCCAAGCAGAGCTATCAAGACAGTGTTTGAAGCCGAACCTGGGGCTCAGGGCAGAGGTGGGGCTAGAGAGCTATATTGGAGATCTGTCCCCCACGTCCACTCTCTGAGGTTCTGCTAACCAGCCTTCTGGGCACTCTGTTGGGGGTCTGCCTGTGGGACTTGGGGGTCAACGCCTGGCTCCAGACCTTGAGAAAAGCACTCCTATTCCCTAAGTCTCAGTTCTGCAACTGGGAAATACAACTAGCAGTATTGGTTAGTCACTGAGTTATGTCTGACTCTTGCAACCCAATGGACTGTAGCCCGCCAGGCTCCTCTGTCCATGGGATCCTGCAGGCAAGAATACAGGAGTGGGTTGCCATGCCCTTCTCCAGGGATCGAACCGGTGTGTCCTGTATTGGGAGGTGGATTCTTTACTGCTGAGCCACCAGAGGAACTATAAACTAGCAATAATACACTACAGATTAGTGAAAGTTTTAATCACTGAATATGCCTTGTCAGTATTGCTCTGGCCTCAACAAGCACAGCACCTACAGATGCTATTTTGCTGGATGTGTTAGTTGCTGCTGCAAGTCCACCTCTCTTTGGACCAATGGTTAACCCTGGGCCATATCCCCCTGGCTACATCGAAAGGGACCAGGGTTGGGGCTGTGACCTCTGGACTGCCATTTGGAAGGATGACCTGGTTTAGTCAGACTCCCTGGGCATGAATTTGAGTTGGAAATGAGGAAACTGGGGCCGTTGGTGGTGGATCTGGAGCCGAAAGGCCCTTCTGGGTCACTTTCCATGTGAGCGAGCCGAGGACAGTGTGACCTTGAGTACAAGACTTCATTGGGGCTGGCTGGACCCTGCTTCCATCCCAGGGAGGCCTGGAAGGCCGTCAAGCCTACCCCCAATCCCCTTGAATTCCCACTGGACATTGGGTCAACAAAGGCATATTTGTTGAGCCCAAGAGCCTCAGTGGGAAACTTACGGAGTGATGAGTTCTCAGCCAGCTTGCTGTGGCGGGCATGGCTCCAGCTGCTTCTGTCTCCAGCGGGCTCTGGAATGTTCCGCTCCCAGCAATTGTGGACAATAGGGTTGAAGTCTCTTCGAGCCCTGTTAGAACAAGAGGGTTCAGAAAGCTCTGTAGAACTTCTGGTGAAAAAGACAAGACCCACTAAACCACAGGCCTCCCATTCTCCCACCTCTCTATGCACGTCCGCATGCTGGGGCCACAGTTAGCATGAGGGCTGGCCCCGGAGGTGCTGGTCTCATCCTCCGTTTGGCAGAAGAAACCAGGAAGGCAGACATCCCAGCCACAGGACGAGTGAAACCAGCTTTGCCGGCTCTGGGCAGGGGGGTAACCAGTTTCCAGGATGGGGCAGTATGAACCTGGAGCTGATCCCTGGGCCCCGGGAGGTGGGGATAAGCGGGATAAGCCCCACCCTGAAACTACTTCTTCCTCAGAGCTCGGTCTTGCTCCCACCAGACTTCTTCCAAATTCTTTTCATCCATGTATTAACATCATGTGGACACACTGGACATGATCAAGAAGGTGCCTTGTTCGGAAAGTGTACCTAAAAGGCACCTGCTTCATATCCCACTCCACCCTGCAGACCACCACCCGCCCACGTGCCCAGGCAAGAAGCAAGGGGACCTGTCGTTGCCTCACTGTGCCAACACTGCAGAGCAGATGTCACAGCCCATTACGCCCACAGCCTCCGCGGCATCCCTGTCTATGTGCCTGGAGAGACCAGAGACACACAGGGAAGGAGCTGGTGCAGGCCGTGCAGAAACGCCCCCTGCTGGTGGACATTGGCGTGGGCAGCCAGCAACCTCATTTCCCCGCTGCCTGGCGGCAGGTGTTAAGGCCCCTCCTCTGGCTGTTCTGATGCGGCTTGGGGTGGGGGGGCAGGTCATCGTGTTTCCTCCTGTACATTCCATCTTTCCAAAAAATTTCCCCACACCCTTTTCAGTCAACCTCTGTCCCCTGACCTCGGTAAACATATACTTGTGTTCATTCTAGAGTTTCACACATAGATGTTGTATTTCTGTACTTTTGGGGGGTCTGGCATGGTGTTTCTGATTATGGTTTCTGATTTATTCACTTTGGTATATCAGCGATTTGTTTCTTTTACTCAGAGAGTGGTACAGGTGTAACGTTTGTTTATCCGATCGCCTGGAGATGACAGTTTTACTGACTGCAGTTTTTCGCTATTACGAATAACGATGCTATGAACCCTATATACAAGTCTTTCATTTCTCTTGCAATAGTTGGTCATAGGGTAAATGTATGGTTACTTTGTTAAATATTAAATGTATGGTTAAAGGTATTGTTAAACGTACACTTAACTATGTGAAAACTGCCTCTTTTCCACCAATAACGAATTACAGTTCCAGCTGCTCTGCCTCTTGACAGTCACTTGGTATAATTTTGAAAATAATTTTAGCTGTTCTAGTGCATACGTGATGGTAACTCATGAGCTTCTGAAACATTGGGATACAATTTTCATGCCATAATATTCACCCTTTTAAAGGATACAAATTCAATGGTTTTCAATATATTCACAGAGCCGGGCAACCTTCACAACTATCTAATTTCAGAACATTTTCATCACTCCAAAACCCTTTAGTTCCTGGAAGAATGCTCACCTACTTTCTGTCTCTGTGGATTTGCCTACTCTGACCATTTCATGTCGACCGAGTGATAAAATGTGGCGTTCTGTGTCTAGGTGCTCTCAGCCTACTGTCTTCGCTGTGGACCTGCCCTGTGGCGTCTATCAGGCTTCATTCCTCTTTCTGGCCAAATGATATTCTGCTGTGTGCACACACAGACACATTTTGTTCACACATCCCTCGTCGATGGACATTTGGGTTTTTTTTTTTCACTTTTTGGCTACTGTGAATAAAGCTGCTCTGAATATTCAAGTACAAGTTTTCGTTTTTATTTTTGTTCTGTTGAATAGTTTTTGGCCACGACTTGCAGCATGTGGGAGCCTAGTTCCCTGACCTGGGATCAAACCCACATCCCCTGCTCGAGGAGCATCGAGTGTTAGCCACTGGCCTGCCGGGGAAGTGCAGGGGTTTGATGGGCATGTTTTTACTTCTACTGGGCGTACGCCTAGGAGTGGGGCTGCTGGGTCACGCTGTAACTCTGCTCCACAAACTCAGCTTCCCTGACTCTGAGCTCTGCCTCAGCTTAGCTCAGTGAGTGCGCTCTGCTTGGTGGGGTTGGGGGGGTGTCCCCTCCCCCTGTGGAGGTACAGCCACGCCTCCAGGAGGAAGTCCTCAGTGACTGTACAGCTCACTTTGTTCCCTTCCCTTGGGGATCTCAGTCTTGTGCAGTCTGTTGTCCAGTGTCTGAAAGCTGCGGTTTTCAGTTTAGTTCAGTTCAGTTCAGTCACTCAGTCGTGTCCGACTCTGCGACCCCATGAATCGCAGCACGCCAAGCCTCTCTGTCCATCACCAACTCCCGGAGTTCACTCAGACTCACGTCCATTGAGTCCGTGATGCCATCCAGCCATCCCATCCTCTGTCGTCCCCTTCTCCTCCTGCCCCCAATCCCTCCCAGCATCAGAGTCTTTTCCAATGAGTCAACTCTTCGCATGAGGTGGCCAAAGTACTGGAGCTTCAGCTTTAGCATCATTCCCTCCAAAGAAATCCCAGGGCTATTTTGTCCAGTCTTCTGTAGTTTATAGCAGAAGAGATAGTCTAGTTACTCCATTAAGGCTGGAAGCAGAAGACCCATATTTAACATTCCTCTATCTGATACCTTCACCATCTAGTTCTAAGAGGACTTCCCTGGTAATCTAGTGGTTAAGAATCCACCTTCCAATGCAGGGGATGCGGGTTCGATCCCTGGTCGGGGAAGTAAGATCCCACATGCCAAGGAGCTACTGAGGCCCCGTGCTGCAACCAGAGAGAAGTCCTTGAGCCACAGTGAGGAGCCCGCCTGCCGCGACTAAGACCCAACTTAGCCGAAAAGAATTAAATATTTTTTAAAAATAATAAAGTTCTAGGGAGACTTAAATGTGGGTGGTTGTTTTCGCTGACACTCACGGCACTCTGTACTTGTATGTTTTTTTCTGTTTGTGTGAGCTTGTGTTTGGTCAAGTTTAATCTGGGAAGGCATCAGAAGTCTAAACTGGGATTGCTTCTTCCAGAGCTTATTTGTCTTTGCTTCTGCTAGGTACCATGGATGCGAAATTAACCCGAGAAGACTTAAATTTTTCTGCTGGGGATTCTTCCGACCTGTTGGAAAAATTAAAACTCTGGCGCTCTGTAAGAGTGAGCATATTGGGTATGAATTCTCAAGAACCACCATCACCACCATCATCACCAAAACCACCACCATGATCACTCTCTCAGCCACAGTGAAGACTCATTGGTTTCCAGCATTTTCTCTAAGGGTGTAGCCACCTTCCAAGGTCTCAGGTTAATGCAGAGGTCTCAATTCTGATGCTCTGCCTTAATGAGAGTCTCTTTAATGAGACCATTGACCCCCAAAGCTCTAGGTTCCTGTTACCAGCCTTTGTCACCAGAGCAGCTCTAGCTTCTATTTCTCGTTACTGGTCACTGTTCTGCTTTCAGTCCACGGTTCCTTATTGTGTGTGAGAACATCTTTCATGGTTTCATTTACCCTCTTGCGAGCACAGCAATGCATATAAAACGCTTGGCATAATTTATCGAGGATCTAGCTGAGTTGTAGTGGGTGGATTTTTTAGGAGATTCAGTCTGACATATACTTCATTCTTCGGAGGCAGAAATCCTCCACATCAGTGACTTCATCTGCAGAGAAGGGAGACAATCTGATTTCTGAGGATTGTTGCAAGGAATGGAAATATGCGAAAGGAATGTATACTTAATATAGTGCTTGGCACAGATGGAGACTGCCCGCAGTACCCATTCTGGGGGTTTGTTGCTTGAACTGGGGCTCTCTCCGAGGACAGACGGCCTGAGCACTGAAGCAGGGGTCCGCAGGAGCCGGGTTTGAATCCCCACCCTGCTCTTCTTATGCTCCGATATTATTTACCGCTCTAAACCTCGGTCTCCTCACCTGTAAACTCAGGTAATAGACAGCTGCGTGTCTCACAAGTCTGTTACAAGGCTCCAGCGACATCGTGTCAACGACCCTGGTCTACAGTGCTGCGTGGAGACGTCAGCGGCTATTAGCAGGTAGGACTGGAGGGAGAGCGGTGGCTTTTGAAGGTATGGTTCTCTGTGTCCATGAAACGCGACTGCCTGGCAGTGTTACTGAGTCCCAGCTTGTACTGCTGGCTGCTCTGCGGGCCAGTAAATCAAGAGATGAGTTGCTGGGACAAGAAATAAGGACTTGACTTGAAAAGCCAGCAGGCCGAGGTCATGCTGGACTCATGTCCCAAAGATCCAACTTGCCTGAGTTAGAAGTCAGGCAAAGAGTCGAACGCGACTGAGCGACTGAACTGGACTTCTTTTCTACTAAAAGGAGAGGGGAGTAAGTCAAGCACTTCCTGGTTCCCATCAGCCTCCAGAGGGTGCGTGTGAATTTCTCCCTCCTGCTGTCATTCACAGGCGTGAGACAGGCCTGAGACAGGCCTGGGGCCTGGGACCCTTTGCTGCAATGCTTGCACCTGGACACACCCCTCCTTTAGCAACAAAACACAAAGAAAATACACAGACTAAGAATAACTGCGTGCTGTGCAATTAGGGCAAATTCTGGACAAAAGAATACAAAGAGACCAAAAACCCAACTGCTACTTTGAGAAGCCCGGAGCAAAAACAAGGTACCGTGCATACCCCCTGCACTAAATGCCAGCTAAGCGGGCAGACCCCCTGAGCCACCCTTGGACACACCCCTTGTCCCCCTTCAGGGAGTCAGCAAGGGAGCCTATTATTTGTTCTTGCCCCCCGCTGCTGCAGCAGGGCCCCCAATAAAGTCTCGCCTGAATTTCCTGTCTGGCCTCTGATCAAGCTCTGTTGATTACAGAGGGCAACAAGAGCTTGGGTGGCTCAGTGGCAGAATCTGCCTGCCAGGGCAGGAGACTTCAGAGACACGGGTTCGATCCCTGGGTCAGGAAGATCTCTGGAGTAGGAAATGGCAACCTGCTCCAGTATTCTTGCCTGGGAAATCCCATGGACAGAGGAGCCTGGTGGGCTACAATCATTGGGGTCGCAAAGAGTCAGACACAGCTGAGCAACTGAGCAGAGCACAGCAGCAAGGGGGCCAAGAACCCCAGCCAGTAAACAGGTGGGCCTGGTCAGGAGGGTTCCTGTGAGCTAAACAAAGGTATTTTAGCTTCATGCTCCTTCCCTGGGAGGCAGGATTCCCAGAGATGGGCCATTATGTGTAATTTAAGCTCATAGGCAGCTTCCCTTTAGTGATTGACTTGTGAAAGAACACAAAGCTTCTTCCCTAGTTCAGCAGCAAAGGGTGTAGGGAACACTCAGGGTAAGGAGAGGGATGGTGAACTAGTCTGTCTGGGTCTGAAACCAGCTCCGCCCATAGCTAGCTGCTTGTCCTCCGGCAATCAGTGACTTCTCTGCCCTTCGGCTTCCTCATCTGTAAAAGGAGGGTAAATAGGGACCATGCGGTTGTTGTGATGAACTGACGATCCATGGAACACACTTCCCTGAGTTCCTGCCCGGGCGCATAGTAGGTATTGGGTTCGCAGGAACAGCTCCCATAATGGGGGACGTTTGGAAGCCAAAGGAACGTGGCCCACACGTGACTGGGCTGTCAGAGCTGATGGAGGAGCATTTTACACTTCAGCTATGGGAACCAAGTGTGAACTTGGCCATGAGAGGTGCAATTTTCATATTTGGAAAACAGACAAAAGCAAGAGAAAAACACTCAGCAGAGGCAAGAAGATTCGCCAAAAGTTTTAAAAATAATTGCGTCGAATGATTTCACACCAGCCCCTTATGCTGAGGATATATGTTTTCCTGTAGAAAATGCTTATTAAAAAACTCTGGATGAGAATCTTGGAAGAGCAGATGATATGAAAGGGCCAAGTTCTGCAGGCAATGGTGTGGGCAAGAACCAATGAAAACTCTTTCCGCTTGGAACACAGTTTTTAGAGGGTACAAACCAATAGACAAGTTATAGACATAACATCTGAGCTGGTAAGGAGGTTCCGACATAAAAACATGCCTCCAATTTATTTCTTTGGTCAATCTACCCTTTAGCAAAGTCAGAAGTGCTGAGCCCTGAGTGGTGACAAGTAACAGCAACATAACTTTACCAGGTTTTCCTAAAGGAGGGCAGGCCAGAAGAAACAGGCAGGGGAAGATACTAGTAAAAACGCTGAGAAGTAAAATAACAAGTTTCTGATGTGGGCAAAGACAGGAACTACTGAACACACAGACTGGGTGTGTGCAGCTTCTGCTTCTGGGACCTCATCAGTGTGTGTATGCGTGCTAAGTCACTTCAGTCGTGTCCAGCTCTTTGCAACTCCGTGGACTATACCCCGCCAGGCTCCTCAATCCATGGGATTCTCCAGGCAAGAACACTGGAGTGGGTTGCCAGGCCCCCCTCTAGGGGATCTTTCTGACCCAGGGATCGAACCTGCGTCTCTTATGTCTCCTACGCTGGCAGGCGGGCTCTTTACCTCATCAGTAAATGTGTTCTGTTGGTGAAGTAATGACCCGAAATTTTAATATCTATATTCGCCATTAAGACACTACACAGTGTTTAGGTAAAAAATAAAAGGACACTAAGCTTGGGGAGAAAAAAGGTACTATGCAGTGTTTAGGGTCTTGATTGTTCAAAGATTCATGATATTACAGCACCCTCCACAAATTGATACTAGGACAAAGCAGGATCAGGGAAGAGGGCCTAGACAGGAATAAAGGTGCAAGGACTTCCCTGACCATCCCGTGGCTGAGATTCCATGCTTCCAAGGCAGGGGGCGCAGGTTCAATCCCTGGTCGGGGAACTAAGGTTTCACATATCCCAAGGCTTGGCCAATAAATAAATAACAGTTCGCGTCTGTATCATGCAATCATGAAACGCTGCATGCGCTTTTTCTCCACTGGGCCATCTGTAAAACAGGGATAGGAGGCCAGACAACGGAATTTGGCTCTAGGGTGATATACCCTGTGTTCAGTTGCTCAGTCATATCCACCACTAGAGCATCATATAAAATAGCTTTACTGCCCTAAAAAGTCTCTGTGCTCCCGTTATTTCCAGCCCCATCCCCAAATCCCTGGCATCCATTGATTTTTATTGTTATTATTGACTGTGCTGGGTCTTTGTTGCTGCGCCAAGCATGGGCTGTTTCTAGTTATGGCAGGTGGGGCTGCTCCTCGCTGCGCTGTGCAGGCTTCTCATCGCGGCGCTTCTTTTGTGCAGAGCTCGGGCTCCAGGTGTGAGGGCTTTACTCATGGGCTTAGTTGTCCCACGGCATGTGGGACCTCAGCTCCCTGACCAAGGATCGAGCCTGTGTCCCCGGCATTGGCAGGTGGATTCGTAGCCACTGAAGCATCAGAGAAGGCTTCAGAGTCTGGTCTCCTCAGACTGGCTTCTTCCACTCTGTGATAAGCATCTAAGGTTCCTTCATGTCTTCCTGGGGCTTCCCTCGTAGCTCAGTCAGTAAAGAATCTGCCTGCAATGCAGGAGACCTGGGTTCGATCCCTGGGTCAGGAAGATCTCCTGGAGAGGGGAATGGCGACCCACTCCAGTATTCTTACCTGGAGAATCCCATGGACAGAGGAGCCTGGCGGGCTACAGTTCATGGGGTCGCAAGAGTCAGACACAACTGAGTGACTAGACCACCATCACCACTTTTCATGTCTTCTGACGGCTTGATAACTCAAGCAAAGAATAGTATCCCACTGTTTGGCTATACCACTGTCTTTCTGAATATTTGAAAATTTTCACAATAAGTTTTGGGGAAAAAAAACCAAACAAACAAAAAACAAAAACTTCTTGAGTGTGTACGTCTGTAAAATCGTAATGGGGCCATTCAGAGGAGCCATGGCGAGGGTCCCACCACGCCTGGACCCTGGCTGTGCTTTTGAAGGAAAGCCAGATTATTCCACCTTTCTCGTTTTCTCTCAGCAGGATGGCAATCGCAACATCCACTGATGCATGGGTGTTGCAAGAACCTGCCCACCACCGGCTTGCAGTAGCAGATCAGTCTCGGGGTTCATTCGCTTTCCCGTCTGGGAATGTACCATACTGCTGATCACCAGCAGAGGGCACACTTGAAGCAGGCAAGTGTCCAGCTTTCAAGCTTTGTCTTTGAGGAATACCTTCCGGAAGGATGTGAAATTCAGAGTCAAAACAAGCCTCTCCACTTTGGGCTCGTGATTCCGCGAGCATAACTAGTATTACTGATGGCTGCAGCATCTTCCTCGTGCTGTCTCCCTCCTAGCCTGTGCCTGCCCCTCCCACCGCCTCACTTCCAGGCCAGGACCTATTTCCATATCTGGGTCTCCCACTAACCTGTAAGCGATCCTGGCTCAGGGCCTGGCGCAGCATGCAGGACGGGAAGAACACGCAGTGTGCACTGGACAACTACATTCTTAACGGGATTATCCTGGGAAGCAATGGGGCCAGGGTGCCCTCTGTACTCCCCCTGTTAAAGGTTGAATTGTGTCCCTCCATCAAAGTTAATTAGGGTCCTAACCTTTAGTACCTCAGAACGTGACCTTATTTGGAAATAAAGTCATTGAAGATATAATTTGTTTGATGGTAGTTTAGTCGCTAAGTCGTGTTTGACTCTTTAAACCCCATGGACTGTAGCCTGCCAGGCTCCTGGTCCATGAGATTTCCCAGACAAGAATACTGCAGTGGGTTGCCATTTCCTTCTCCAATAATTAGCTTAGGCAAAGTCATTACACACACCCAAGGTCAGGGGAGGTGGCCGAGAGGAGCAATCCCACATCCGAGGTCAGGAGGGGCGGCCCTGAGGAAATACCCCTCGTCCAAGGTAAGGAGCAGCAGCTGTGCTTTGCTGGAGCAGCTGTAAAGAGATATCCCACATCCAAGGTAAAAGAAACCAAAGTAAGATGGTAGGTGTTGTGAGAGGGCATCAGAGGGCAGACACACTGAAACCATAATCACAGAAAACTAGCCAATCTGATCACACAGACCACAGCCTTGTCTAACTCAACAAAACTAAGCCCTGCCATGTGGGGCCACCCAAGATGGGAGGGTCATGGTGGAGAGGTCTGACAGAATGTGGTCCACTGGAGAAGGGAATGGCAAACCACCTCAGTATTCTTGCCTTGAGAACCCCATGAACAGTATGAAAAGGCAAAATGATAGGATACCAAAAGAGGAACTCCCCAGGTCATTAGGTGCCCAATATGCTACTGGAGATCAGTGGAGAAATAACTCCAGAAAGAATGAAGGGATGGGGCCAAAGCAAAACCAATACCCAGCTGTGGATGTGACTGGTGATAGAAGCAAGGTCCGATGCTGTAAAGAGCAATATTGCATAGGAACCTGGAATGTTAGGTCCATGAATCAAGGCAAATTGGAAGTGGTCAAACAGGAAATGGCAAGAGTGAACATTGACATTCTAGGAATCAGTGAACTAAAATGGACTGGAATGGGTGAATTTAACTCAGATGACCATTATATCTACCACTGTGGGCAGGAATCCTTTAGAAGAAATGGAGTAGCCATCATGGTCAACAGAAGAGTCTGAAATGAAGTGATGCTGCTCAGTCGCTTCAGTCGTGTCCGACTCTGTGCGACCCCATAGATGGCAGCCCACCAGACTTCTCCATCCCTGGGATTCTCCAGGCAACAACACTGGAGTGGGTTGCCATTTCCTTCTCCAATGCAGGAAAGTGAAAAGTGAAAATTGAAAGTGAAGTCACTCAGTCGTGTCCGACTCTCAGTGACCCCATGGACTGCAGACCACCAGGCTCCGCCGTCCATGGGATTTTCCAGGCAAGAGTACTAGAGTGGGGTGCCATTGCCTCTCCAGTACTTGGATGCAATCTCAAAAACGACAGAATGATCTCTGTTCATTTCCAAGGCAAACAATTCAATATCACAGTAATCCAAGTCTATGCCCTGACCAGTAATGCTGAAGAAGCTGAAGTTGAACGGTTCTATGAAGACCTATAAGACCTTTTAGAACTAACACCCAAAAAAGATGTCCTTTTCATTATAGGGGACTGGAATGCAGAAGTAGGAAGTCAAGAAACACCTGGAGTAACAGGCAAATTTGGCCTTGGAGTACGGAATGAAGCAGGGCAAGGCTAATAGAGTTTTGCCAAGAAAATGCACTGGTCATAGCAAACACCCTCTTGCAACAACACAAGAGAAGACTCTACACATGGACATCACCAGATGGTCAACACCGAAATCAGATTGATTATATTTTTGCAGTCAAAGATGGAGAAGCTCTATACAGTCAGCAAAAACAAGACTGGGAGCTGACTATGGATCAGGTCATGAACTCCTTATTGCCAAATTCAGACTTAAATTGAAGAAAGTGGGGAAAACCACTAGACCATTCAGGTATGACCTCAATCAAATCCCTTATGATTATACAGTGGAAGCGAGAAATAGATTTAAGGGCCTAGATCTGATAGACAGAGTGCCTGATGAACTATGGACGGAGGTTCATGAAATTGTATAGGAGACAGGGATCAGGACCATCCCCATGGAAAAGAAATGCAAAAAAGCAAAATGGCTGTCTGGGGAGGCCTTACAAATAGCTGTGAGAAGAAGAGAAGCCAAAAGCAAAGGAGAAAAGGAAAGATATAAGCATCTAAATGCAGAGTTCCAAAGAATAGCAAGAAGAGATAAGAAAGCCTTCCTCAGTGATCAGTGCAAAGAAATAGAGGCAAACAACAGAATGGGAAAGACTAGAGATCTCTTCAAGAAAATTAGAGATACCAAGGGAACATTTCATGCAAAGATGGGCTCGATAAAGGACAGAAATGGTATGGACCTAACAGAAGCAGAAGATATTAAGAAGAGGTGGCAAGAATACACAGAAGAACTGTACAAAAAAGAGGTTCACGATCCAGGTAATCACGATGGTGTGATCACTCACCTAGAGCCAGACATCCTGGAATGTGAAATCAAGTGGGCTTAGGAAGCATCACTACGAACAAAGCTAGTGGAGGTGATGGAATTCCAGTGGAGCTATTTCAAATCCTGAGAGATGATGCTGTGAAAGTGCTGCACTCCATATGCCAGGAAATTTGGAAAACTCAGCAGTGGCCACAGGACTGGAAAATGTCAGTTTTCATTCCAATCCCAAAGAAAGGCAATGCCAAAGAATGCTCAAACTACTGCACAATTGCACTCATCTCACATGTTCGTAAAGTAATGCTCAAAATACTCCAAGCCAGGCTTCAGCAATACATGAACCATGTACTTCCAGATGTTCAAGCTGGTTTTAGAAAAGGCAGAGGAACCAGAAATCAAATTGCCAACATCCGCTGGATCATTGAAAAAGCAAGAGAGTTCCAGAAAAACATCTATTTCTGCTTTATTGACTATGCCAGAGCTTTTGACTGTGTGGATCACAAGAAACTGTGGAAAATTCTGAAAGAGATGGGAATACCAGACCACCTGACCTGCGGTGGTCTTGAGAAACCTATGCAGGCCAGGAAGCAACAGTTAGAACTGGACATGGAACAACAGACTGGTTCCAAATAGGAAAAGGAGTACATCAAGGCTGTATATTGACACCCTGCTTATTTAACTTGTATGCAGAGTACATCATGAGAAACGCTGGGCTGGAAGAAGCACAAGCTGGAATCAAGATGGCCGGGAGAAATATCAATAACCTCAGATATGCAGATGACACCACCCTTATGGCAGAAAGTGAAGAGGAGCTAAAAAGCCTCTTGAGGAAAGTGAAACAGAAGAGTGAAAAAGTTGGCTTAAAGCTCAACATTCAGAAAACTAAGATCATGGAATCTGGTCCCATCACTTCATGGGAAATAGATGGGGAAACAGTGGAAACAGTGTTAGACTTTATTTTGGGGGGCTCCAAAATCACTGCAGATGGTGATTGTAGCTATGAAATTAAAAGATGCTTACTCCTTGGAAGGAAAGTGATGACTAACTTACATAGCATATTGAAAAGCAGAGACATTACTTTGCCAATAAAGTTCTGTCTAGTCAAGGCTATGGTTTTTCCAGTGGTCATGAATGGATGTGAGAGTTGGACTGTGAAGAAAGCTGAGCGCTAAAGAATTTGATGCTTTTGACCTGTGGTGTTGGAGAAGACTCTTGAGAGTCCCTTGGACTGCAGGGAGATCCAACCAGTCCATTCTAAAGAGATCAGTCCTGGGTGTTCTTTGGAAGGACTGATGCTAAAGCTGAAACTCCAGTACTTTGGCCACCTCATGCAAAGAGCTGACTCATTGGAAAAGACTCTGATGCTGGGAGGGATTAGGGGCCGGAGGAGAAGGGGATGACAGAGGATGAGATGGCTGGATTGCATCACCGACTCGATGGACATGAGTCTGAGTGAACACTGGGAGTTGGTGATGGACAGGGAGGCCTGGTGTGCTGCGATTCATGGGGTCTCAGAGAGTTGGACACGACCGAGCGACTGAACTGAACTGAACTGAATCAAATATGGCTAGTGTCCTTATAAAGTGGGCTTTCCAGGTGGCTCAGTGGTAAAAAGGACCTGCCTGCCAATGCAAGAGACACCGGATACTTGAGTTTGATCTCTGGGATAGGAAGATCCCCTAGAGGGGGAAATGACAACTCACTCCAGTGTTGGTGCCTGGGAAATCTCAGGGACAGAGGAGCCTGGTAGGCTACAGTCCATGGAGTCGCAAGAGTCCGACATGATGTTGCAACCAAGCACAGCCACAACCTTAAAAATGGGGAGAATTTGGACGCAGACTCTGTAGGATAAGGCCGTGTGAAGAGGACAGCTTGGATGTGGGCGATGCATCTGCAAGGCGGGGACCACCAAAGCCCGCTGGTAAACCCCCAAAGCTGGGAGAGGGGCCGGGAGCAGGTTCTCCTGCTGCCCCTCAGAAGGAAACCACTCTGCCGGCACCTTCCTCTTGGACTCTGCACATTTCTGCTGTTTAAGGCGCCCCCTCCCCTAGTGTGTGGGACTTTGTTACTGGCGGCCCCATGAAACTATGCACCCTCAACCTGCTTCCCTAAAAGGGGTCCAGCTCCAACTGATCCATGTGGGAAAACCTAACAAACCTCAGCCAGTGAAGGGTTTTGAGCATGGGAAGAACAGAAGCTGTGTTTAGACACTGAGGGAACACGAGCTGAGCTGCTAGCCTGGGTGTATCCAGCTCCATCTCAGCTAATGACGACCTGCCACCAGGGGCTGCCCTGATGGCTCAGATGGTAAGGAATCTGCCTACAACACGGGAGACCCAGGTTCAATCCCTGGGTCAGCAAGATCCCCTGGAGAAGGAAATGGCAACCCACTCCAGTGTTCTTGCCTGGAGAATCCCACGAACAGAGGAGCCTGGCAGGCTACAGTTCATGGGGTCGCAGAGAGTCGGACACAACTGAAATGTGTAGAACAGCAGCTGCCCCTTGTTACTAGCCCTGTGTGTATCAAGAAGCGTACATGGAGGAGGAGCAGTTACTGGGTGTGACCCAGCGATCCTGGGCCTGGGGTCTAGAGACCCCACTACTGCTGGACAAACTCCCTTCCTAACCCACCCTCCCCCATGTAACTTGCCTCCCTTCACCTCCCCTCTGACAAATTCCAAATCACCATTCGAGACTCCCTTTGGCAGACAGCTAGCTGTCCCCCAGCAGGTCTTCTTCCATCTTTTACACCATTAGGGAATTGCTGCCTGTCACGTGTTAGCCACCTCAGCTTCCCAACCTCCACTGCGGCTGGGCATGGTCACATGACTGCAACCTGACCAATCAGGTGTGAGCGGAGGTGAAATGTACAATTCCCGAGAGCCGTGGGCCAGGTGTGCCGCATGCGACCCCATATCCTCTTCCTTCCCTATTCCTCCTCCCGGCCGGCCACCGAGTGACCACGTCATGGGAGGTGGCAGGGCAGTGAGGCAGGACCACTCAAGTAGGGCAAATAAAGAGGAGCAAATAAACTGCTGCCTTTTTGGCCACTCTGGTTTTGGGTCTCGTTATGGGAGCCAGGGGGCTTCCCAGGGGACTGGGTGGGTAAAGGATCCTCCTGCAATGCAGGAGACTCAGGTTCCATCCCGGGGTCGGGAAGATCCCCTGGAGGAGGGCATGGCGGCGGCTCCAGTATCCTGGCCTGGAGAATCCCATGGACAGAGGAGCCTGGAGGCTACGGTCCATAGGGTCGCGATGAGTCTGACGCGACTGAAGTGGGAGCACACTCGCGTGGGAGCCAGGAGAGAGAAGTGCTTGAGAGCCAGACTCTGCGAGTTCGACCCCAGGTCCACCAATTTCCGTCAGAGTGACCTCAGGGAAGTCACTTAAAGTGTCTGTAGCTCGGGTTCTGCACCCGTGAGTAATGAAAACACCCGCCCCTGGGTGCTGTGAGGGAGCGATTAGTTCATTCTGCGCGGAGCCGGTAAAATGGCTCCCGTGCAGACTTCCTGGGAAGTCCAGGGGTGAAGACTCTATGCTCCCAGCGCATGGGGCCGGGTTCCGACCCTGGTCAGGGAACTAGATGAGAGTTTGCACGCCGAAACCAAAGGCTCCTGTGCGCTGCAACAAAGCCTGAGGATCCCACATGCTGCAGCTAAGACCCAGCGCAGTCAAATAAAATTAAATAAATAAACATGACACTCTTAAAACAAATAAACAAAATGATGCCTGTGAGTGTGGGTAATGCACCACTGGAACTGAGAGCTGACTCGCAGGCCTTCATCCCTGGGTCCCCAGCACGCAGAGGTGCTCTGGAGCCAGTTGGAGTGGAGTTGAGTAGACACGAATCCTCCTCATAGAAATGCAGGAAGAGGTTTAATCAAACTTTGTCTACAACAGAAAAATTCAGTTCAAACGGTATTTCTGGACCAAAGGGTGCTTTTTTTTTTTTTTTAAACAGATATGACTCTTCAAGGTAACCGCGCTTTACACATTAACGGTTCAGAGGAAAAGAAGGTGAATTTTTCCTTATCGACTTCCTGTATTAAATTGTGTGAAATAGTCTTCAGTGGCATGATTGGTAGAGAGTTCTTTCATATGTTCTTTCCTGATAATGAAACGAGAAAAATCAGCAAATGCCTGACTTCCTAAATGTTCTACTTTTTATTGGTGTCTTATCCCCAGGAGACACAATTCATCCCGCACTACTCGCTCAAGGGGAAGAAGGGACATTTCGTCACTGCTGATTGGTTAGCCTGGCGTGCTGCAGTCCATGGGGTCACTAAGAGTCGGACACGGCTGAGCAACTGAACTGAACTGAGCTGGCTGGTTAGCCTAGGGACCTGTGCGTGTGAGATGTGGGGACATCTTAGAATTCCGTGATTGTAAACACGCTTGCTCCTCCCATTTGATTTCTGTGAGATGATCTCTTAATTCTCCCCATTTTGGCCCCCAAAGATGGAGCCATCAGTCAATAGACATCTGATTGGAAAAGATACTCGTGGGTCCCCTCTGAGTTCAAGCCAGAGCTTGAAGAATAGAGAGATTAAAGAGCTAAATCATGTGTTTTTAGTGCCAGATTCACCTACTGACCCGCATTTGACACTTTCTGTAGCTGGAGTCTGAGCTACTCTGGGGGCCTGTCCTTAGGCAAGAAGAGACTGCTCCTTCTCGGCAGCTCAGGAACCCCTCCCTCTGCCCGGTGGGCCCTCCCTGCGGTGGGCAGCTGGCACCGTCGTCCCCTGTGTCTGGGCCACATGCCTCCTCCTGGAAGCCCACCCGGAGTCCTCCCCTGGGGCTCCCGGGGACCTCCGTGAACTCTGTTACCAGCACCTGTGTCCGAGCCCACTGGGCCTTGCCGGTGCCTAAGTCAGGACTATCCAGGGACAGGTATTTATGGAATGTGGGCACAGGGGAGTCTCAGTCCCTCCCTGGCCTGCGTGGGGACCGATGGCTTCCTAGCACTTGATTTCTGGCTTCCTAGCTCTGAGCCTTTTCCCCGCTCCTCTTTACCGGGTAGCTGTGCCAAAGCCCCACTCACTGCTGCTACGGGCGGGGGTGGGGGGGCCTCTGGTGAAAGATACCACAAGGGTCCTGAGCCTATGGGCAGGAAAGATTCAGGGAAGGTGAGCCAAGGGTCCAGAAAAGGTCGGTGATTGCTCCCTGGGCCCTGCAGGACACCAGCTCTCACCTCCCCTTTCCCCAGGCCTGGTGCCCTCGATGGTGCTCCCAGTTCCCAGCCCCCCAACCCCCCCCCCCACACACACACCGGCCTAGCACTCACTGCAGGAGCTGCTCCCTGGCCAGGCTGAGGTTGCTGCAGTCCAGAGCCCTGCGCAGGCCACGCCGTAGGCGCTGCTGCTGCCGCTCAAACAGCAAGGTGGCGCGAGCCTTCTGAATCCTCCGCCGGTCCCAGTCCATGTCTCGCTGGCGCTCTTCCTCCTGGAGCCTCTACAGAGAGGAGAGGCGACTCACCACCACCTGTCCCCCAGGAGAGCCCCAGAGGGGATTCCCCTGGTGGTCCGGTGGCTAAGGCTCTAAGCCTCCAATGCAGGGGGCCTGGGTTCGATCCCTGGGTGGGGAATTAAGATCCCATGTGCTGCACTGAGTTCACACGGTGCAATAAAGACTCTG
Source organism: Ovis canadensis (assembly GCF_042477335.2). Taxonomy (NCBI): domain Eukaryota; kingdom Metazoa; phylum Chordata; class Mammalia; order Artiodactyla; family Bovidae; genus Ovis; species Ovis canadensis. The sequence goes on along the minus strand of NC_091247.1, from coordinate 227,546,542 downwards.
CATGCCACAGCTAAGACCCAACGTAGCCAAATAAGTAAAATAATTTTTTAAAAAAAGCCTGGCTATGCTCTAATTCGGAGAAGGCAATGGCACCCCACTCCAGTACTCTTGCCTGGAAAATCTCATGGATGGAGGAGCCTGGTAGGCTGCAGTCCATGGGGTTGCTAAGATTTGGACACGACTGAGCGACTTCCCTTTCACTTTTCACTTTCATGCATTGGAGAAGGAAATGGCAACCCACTCCAGTGTTCTTGCCTGGAGAATACCAGAGACGGGGAAGCCTGGTGGGCTGCCGTCTATGGGGTTGCACAGAGTCGGACATGACTGAAGCAACTTAGCAGCAGCAGCAGCAGCATGCTCTAATTAAAAAAAAAAAAAAAGAATGGGAACGATATGGGCACATAGAAGCCCACACTGAGAGACAGAGTATTCTTAGTGTGATCTCAACTTCCCAAATTATGTCCTTGTACAGAAGAGGAGCCGGGGACAGGACACCAGAAGGCACATTGGGGGATGGGAGAGGGGTCTTCTGAGTGTGGGATTTCACATGGGATGTTTTCTTCTTCTTGTGTTTCTCTAGCTGCTTATTTGGAGAAGGCAATGGCACCCCACTCCAGTACTCTTGCCTGGAAAATCCCATGGACGGAGGAGCCTGGTGGGCTGCAGTCCATGGGGTCACTAGGAGTCGGACATGACTGAGCGACTTCCCTTTCACTTTCCACTTTCATGCACTGGAGAAGGAAATGGCAACCCACTCCAGTGTTCTTGCCTGGAGAATCCCAGGGACGGAGAAGCCTGGTAGGCTGCCGTCTATGGGGTCGCACAGAGTCAGACACAACTGACTTGACTTAGCAGCAGTAGCAGCTTCTTATTAATTTTCTACAGAGACTGAAAATCAAACCAAAAATGCTGCTTTTGGGACAGATGGCCAACCTTCCTTGCCAGGCAGTCGGGCTGAACTACCGTTGTGAAGGGCAGAGCTGGGCCTGGTGAAGGTGGCGTCCTGATGCCAGCCTCAGGCTCCTCCCACTTTGGGCTAACTCCCCTGCCTCACCCCTTGGCTGCTGTCTGTTTCCCTTCCTGAGGCGAGGTGCCCGACCTGCTCCCCATCTCCTGGTCCAGGCCACCCCTCCCTCTCCCTGTGCCCGTCTGCTGGGAAGCTCACACCGACCACAGCTTCACACTGACCACAGCATCACACGGAGCGTGGCTGTCATCTGCGGACCCCTTGGAAACGCCCATCCTCTGCAGGTCTGAGAATGTCTCCAAATCTCTCTCCTGTCATTATTTCACGTCGTCCAGTACTCTTGCCTAGAGAATCCCATGGAAGGAGGAGCCTGGTAGGCTACAGTCCATGGGGTCGCAAAGAGTCGGACACGACTGAGCAAGGCTCTCTCTCAACATACTCAGAAATGACCCTTTCCCTGCTTTCCAATGATTCTGCCTCATCTCCAAAGACCCCTTTCCAATCTCTCAGCCATCCCCCTCAGGGGGCAAGTGATGCCCATGGTTCTCGAACTCCAGCGGGTATCAGAAGCCCTGGAGGGGAGGGAGCACTTGCTGAAGTTTCCAGTTCAGTAGGCCTAGCGAGGGCCTGAGGATCTCCATTGCTCTTGAGTTCCTAGGTGCGGCTGGTCCAGACGGCCTGCTTTGGGAAGCTCTGCCCTCACCCTGTTGTTGCCAATACCACCCCCCTCTGGAGTCTCACCTTGGAGTCCCATCCACCGCAGTGAAGACCTGCCCCTCTTTCTCCACACCCTCGTTCCCATGAGGTTCCCCCACACTGTGACTGCCAGTCCGCGGACTCGACACCCCTCCATGGCCCCTTGAACTCCATGTGTCCTTATCTTCCTCCTCATTCAGCCCAGCATCCACAGCTGATACCCCCTGGCAGACACCTGGGCACCCTAAGCCTCCCACCTGGTCCCACTCGCCAGGCAAGCTCTGACCATTGTTGAGTCCCAGCTCTCCCGTAATAGGCGAGCATGGCCCTACTCACAAGAGCTGCTTCAAGTTCATGACCGGGACTCAAAGTAGGGGGAGAGGGGAGCTGGGGCTTCCTGGCCACTTGCCCCTTCCCCTTTCCAGATGACCTTTGAGCACTTTTGTTCTTGCAAAACTCCTACCCCTCCCCCTCCGCTGCTGACCACTCTCCTATTTCACCAGGAAATAGGAGCTCCAGAGCAGCCCCTCAAGGCAATACAGCCCTACCCAGCCCCACCCTGTGGCTGCGGTCAAGGCCATGGTCCTTGCAGTTTCTGCCCCAGCAGAGAGAAGCCTCTCCCCAGGTGACTCCCTCCACCTTCAGACCTTTGTTTCAAGGTCATGAGTCCCATGATGACCCTTCTCACTCCCAGCACTCTCAGCCCCCCTACCCCAGCCTCCTCCCCTGCCCAGCACCCAGCACCTGTGGGATCATTCCACTCTTGTCCTCCCCTACAAATGGAACATAGACTCCTTGAGGGCAGCTTCTGGGGCCCAGTGTGACAGTGGCTATAACTAGATGCTCCAGGAAGGCAGGAGGGAGCACAGAGCCACATCTGAGGGCTGGGGCGGGTGGAGAGGGGTGGTGGTGGAGGGAACAGTGGGGGGCTGGGGGCTTGGAGAAGGGGGGAGGGGACAGGCACCAGCTTCTCCTGGACTTGCTGTTTTTGCACCAGGCGGATCTCCTCCAGCTGCTCCTGGCTCATGCCCTTCCAGCGGTCAGGCACCACACGATGCGGCCCGAAGGAGCTGGCTGCCTGCTGCGGGTTCTCTGAGAGCAGGTCCCCACGCAGCAGGTTGGAGATCTCGGCTAGGTTGTCCTCCTGTTCTTGTTTTCTCTCTTGGATTTTCTTTTCCGCTGACTCCAGGGCCTGCGCAGGGGAAGATATTAAGGAGGATGCTCTGAAGGGGCTTCCCTGGTGGCTCAGACAGTAAAGAATCCACCTGCCATGCAGGAGACCTGGGTTCCATTCCTGGGTTGGGAAGATCCCCTGGAGGAGGGCATGGCAACCCATTCCAGGATTCTTGCCTGGAGAATCCCATGGACAGAGGAGCCTGGCAGGCTACAGTCCCTGGGGTTGCAAAGAGTCGGACTCAACTGAGCAACTCAACACATTGTCTGAGTGAGCCTGCTGGGACTGAGGCACAGGCTGGCAAACCTTGAAGGGGCCCTTGAAGGAAGAATGTGCTAAACAGGGGTCCTGGGCGGGTGGGTGGAGACTTATCAGGTATAGACGTGGGGAGGTCCCTGGACCCCTGGCTGCCTGGGCAATGCTGGGTGAGTGGGCTGGGCTCAGAGGATCACTACCAGTTGGTCACGTGCATAATCCCGGCAGGTCTTTGTCTGCAGTGATTTGCCAAAGCAGGGAGTGGCCTCCCCCTGTTAGGTGGCCATCTCCCCTTGGCTTGGCCTCACCCACCCCCAGGACAGGGCTATGTACCCTTCCCTGTGGTCCTGGTCACCCTGGGCCAGCGGCAGGCCACAAAGAACCGCCAACCAAGTGATTTGCAGAAGTGGTGATTTCTAAAAGGTGTTCCTACTGCCTATCAACCTCAGTCCCCAAGACAAATAAATTTCTGGTCAAATCCCTGCTTACATGAAGGCAATGGGTAGAAGGGACATGCCCTGGCTGTGTGACCTGCAGCTAGACACCTTCCCTCTCTGGGCTAGAGTTATTTCTCTGTCAAGTCAAGAGAAGGATGAAACCAGTTCTCTTTAATATTGGACAGATGGGGCACTTTGCTAGGTGCCCTCAGTAGCAGGTGCTAACAAGAAGGCCAGCCTGACTGTATTACATAAGCGCATGCTTTGTCATTGGACAGGTCTGATTTGAATACTGGACTTCTAATATTTGGAAGTCCAGTGTTTACATCTGCCAAAGCAAATCAGATTAGTACTCAGCTGTCTCTAAGAAAGTCCATTCCTCCCTCTGAGCCTGTTTCTTGATCAATTGAGTTCATGGTGCCTCTCTGACAGGGCTGTTGAACACAGTGACTAATAAGATCTGATAATTGTTGCAGAGATTAAAAAAAGAACCATATTCTGGGAGTCCACCAGTGGTGTAGCGGTTAGGATTCCTGGGCTTTCACTGCCATTGTCTGGGTTCAGCCCCTGGTCAGGGAACGGAGATCCTGCAAGCCACGTGGCGTGGTAACAACAACCACCACCATGGCTATCACTGATGAGCTGAGAATGCTGGGACACTCAGGGAGGTGGCTGTGTGTCCTCCCTCCCCTCCAGACAAGCCTGGGGTATACACCTGGTTCATGTTGAATTCTTTCACAGTCGTACAAACTGCCTTCCTGGTGGCGGTTTCCAGATTCTGTAAGTGCTTGGCTGTCTCATCAAACTGTAGCCTTGTCTTCAAGTAGAGATCCTCTGAAAGGAAGGAAGATACAGTCAAAGCATGTGTGCCTGCCCAGGCTCCTTCCCAGATGTGCAGAGCGCCCTGTGGACTGTTGTTTCTGCATCTGCTTCTCATCACGCACCCATCAGAAGAAGGGGGGGTGCAACGGAAGGCTCATGGGAGACACAGATGAGTTAACTCAAGCCAAGCTCTTAGACCCGTGCCCGGCGGCGTTAGCAATCATCACTGTGGCCTGGTAATGTCTACAGATACGACTGAGCACACTTATCTGCGGTACCAAGGGAGAAGGGCTTAGGGGGCAGCGTAGTAGGAGATAAGGTCAGACTGTGAAGGCCTTGCTGGTGCTTGAAATAAATTTGGTTTTGATTGAGTAAGTGTGTTAGTCGCTCAGTCAAGTCTCTGTGGCCCTATGGACTATAGCCCATCAGGCTCCTCTGTCCACGGAGTTCTCCAGGCAAGAATACTGGAGTGGGTTTCCATGCCCTTCTCCAGGGGATCTTCCTGACCAAAGCTGGGTCTCCGAGATTGCAGGCATATTCTTTACCAACTGAGACAATCATTAATGAGTAAAGTAAGAAGCTATTGGTTTTGAACAAAGGATCCCACTTAATTTTTTATTTTTGGCCATGCTGTGGGTCATATGGGATCTTAGTTTCCTAACCAGGGACTTAAGCCATGTCCTCTGCATTGGGAACACATGGAATCGAAACCACTGGAGCACCAGGGAAGTAGCAGCTTTATGTGTATATATATCTGCTTTGGCATGTGGGATTTTTGCTGTGGCAAGCAGGCTCTAGAGCTCACAGGCTCAGCAGTTGCCACGCAGGCTTAGCTGTGCCATGGGATGTGGGATCTTAGTTTCCCTAACAGGGATCAAACCTGCGTCCCCTGCACTGGATGTCAGATTCTCAGCCACTGGACTACCAGGGAAGTCCCTGAGCAGTTTAACTTTTTAACAGGATCATTCTGGCTATTGGGCTGAGAAGAGCGTGTAGGGAGACCAGGGCAGAAGCTGGGAGGCCAGTCAGAGGTTATTTCGGTGATCCAGTTGGGATGTGCTGGCCTTTGAGTCTGGTGGTAGTGGTGGAGGCAGTGGTGGTGGTTGGAACTTGAGATGACTTGCTGCAGGAGTGCGTGCGGCATCTGAGAGAGAGGAAGGAGTCAAGATGACCTGGTCTGGACTGGAGCAACAGGAAGAACAGAGCTCCCATTGGTGGAGGTGGACGGTCAGGTTCGGGGGATGATCCAAGTGGCTTACTAGACAAGAACTGACATAGGCTAGACCTTTGTCTTTGCCACTGTCTTCCCAGCAGGCTGTGAGCACACTGAGGGTCAGACCAATGCTGAGTTACCCTGGGCTCCAGGATCCCATGGGCACCCTGACAGACCACAAGCTCAGGAAGTGTTTCCTGCATGATGGACGTGTGGCTAAAGACGTCCAAATCCGGAAACACGGGTTCTGGTGTCTCTTTGTTTGGCCATGTGGCTAAAGTAGTCTATCAGTGAGGCTTAAGAGACAAAAATGAAACAAGAAAAAACCCACTGGGGTTGGTTTGTTTTCTTTTTTCGTTTGTTTGTTTTGGGGGGTTGATCTTGTCTCTCGTTCTGTTACCTGCACATTTTTGGTTCTCCCGGCCAACCATCCGTTCTTTTTGCTGTTGCAGGGACCATTCCCTGTTTTGTTCCTCTTGGAATTTCTTCCTCAGATGGAAGTTTAAATCCTCTCCCATGAACTTCTGCATTCCTGATATTGTATTCCAAGCATCATAATCTGACTGCCGGGCTGGATGATCTTTCTTAAGGGCTAGGGGGTCAGAGAGGTCAAATTCACGGCGTGTTTCCGGGCTCTGAAAGCTCTGTTGGAAATCGTTGATAGCTTTACAGAGATTTTTCCTATCTCTCCTTTCCCGGTTTTCTGATATGCATGCGATCTTGTCATTTTGTCTCATTTCAGCAGCTAGAAAAGATACAGCATGTTCATTAGCGAAAGATTCAGAGGAAAGAAAGAAATTTGAATCTCCCCCCAAAAATAATTTTTAGTGATTCTAAAATCATCCAACTCTCCAAAAGGTTAACACAACCATTAAAGGATTAGAATTCTGAATATAAAAAAGCACCTACAAATCAACTTTAAAACAAACAACCTAACCACAAAAGGGGCAAAGGAAGGGAAAAAGCAAATCACTACAGAGAAACCTGAATGATCAACAAGCTTGTGAAAAGATCATCAACCACTCGAGATGGGAAACATCCAATGAATTGAAGAAACATTTAAAAACGCTAAAAATAGCAGGTATTAGGAAGGATGTGGAGAAACGTAGAGGTTTCTCATTTACTGCTTGTGAAAGTGTGACTTGGTACTTTTATAACCATGGAAAGCAACCTGCCAACATCCCTAAAACTGAAAACGCACAGATCCTATGACCTGTGAATTCCACGTCCAGGTCCACCAGGAACATGAGCATTGGGACACAGTGCAGGAGAGTCACTAACATTGTTTGCAATTATTTAAAAAAACTGGAAAAAAATCTAAATCAGCCACCAGCAGAGGAAAAAGAAACTGTGGTTAAAATTCATAGAAGAAAATATCATAAAGCAATTAAAATGAATATTCTGTATGGAGATCACCTATAAGTTCCCAAAATAGGTTGTTGAATTTCTTAAATGTTGCAAAAGGACACATTCAATATCTTTTATGTAAAAATGTAAAATACACACACAAATTTTATATTGTCATGGATAAACCTACATGGAGGGTACAAGTACAGAAACATGCATGGGAATGATCACATCTCTGAGGAGGGGAGAAGAGGAAAATGGTAAGATGGAGGAGAGCTTTAGCTACATCTGTGTGACATTTAATTCTCAAAAATCATTCTCAATATAAGATATCTAAAGCCAGGTTGGCAAAATGTTCATATCTAGTCTGGTGGTAGGTATATGTATGTCTCTCACATCATTTCTGTAAGTTTGAATTACTTTTGTAAAAAATTTTCTTGAAGTATAATTGATTTACATTGCTGTGTTAATTTCTGCTGTACAGCAAAGTGATTCAGTTATACATATATATATATATTCTTTTTTATATTCTTTTCCATTATGGTTTATCACAGGTTTCAATTACTTTTACACTACAATTTTAAAAGAAAATATGAAACACTATAAAGAAGAAAAGATCCTGATGCTGGGAAAGATTGAGAGCAGAAAGAGAGCAGGGTGACAGAGGATGAGATGGCTGGATGGCATCACTGACTCAATGGACATGAGTTTGAGCAAACTCGGGGAGATGTGAAGCTCAGGGAAGCCTGGCGCACTGCAGTCTCGGGGTCACAGAGTCAGACACAACTGAGCGACTGAACTGACCTGCTGAAGAAGCAAGTAAACTTCATTCATCATGCCATCACTCCAAATGTGCCAGTGCTCATATTTTGGTATAGCTCCTTGGTGTCTTTTTCTAAACATATTTTTATATATTTTTAACTTATGTATAGACATTGCTTTGCTGACTAAGGTCTGTCTAGTCAAGGCTATGATTTTTCCTGTGGTCATGTATGGATGTGAGAGTTGGACTGTGAAGAAAGCTGAGCGCCGAAGAATTGATGCTTTTGAACTGTGGTGTTGGAGAAGACTCTTGAGAGTCCCTTGGACTGCAGGGAGATCCAACCAGTCCATTCTGAAGGAGATCAGCCCTGGGATTTCTTTGGAGGGAATGATGCTAAAGCTGAAGCTCCAGTACTTTGGCCACCTGATGTGAAGAGTTGATTCATTGGAAAAGACTCTGATGCTGGGAGGGATTGGGGGCAGGAGGAAAAGGGGACGACTGAGGATGAGATGGCTGGATGGCATCATGGACTCGATGGACGTGAGTCTGAGTGAACTCTGGGAGATGGTGATGGACAGGGAGGCCTGGTGTGCTGCGATTCATGGGGTCGCAAAGAGTCGGACACGACTGAGTGACTGAACTGAACTGAACTTATGTATATTTATATATTTAAACTTAATTGATAACCCATTGTACATATAATTTTGTATCCTTTTTTTCTATTCAAAAAATCCTTATGGTGCTTTAAAAGGCATTGTTGGACATAACTGGGGCAGAAATGAATACTATTTGAGAATCTGACCCACAAGCCAGAACACTTTTACTTGAACCGTGCCTGGTTCTGAGTCAGCTCTGGGGTATGGGCTCAATAGTGTGTGTTGTCTACTATTACCAGCTGTCCCTGGTAGAAGGTCTTGAGCTTTTGGCAGAGAATATGTGTGTGTATAAGGTTTTTCATACCTAGTTTTTTAAAGAAAACAGAAAAATTTACATATCTGCACACAATATATTTTCTACTCATATAGAATTCAATAGCTAATTTTCAAGTGTGGAAGAATTGGTGCATTAAGTTAACTGAGCACAAGAAACTGAAATTTTAAAAGGAAGAAGAGCGTGAAAATGACAAGGCTTTACATACATGAGGAATGTGACCTGGGTCTAAAGGCACACAGCCCTGAACTATGGCCATTCAGAGAATGCTCACCAAAGGCTTCCTCTCTCGCTTTTAAAGTTGCTGCTTTTATGTTCTGGTCACAAACCTGAGCATCCCAGGCCATGGTGTCACCCTGAGTAAGGAAAACAATGGGAGAGAATAAGAGCCAGACAATTTTATTCAGTTGATAACAATCCTACTTATTTTTTTATAAACCAAATCGTCTCATACCCAAATGCCCTTGTGTGCCTCTGTTGGTTCTTCAGCCTGTCTTAACTTTCCCTAGAGCTTCCTTCTCCCTTTCTTAGTCAGTAGGTCCTCATTCTCAGAACACTACTTAAGCATTACCTCCTCCTCAGCAGCAGCAGCCTCCGGGAAGCCCTCTCTGCTTTCCTCTCCCAGCCCTAGTTGCCTGGACTTCCCTGCATTATAATGTGGCCATTTTAACGCCTGCCTCATCCACTGGGCTATCAACTTCACAAAGTCAAGGATCGTCTTATCCCTCATCTCCAAGGCCTGGCTCAGGTTTGCCACAAAATAAGAACTCTCTCTACTGGCATCTGTCTGTTGAATGGACTGGAGGAAATCCCTGGCAATGTAGAAAGTCTGGCTCAGAGAGAGGAGAATCGCATTCCAGTCTCTGGCCACTAACTCCAGGTAAGCTCGCTCCCCGCTGCAGGACTCAATTTGCCTGACTGGCAAGTGACAGGGAGCATTTTTCGGTCTTGTTCTGAGGTCTCCCTCATTCTCCGCAAACTCAATACGTGGAACAATTCTTCCCGGCAAAGCTTGGATCCGTCCGCGGCTGTGCCTGGATCACAAGTTTCATTCCAATAGTTCATCATCTCTTGCCGCTCGCTGCTCGCCTCTCTTGTTTCCCCCGCTCCCTTGTCCCCCTCCCCTCCCCCACCATTCCCTCCTGGCTCCTCTCCCTTCCGATCCGGAGGGTCTCACCCCGATGACCCTGTTCCTGGCGTTGAAAATCCGTTTCTGCCTGCCTAGCTCTGCATATCTTCTTTTGGCCAGGACAAAATCCTCCTGCAGGTCCTTGGGCTCTGCTACCTCCATGACTGCGAATTGCTAAGAAATTCTAAAAGGTTTCAAAAACATGCGAGATTAAGAGAGAAAACAACAAAAATAAAACTAGCTCAAGCCCAGCGAGGCTGGCTCCCTAGGAGTCCGGGCAGGTGGGATGCGAGCCTGCCCAAGAGGCTTTCAATCGGCCTTCTCTCACTGCCCCAGAGGCCTGGAGTCTCGGTTTCCTCGGAAACGTAAACATCTCCGGTTGCTAAGAAACAGCGCAGGGCTCGCAGGTGTTCTCGCTTTCCTCTCGCGAGACCGCACGAGGCGCTTCCCGCGCTTTTCCCGCCAGCGTGAGAGAACACAGCTGAGGCGCGGAGGGCGCAGCCATGAGCCGTTTGGAAGTGCTGCTTGTGGAGAACTTTAAGTCATGGCGGGGCCGCCAGGTCATAGGCCCCTTCAAGAGGTTCACCTGCATCATCGGCCCCAACGGCTCTGGTAACTCGGGACCTAGAATGTCTTCTCCCGCCGCAGTCGACCGAGCCGCCTCTTGCCTGAGGAAACGTGAGGGAGGCCTCAAGGCCTGGTCTCAGGCTCGACCCTCGCCACCCACCTCAGGGACGGGGTGGGATGATGGATGGGGTGGGAAGCGACCCTCAGACTCCATCTAGGGCGGGTTGGAAGTGGCAGGGAGCCTCCTCTCGCCGGCCAACCGTTCCCCTCGGCCCCCCGACTGCACCCCCGAGAGCCTGACCCTCCTCTGCTGCCCGAGCTCCCTGACCTCAGACCGCACCCCCAGGGGCCTGACCAGAGCCCTCTGCCCTGGCCCCCCGACCCTCAGGCCGCACCCCCAGGGGCCTGACCCTCGCCCGCTGCCCCAGCTCCCTGACCCTCAGACCGCATCCTGGGGCCTGGCCCTTACCCTTGCCCCAGCTCCCCGACCCTCAGACTGCACCCCCGGGAGCCTGACCCTTACCCTTGCCCCAGCTCCCTGACCCTCAGACCGCATCCTGGGGCCTGGCCCTCACCCTTGCCCCAGCTCCCCGACCCTCAGACTGCACCCCCGGGAGCCTGACCCTTACCCTTGCCCCAGCTCCCCGACCCTCAGACTGCACCCCCAGGGGCCTGGCCCTCACTCGCTGCCCGAGCTCCCTGACCTCAGACCGCACCCGCAGGGGCCTGACCGGAGCCCTCTGCCCCAGCCCCCCGACCCTCAGGCCGCACCCCCAGGGGCCTGACCCTCGCCCGCTGCCCCAGCTCCCTGACCCTCAGACCGCATCCTGGGGCCTCACCCTTACCCTTGTCCCAGCTCCCTGACCCTCAGACCGCATCCTGGGGCCTGGCCCTCACCCTTGCCCCAGCTCCCCGACCCTCAGACTGCACCCCCGGGAGCCTGACCCTTACCCTTGCCCCAGCTCCCCGACCCTCAGACTGCACCCCCAGGGGCCTGGCCCTCACTCGCTGCCCGAGCTCCCTGACCTCAGACCGCACCCGCAGGGGCCTGACCGGAGCCCTCTGCCCCAGCCCCCCGACCCTCAGGCCGCACCCCCAGGGGCCTGACCCTCGCCCGCTGCCCCAGCTCCCTGACCCTCAGACCGCATCCTGGGGCCTCACCCTTACCCTTGTCCCAGCTCCCTGACCCTCAGACCGCATCCTGGGGCCTGGCCCTCACCCTTGCCCCAGCTCCCCGACCCTCAGACTGCACCCCCAGGGGCCTGGCCCTCACTCGCTGCCCCAGCTCCCTGACCCTCAGACTGCACCCAGGCCAGACCCCCGCCCTGCAGCCCCAGCCCCAGGGTTCCACCCTGGACTCTCCTCTCCTTCACCCCTGCTTCTCTGCCCTGTGGGTTCCTCCTCTTGCCCTTAGCCGTGGTTGGTCTCCTCTCCATCCCCTTCCCTTTCTCATCTAAAAGGACATAATGGGAGTGAGATTGGGAGGAAGTCATTGGTTTCAAGGGCCTTGAACAACTGTTTGGATCCAAGGAACCCTCGCAGGAATATTATGGAAATGACTGCGATAATTGAGCTTTCCCCAAATTCCTGGTACCCTTCTTTTTGTTTAATCCTCACAAATGCATATAATTCCCATTTTACAGTGGAGGGAACTGAGGTTCAGAGGGTCCAGATGACTTTCCAAGATTGCCCAGTAAGTGGCAGAGTCTGGACTGGAATTGGGGCCTGGCCAGGTTCACCTTGGCTCCATGATTGGAAAGAGTGGGTTAATGACCCAAAGCAGGTGGGAGTAAGCTCTAAAACAATAGTGACCTTGAGATTTTTCCCAAATCTGGAGACTCCAATTTGGCTTTCTCAGTCCAGATTTCCTTTCTTAGCTCAGAAACCTTTTCTGAGTTGAAAGAGACCTGTTGCCTCAGTAAATTAATGTATATGTCAGACACGAATAGGAGGCACTTAAATGTGTGCCTTCTGGGCACACCAAATCTGGAATATAATTATTGTGGAAGTGTAAATTTTCTGTTGCATTTTAAAAACAGCTGTTGTTTAAGGTTTTCTTTTGCACTTAGTATATGTGAAAGAATGTGCTTAGTTACTAAGTCCGTCTTTTTCCGACCCTGTGGACTGTAGCCCACCAGGCTCCTCTGTCCATGGGGATTCTCCAGGCAAGAAACTGGAGTGGGTTGCTATGCCCTCCTCCAGGGGATCTTCCCGACCCAGAGAATGAACCTAGGTCTCCCGCATTCCAGGCAGATACTTTACTGTCTGAGCCACCAGGGAAGCTCACGTGAAAGAATACCTGAGCTTGGATGTATTCACATATGTGATTTCCTTGCCTCTTCTCTGTAATATATTTCCTCATTTTCCCTTTATTATCAGAAAACATTGAAAAAATGATTACTGTAGTCAGTCCTGCATTGTTATCCTGACTCCACTCATTTATCAGGAAGTTACTGAGCCCACCACCAGGTGATTTTCACCTTTTAACTGATGATTATGTGAAGGGTTGCTCAATTCCGTTTTGCATTTCCAATGGTGTGATACTTGGAATGAGTGTTTGTACAAAGTCTTGAACTCCACTCAGTACACTTGAACTGAGCTCAAGTGTCTTTTCATATGGTTAAGGGCCTTTTGTATTTCTTATTCTCTGAGTTGAACTGAACTGAACTGATTCTCTGAGTTGCCCTTTTATGTTCTCTGCCCATTTTTCTGGTGGGTTGTCTTAGAAATCTTTCTAAAATGTACCTGAAAAAGTCACTGCTATTCCTGAAATCCTTTGTAGCTTCCTGTAATCTTCAGCATTAAGTTTAGTTTCTCTCTTTTCATTCCCGACCTTGCAAGCTTTGTTCCATCTCTGTATATTCAGTTCAGTTCTGTTCAGTTGCTCAGTTGTGTCCTACTCTTTGCGACCCCATGGACTGCAGCACGCCAGGCTTCCCTGTCTACCACCCACTCCGGAGCTTGCTCAAACTCATGCCCACTGAGTTGGTGATGCCATCCAACCATCTCATCCTCTGTCATCCCCTTCTCCCGCCTTCAGTCTTTCCCAGCATCAGGGTCTTTTCAGATGAGTCAGTTCTTCACATCAGGTGGCCAAAGTATTGGAATTTCAGCTTCATCATCAGTCCTTCCAATGAATATTCAGGACTGATTTCCTTTAGGATTGACTGGTTTGATCTTGTCGTCCAAGGGACTCTCTGTATCATTACTTACCCTTTTCTTACTAGAATGTGCTAAGTTGCTTCAATCTGTCTGACTCTCTGCAGTCCTATGGACTGTTACCCGCCAGGCTCCTCTGTCCATGGGATTCTCCAGGCAAGAATACTGGAATGGATAGCCATGGGGGACCTTCCCAATCCAGGGATCAAACTAGAGTTTCTTATGTCTCCTGCATTTGCAGGCAGGTTCTTTACCACTAGTGCCACCTGGGAAGTCCATTCTTAATAGAGTGGTACCTTCCTTTCCCGGGTGTACCAGTGATCAAGCTGTAACGGTTACGTTTACCTTCAGCATCGCTTCCCCAAACTTCTACTTCCTCTTTAAAATTTAGCCCAGAAGTGTCTCCTGCAAAGCCTACTCAGAGTCTCCAGTAGTTAGTGCTGCCCCTAAGTGTTTCATAGTTCTTTGTGTATTAATTTTAGATTAGAATTTATTGTGATAAGTTATAATTTCCTGCTTTTAGGGGGAAGAGTATAGATTTTGGAATTAGACACCTAACCCCCAAATATGATTGTTTGAGCATCTGCTTTTTTATTTATGAAGTGAGGTTCAATAAAAATTGATAATATTCCCCACTGTAAGCACCTTAGGGGAAAATCCTACATACTGTTTCTTTTTAGCCTCAGTAATTAGGAGAATGCCTGATTAATAGGTGTTCCATAAATGTTTATAGAATGAACGAATGAATTTGAAGAGGCAAGAGAGTGAATGTTGAGTCCAGCTAAGAGTCTTCTGAAAGAAAGGAGGGGTTGAAAAACTAGAAGATTGGTAAGGAAGGAGAAGAATGGAAGAGATATGCAGAGTTGAAATCAGAAGGGACTTAGCAGCTGTTGGTAAGAGGGCAGATAAGTGCAAAAATTAAGGTTTTGAGATGGGAGAGTGATGTTGTAATTTTTATATCTTTGAATACTTGGTTCATCTTCATCAAGTGATGATAGTCTAAAATATTACTCTTCCAGAATTATTTTCCTGATGTTGATTTTGAGTTATTTATAGCAGAGGTTCCTGCTCTGACCATTACAAAACTTAACTTGGTTGGTTCATTCATTCATTCATTTTTGTCAATAGGTGGTCTCCTGTATTACAGGCAGATTCTTTACTAAATGACCCACCAGGGAAGTCCCTACTTAATAAATGTTTCTTGATCCTATCAGAAGTTATCTCTCCCAGTTACCCTCTGTTTCATCCCTCAGTTTGTTTCCTCACCAATACTTACTATAATATATAATTCCTGTTTGTTTATTGTTTGACCTCTTAGTAGATTATAACATTTGTTAGACAGGGTTGTTATCTCATTCATTTACTGTATCCTTATGACCTAGGACACAAAAGAATTAATGTAATGAATGAGTTTGGATTCAGTTCAGTTTAGTTGCTCAATTGTGTCCAACTCTTAGCGACACCGTGAACCGCAGCACACCAGGCAACCCTGTCCATCACCAACTCCCAGAGTTTACCCAGACTCATGTCCATCGAGTCAGTGATGCCATCCAACCATCTCATTCTCTATCGTCCCCTTCTCCTCCGCCCTCAACCTTTCCCAGCATCAGGGTCTTTTCAAATGAGTCAGCTCTTCACATCAGGCGGCCAAAGTATTGGAATTTCAGCTTCAACATCAGTCCTTCCAATGAACACCCAGGACTGATCTCCTTTAGAATGGACTGGTTGGATCTCCTTGCAGTCCAAGGGGCTCTCAAGAGTCTTCTCCAACACCACAGTTCAAAAGCGTCAATTCTTCAGCGCTCAGCTTTCTTTATAGTCCAACTCTGACATCTGTGCATGACCATTGGAAAAACCATAGCCTTGACTAGATGGACCTTTGTTGACAAAGTAATGTCTCTGCTTTTTAATGTGCTGTCTAGGTTGGTCATAACTTTCCTTCCAAGGAGTAAGCATCTTTTAATTTCATGGCTACACTCACTCTCTGCAGTGATTTTGGAGCCCCCCAAAATAAAGTCAGCCGCTGTTTCCATTGTTTCCCCATTTATTTGCCATGAAGTGATGGGACAAGATGCCATGATCTTCGTTTTCTGAATGTTGAGCTTTAAGCCAACTTTTTCACTCTCCTCTTTCACTTTCATCAAAAGGCTCTTTAGTTCCTCTTCGCTTTCTGCCATAAGGGTGGTGGTATCTGCATATCTGAGGTTATTGATATTTTTCCCGGCAATCTTGATTCCAGCTTGTGTTTCCTCCAGCCCATCGTTTCTCATGATGTACTCTGCATAGAAGTTAAATAAGCAGGGTGACAATATACAGCCTTGACGTACTCCTTTTCCTATCTGGACTGCTCCATGTCCAGTTCTAACTGTTGCTTCCTGACCTGCATACAGATTTCTCACATCTCTTTCAGAATTTTCCACAGTTTATTGTGATCCACACAGTCAAAGGCTTTGGCATAGTCAATAAAGCAGAAATAGATGTTTTTCTGGAACTCCCTTGCTTTTTCAATGGTCCAGCGGATGTTGGCAATTTAACCTCTGGTTCCTCTGCCTTTTCTAAAACTAGCTTGAACATCTGGAAGTTCATGGTTCACATATTGCTGAAGCCTGGCTTGGAGAATTTTGAGCATTACTTACTAGCTTATGAGATGAGTGTAATTGTGCTGTAGTTTGAGCATTCTTTGGCATTGCCTTTCTTTGGGATTGGAATGAAAACTGACCTTTTCCAGTCCTGTGGCCACTGCTGAGTTTTCCAAATTTCCTGGCATATTGAGTGCAGCACTTTCACAGCATCGTCTTTTAAGATTTGAAATAGCTCCACTGGCATTCCATCACCTCCACTAGCTTTGTTCGTAGTGATGCTTCCTAAGGCCTGCTTGACTTCACATTCCAGGATGTCTGGCTCTAGGTGAGTGATCACACCATTGTGATCATCTGGGTCGTGAAGATCTTTTTTGTATAGTTCTTCCGTGTATTCTTGCCACCTCTTCTTAATATCTTCTGCTTCTGTTAGGTCCATACCATTTCTGTCCTTTATCGAGCCCATCTTTGCATGAAATGTTCCCTTGGTATCTCTAATTTTCTTGAAGAGGTCTCTAGTCTTTCCCATTCTATTGTTTTCCTCTATTTCTTTGCACTGATCACTGAGGAAGGCTTTCTTATCTCTCCTTACTATTCTTTGGAACTCTGCATTCAAATGGGCACATCTTTCCTTTTCTCCTTTGCTTTTGGCTTCTCTTCTTCTCACAGCTATTTGTAAGGCCTCCTCAGACAGCCAGTTTGCTTTTTTGCATTTCTTTTTCTTGGGGATGGTCTTGATCCTTGCCTCCTGTACAATGTCACGAACCTCAGTCCATAGTTCATCAGGCACTGTATCTATCAGATCTAGTCCCTTGAATCTATTTGTCACTTCCACTGTATAATCATAAGGGATTTGATTGAGGTCATACCTGAGTGGTCTGGTGGTTTTCCCCACTTTCTTCAATTTAAGTCTGAATTTGGCAATAAGGAGTTCATGATCTGAGCCACAGTCAGCTCCCGGTCTTGTTTTTGCTGACTGTATAGAGCTTCTCCATTTTTGGCTGCAAAGAATATAATCAATCTGATTTCGGTGTTGACCATCTGGTGATATCCATGTGTAGAGTCTTCTCTTGTGTTGTTGCAAGAGGGTGTTTGCTATGACCAGTGTGTTCTCTTGGCAGAAATCTGTTAGCCTTTGCCCTGCTTCATTCCGTATTCCAAGGCCAAATTTGCCTGTTACTCCAGGTGTTTCTTGACTTCCTGCTTTTACATTTCAGTCCCCTATAATGAAAAGGACATCTTTTTTGGGTGTTCGTTCTAAAAGGTCTCGTAGGTCTTCATGGAACTGTTCAACTTCAACTGCTTCAGCGTTACTGGTTGGGGCATAGACTTGGATTACTGTGATATTGAATGGTTTGCCTTGGAAATGAACAGAGATCATTCTGTCGTTTTTGAGATTGCTTCCAAGTACTGCATTTCAGACCCTTTTGTTGACTATGATGGCTGCTCCATTTCTTCTAAGGGATTCCTGCCCACAGTAGTAGATATAATGGTCATCTGAGTTAAATTCATCCGTTCCAGTCCATCTTAGTTCACTGATTCCTAGAATGTCGATGTTCACTCTTGGCATCTCCTGTTTGACCACTTTCAATTCATGGACCTAACATTCCAGGTTCCTATGCAATATTGCTCTTTCCAGCGTTGAACCTTGCTTCTATCACCAGTCCCATCCACAACTGGGTATTTTTTTTGCTTTGGCTGCATCCTTTCATTCTTTCTGGAGTTACTTCTCCACTGATATCCGGTAGCATATTGGGCACCTACCAACCTGGGGAGTTCATCTTTCAGTGTCCTATCTTTTTTCCTTTTCATACTGTTCATGGGGTTCTCAAGGCAAGAATACTGAAGTGGTTTGCCATTCCCTTCTCCAGTGGTCCACATATTGTCAGACCTCTCCACCATGACCCTCCTGTCTTGGGTTGCCCCACACAGCATGGCTTAGTTTCATTGAATTAGACGAGCTGTGGTCCATGTGATTAGATTGGCCTGCTTTCTGTGATTGTGGTTTCAGTCTGTCTGCCCTCTGATGCCCTCTCTCAGCGCCTACCATCTTACTTGGGTTTCTCTTACCTTGGACGTGGGGTCTCTCTTCATGGCTGCTCCAGTGGAGCAGAGCCGCTCCTCCCTACCTTGGACGTGGGTGGGGAGGCATTTATTTTAGGCAGATTTTAAATAAGGATCGATAAAACTAATTTCTGTTTAATTCTATTATCATCAGACTTCATAACTTCAGTTAACATTCTATATATGTAACCTACATATGCTCAGGTGGCAAAGAATCCACCTGCAATTCTGGAAACCCCTGTTCAATTCCTGAGTGGGAAGGATCCCCTGGAGAAGGGATAGGCTACCCACTCCAGTATTCTTGGACTTCCCTTGTGGCTCAGATGGTAAAGAATCCACCTGCAATGTGGGAGACCTGGGTTTGATCCCTGGGTTGGGAGGATATCCTGGAGAAGGGAAAGGCTACCCCTGCAGTATTCTGGCTTGGAGAATTCCATGGACTGAATAGTCCATGAGGTTGCAAAGAGTCAGACATGACTGAGTGACTTTCACTTTCTGTGAATGTAACCATCTTACAATAGCTTTCAATCTGCAGATTATCTGTTAACCCCCCAAAAAGCCATGTTTCATACCTGTTAGTTAACTGAAACTTAGCTAAGTATATTTGCAGCATTTTTAACCACTTCTAGTTCTTTTAAAAAAGACGGTGAACTTCTAAGCCATATTTCCAGTGATTTGCAATATCCTTCTACGGTACTTTCTCTGCTTTTGGCACTAGAAATTTAAATTGCTTGTGGATATGAGGGAATGAATGTGAATAAGAAAAAACATTAAACGGAGATAGTTGTAGTTGAAATGACACTGCACCTTGGAAGTTGTTTTGTACTCTGTGCTCATGGTTGCAGAACTGTTTGCCATTTGAGTTGGGAGTCACCAAGACTACCCCCAGTTTTGGTGATTCACTGGGAGGACTCATAGGACTCAGCATATAGTTGTACCCAGGACTGTTACTCATAACAGTGAAAGGAAACAAAGAAAACTCCACAAAGGGAAAAGGCACATGAGGAACTCTAGGAAACCAGTTGCAAGGTTCCGTGAATCCTCCCCCAGTGAAGTCTCGCAGGACAGGCTTAATTCTTCCAGCAACAAGTTGTGACGACATATCTGAGATGCTGTTAACCAAAAACTCATTAAAGACTCAACTCTGAGGATTTATATTAGGGAATGGTCACATAAGCACCTCCATTCCCCAAAATTCCAGACTGCGAGAAAGAAAGCAAGTGTTTAGCCTAGATCATATTGTTGATACAAACAGTTTAGGCACAGTGATACATTCTTAACAGAAAGTGGTGGAGGGACTTCCCTGGCGGTTCAAGTGTTAAGACTCCATGCTGCTTCCCCCACAAGGGGAACGGGTTCACTTCCTGGTGAGGAACCAAGATCCCACAAGCCATGGGTGTGGCCAGAAAAAAGAAAGTGGTGGGAATCCTCACAGAATCCAAATCCTAATCCCATGATACCTGCTAACTTTGTAAGCAGAACTTTCATAGGATGACAGCCTTGGACATGCTATGTAACTGATCTACACTATCCAACACAAACCAACCATAAATATTCTAGCAACCCTAGTCTAGCCCTTAGGAAAATCCTGAGGATACCCTTTTAAAAAAATGTGACACTTAAAATTTCTAAGGTGGAGATACCCGAAATTCAGAGAAGTTAAATGATTTGCCGTGGTATAATACTTGATGGTGGGAGAGAGCTGAGGCTTAGCTCTGGTATAGAGCTTTACATTTATGTCACTTAATACTCTACCATAGCTACACAGAAACCAGTTATCTACATAAAATTGTTCAGTCACATGCGTTTTAAATATAGAAAAAAACAGTACTAGTTAGACATGTGTATCGGCTGTACCGGGCTTCGTAGGTGGCACTGGTGGTAAAGAACCTGCCTGCCAGTTCAAGAGACATAAGAGATGCAGGTTCCATCTCTGGATCAGGAAGATCCCCTGGAGAAGGAAGTGGCAACCCACTCCAGTATTCTTGTCTGGGGAATCCCATGGACAGAGGAGCCGAGTGGGCTGCCATCCATTGGGTCTCAAAGAGTTGGACACGATGAGAGTGTCTTAGCACTAGCGCGTCGGTTGTATTTCACTTTCCTTAGTAGCCTGGTTTCTTTGACACTGGGCAAGACTTTTTATCATTAAAAATAAAAAACTCTTTTTCCTGTCTTTCCTTCCCCAGGGAAATCTAATGTAATGGATGCACTTAGTTTTGTAATGGGAGAAAAAATAGCTAATTTAAGAGTGAAAAATATTCAAGAACTCATTCATGGAGCACACATTGGAAAACCTGTTTCTTCTTCTGCAAGTGTAAAAATTGTATATTTGGAAGAAAGTGGAGAAGAGAAGACATTTGCAAGGACTATCCGAGGTATTTTTTTTCTTGGGGTAGCAGATATCAGAAGCAAATAATACAACCTATTTGATTCTCCACTGGATTTTTCTTTAAGCAGACATATTTATTCAGGTTCCCCTACTGTCAGTTAGTGGTTTTTCTCCCTGGTTATTAGGTTAAAATGAAAGAGGGAGTTTACCTCAAAGGTGGTGGTATCATAAAAGTTTTTCCTGAGATTCTTTATGTATCTTTATCCAGTTTTCCTAGTGATGAAGTAACTATAATAATGCATATTTTTGATTTGTACAGAAAGTTTTTCCTACCACCAAAAAGCAAATTGCATGAAATATTTGACTTTTTGTTAGGATTTATTCACAAATCCTTGTATTTCCTGAGTAAATAAGATTCAGAGTTACATATATATATATATATATATTTCTGTTTATGCTAGGATTTTACTGGGCTTCTGTAAATAGATGCCTCTTGGTTGTTTTTTTAAAAGTCCAAGATGAGGGTACCAGCATGGCTGGATGAAAGCTCTCTTCCGGTTGCAGACTTACCATTGTGGATGGGACTTGGGAGACTTGTAGGATCTTTTTATTTTATAAGCACCACTATTTATTTCAACCCACTCCAGTATTCTTGCCTGGAGAATCCCATGGACTGAGGAGCCTAGTGGGCTGCAGTCCACAGGGTCACAAAGAGTCTGACACGACTGAGTGACTTTACTTACTTACTTACTTAATACTATTTATGAGGGCTCCACTGTCATAATCTAATCACCTCCTAAAGGCCTCACCCTCTAACACCATCACTTTTGGGGTCAGGATTTCATCACACAAATTCAGTGGAGCCACAAACAGACTGTTAAACGATCCTGTTTAAAATAGTGATGCCTCTTTCTCCTACACAGAGACTTCCATACCCCTTCCCTACCTCCATTTTACTCAGCACTTAACACTTTCCTACATGATATTTATTTTACTTACCTATCTCATTTTTGTCTGCCTCCATTACTAGGATATAAGCTTGAGATCAGACTTTTGTCTGTTATGTTCACTACTGTAGAATACTACTTGGCATGTAGTAGATACTCAGCATTTGTTGATTGAGTAAATGCATTTTTTAACATGTATATTACTGCCATAACTGGCCATTTCAATAGTTGTTGATACACATCTGGTATTTATACTTCCATAGTAGCATTTGTTCTTTTATTTTAGGAGGATGCTCAGAATATCGTTTTAATGATAATCCTATGAGTCGTTCTGCTTATATCACAGAGCTGGAAAAGATAGGCATAATAGTCAAAGCACGGAACTGTCTAGTTTTTCAGGTAAGTAGCGATAGTATTTTATTTTATTCATGATTTTGAAAATATATCACTATATTTTATATGTTGGTGTGCTTAACTATTTTTGAAAGGGAACTGTGGAGTCAATTTCAATGAAAAAACCCAAAGAAAGAACCCAGTTTTTTGAGGAAATCAGCACTTCAGGAGAGCTTATAGGAGAATATGAGGAAAAGAAAAGAAAGTTACAGAAAGCGGAAGAAGATGCACAGTTTAATTTTAATAAGAAAAAAAATGTAGCTGCAGAGCGCAAACATGCAAAATTAGAGAAAGAAGAGGTAAGATGTCATGAGGTAACCAATTAAGTGTTGCATACAAAACCTGTGTTAGAATTGTAAGTATTGGTTTGGGGTTACTAAAAAAATTCTTTTAATAACTTAAATAAAGCCCATTATTCATCAAAGATAAACTTTTTGGTATATTTTCTAGTTTGGGTTTCTTTCTCCGAAATAGGCAGGACAACTTGAGCTGCAAAGGTGTCTGATTTTCCCAACTAAAATTAAACTTGAGGGATTTATATCTCATATGGCAGAGGCCCTCAGATTTTTGGATCTTATCCTTTTATACTTTAAAAATTATTGAGGACCCCAAAGAATTATCTATCAATATTTATTATATTTGAAATTAAAACTGAGACATTTAAAAATTATATTTTGATGATTTATTTTTTAAAAATAGCAATAATAAACTCATTGCATGTTAACATAAATAGCATATTTTTATGAAAAATAAACTGAGTTTTATAAAACCAAATAATTGGAAGGGTGGTATTGTTTTACCTTTTATAATTTCATGAATATCTGACTTAATAGAAAACTGTGAATTCTCATATCTGTTTCTGTGTTGAACCTGTGCTAAGACCTAGGAACTTTACCCTCCTTTGGCTTTTACACCATTGGTACAAATGTCAACACAGTGAAAAAAACAAATGAAATCTGAGTATTATTAGGAAAATAGTTTTAATTTCAGGGGCTCCATGAAAGGGTGTTGGGGAACTCTAGGAGGCCGTGGTCACACTTTGTAAATGCTATTCTGTGGTACTTCTTGGTGCCCTTTACAGTGCGTGGTATAGTGCCTTGTAAACTGTTGATTATTGTTTGCCTTTAGAGTATTCTTTTATCAAACGCAAAGCAGATTTTGTCATTGTTTTGCATAAAACCTCTTTTGAAGCAATGCTTTCCACTGCACTGAGAATCTAGTCTCCCTTCCCTGCCTGCTGATCTGCGTCTTGTTCACCTCTGAAACTTTAACTTCCTCTACTCTTCAGCCACATTGACCTTTATCATTTATTGAAAATACCATGTTCCCTTGTGTCCTAGCGCTTTTGCTGTTTCCTCTGCCTAGGTAATTGTGTGCCTGATTTTTACATGGCTAATACTCTCATTCAAGTTTTCATAAAGAAGCCATTTTCTCAGGCAGACATTTGCTGTCCACTCTCCCAATCTAAATTAGCATCCCTTCCCTGGTACTACTACTGCATTACTCCATTTTGTTTCTTTTGTAGCATATTTTGCTGTATGAAATTATCTTGTGTATTATTTATTGCTTATTTATTCTCTGACTCTGCTTCCCTCCCTGCCCCACTAGGATAACTTGGTTGTAATCTAAGAAGAACAGAGACTGTTTCTACCTTATTCTCTACCATATTTCACAGCACATAGAAGAGGGCTTGGCACACAATAGCCAGTTAATAAATATTTGAAAAAATAAATGAAAGGTAGATGTGTCCCTTATTAGTGATATTTTTCTGTTTCTTCAGATTTTTATAAGTGTGTGTGTGTGTTCTTGGTTTTGTCAGTGGAAAGGGATAGTGGTGTAAGTGCAAGTCAAACTATAGTGTTTGTAATATACTGAAAAGCTTATAGCCGAGTAGAATTGCAGAGCTTTAAACATTGTAAGGACAGTTAGAATAGTCCAACTTCATGATTATTCTTAACAACATCCTGGCAGATTGCTGTTTACCTGTTACTTGGAATATTTCATTGATTAAGAGCTTTCTTAAGGTAGAACATTCCTTTTTTCTTTACTAATGGTACAAATACTCAGGAAATTCTCCCAATCTCACATATAATTTAGAACTTTAACAGTCCTATTAGTTCTATTCATAGGAAAAATTACATTCTATAGAAGAAATTTTACCTGGAATCTTTGAATTGAAAATGGCTAGAAACTTTGAAAGTTATATTACTTCCTTTAGTTTACACATGGGGAAGCTGGTGTCAGACTTGCTTGCCAAACTTCTGAGGTCAAGACAGAAGTGGGACAGGACTCAGTTAGTGGGTGCCCCAGATAGTTCTTTTGGAGAAGGAAATGGCAATCCACTCCACTATTCTTGCCTGGAAAATCCCATGGACAGAGGAGCCTGGTGGGCTATAGTCCATGGGGTCATAAAGAGTCGGACATGACTAAGTGACTAACAAATGTTTCTTACCACCATACTACTGTGTGCATGAATATAAAATCCTTTACTAGTTTATTATAGAAGTATATGCAGAAGCCTTATCCAAATAATGGTACTTCGGGAAAGAATGTCATTTGTTAATGACGTAAATGAAAATTCATTAGAGATCATTTATTAGTACTCTAGTTGAGTTTATGAAAGGTCAATGTAAAATATACTCTTTCTTAATTGTTGTTGAACTTCACTGTTGTAGGCAGACCGTTACCAGAATCTCCTTGAAGAACTGAAAATTAACAAGATACAACTGCAGCTTTTCCGACTGTATCACAATGAGAAAAAAATTAATTTTTTGTACACTGAGTTAGAGCGTGTGAATAAGAATTTGAGTGTCACAAAAGAGTCTCTTTCTCATCATGAAAACATAGTTAAAGCCAAGAAAAAGGAACATGGAATGTTGAGCAGACAACTGCAACAAACAGAAAAAGAATTAAAGTGAGTTTTCAAAATCATTATTAACAGTTGGATTTTATTTAGATTGATAGAAATATTAAGTGATGCTTTGAAATTTGATTTTTAAAATAGATTTTTTACTTTGGAATACTTTTAGATATACAAAAAATTATAAAGATAGTATAGAGAGTTCCCATATTCCCCACACTAAATTTCTCTCACTTACAGCAGGGGGAGGAGGGGGCTACAGAGGATGAGATGGTTGGATGGCATCACTGACTCAATGGAAATGAGTTTGAGCAAACTCCCAGAGGTAGTGAAGGACAGGGAAGCCTGGCGTGCTGCAGTCCATGAGGTCGCAAAGAGTCAGACACGACTTAGCGACTGAGCAACAAATAACGTCTTACATTATTAGTATGCTACACTTGTCAGAATTAGTTAACCCATATTTATTCATTATTATTAGCTAAATTCCATACTTGATTCATTTTTTAATGTTTTACTTAATGTTCTTTTTCTGACCCAGTATACCATATTGTATTTAGTCATCGTGTCTTCTTAAGGTCCTCTTGGTTGTGACAGTTTCAGACTTAAACCTTGTTATTGGTATCCTTTACAGTTTTAAGAAGCATTGGTCAAGCTTTTTGTAGACTGAATCTCAATTAGTATTTCTCTGTTACTTTTCTCATAATTAGACAAGTTTATGGGTTTTGGGGAAGAAGACCACAGAGGTAAAATGCCATTATTATCATAGTATATCAGGAATGTCAACATATCATATACGGGGAATTCCCTGGTGGTCCGGTGGTTAGGACCCTCTGTTCTTGTTGCTGAGGGCTGGGGTTCAAACTCTGGTTGGGGAATTAAAATCCCACAAACCACATGGTGTGGCCAGTAAATAAATAGACTCTACCATATATTTAAAAAATATATGTGTTGTATTATTAGATCATCTATCTAATATAGTGTCAGCCTGCCATCATTATTGATGGTTTTTGGGGGGCTTTTTGGCTGCGCCACATAGCATGTGAAATCTTAATTCCCTGACCAGGGATTGAACCTGTCCCTACTGCAGTGGGAGCATGGAGTCTTCACCACTGGACTGTGAGGGAAGATCCCACATGATACCCATTTGCTTAATTGTTCAATTCTAGTAATCACGTATGGCAGTACCAGAATTATTAAACCATGTCCTTGCGGGAAGCAAATTTATCAACTAGAGTACAAGGCTTGTGTATAATTATTTTTGCTTTTAATTTTATGGACTCTGCTCATTTCCAGCAGAGTACTACAGTTAGGTTCTTTTGTCACTTTCTATATTTTATCTGGGATCCCTCGCCTTCTAAGTGAATTTTTAAAAAATTTGTACATTAAAGTTCACTCTTGGAGCTGTAGATTTCTGTAGGTTTTGACAAATGCATGATGTCATATGTCCATCACTGCAGTATCATACAGAGTGGTTTATCACTCTTTAAAAATTCCCCAATGCTTCACTTATTTGATTTTGCCTCTCACCTGGCAACCACTGATCTGCTTATAGTCTCTGAAAGTCATTATTTAGCATTTCTTTTTAAATGTATAATTTGATCAGAAGAGCCTCTTGCCTTTAAATAAGATTTTCCTTTAAAGCAAAGTTTATTTTTCTTTTTAGATCTCTTGAAGCACTGTTAAATCAGAAGAGACCTCAATACATTAAAGCTAAAGAAAACACTTCTCACCACCTCAAAAAATTAGATATGGCTAAAAAATCAATAAAGGACAGTGAAAAACAATGTTCTAAACAGGAAGATGACATAAAAGCCTTAGAGACAGAGCTCGCTGATTTAGATGGTGCATGGAGAAGTTTTGAAAAGCAGATTGAGGAAGAAATGTTACATAAAGGGCGAGACATTGAACTAGAAGCTGGTCAGGTGAAAAAGTTGGCATATGGGAAATCATTTGTTTCTATTGTTTCAGCTTCTCCTTTTGATTAGAATTTAAAGGATGACTTTTTCTGATTATTATAAGAGATTGCCACAGAATTTAAATTGTAGAGATTTTGATTTTTCAGTCTATATGGAGAATCTAAATTTAATCTTTACACTAGGCTATTTTTCCTTTATAAAAGTAGGTGACATCATAACATTTGTGAGTTAACTAAAGTCATAGAAAATACTTCAGCAAGATTACATGGTTCATTTTATGGAATTATATTCATATGTTTTTAAGGTAATTAACGTTCATGAGGAAAAAATAATTACCTTTAAAACATAATTATATTCATATGTTCTTAAGGTAATTATTTTTTCCTCATGAATATTTTAAAAACTAAGAGTCAGATTATATATGGCTTTGAAGAGACATGATCACTTAATTGACAGGAGGGAAATTGGTTAAGATTGTTTAAAATGTTAAGTGATTAATGAATATCCAACTTAGCATATAAGATATGTCAATAATAGATATTCAGAAATATATAATCCAGAGTTTTCAAACATTCTTTCAACTAAATTTCTATTATTTATCTCTTTCATTAATTTTATGATAACTTTATTTCACAATATATATGCTAAAATAATTGTGACTGTATAGATAGAAAAATACATAATTTTCTCTGAACTCCTCTTACTTCTGGACCATTAATGAGTTTTAATGCGCTTTCTCTTACAGAATTTCTTACAGAGACCTTATAGAGTTGGTTTTGAATACCTTGTTGATGTATCTAAACAGTTTTAAATAAGATGTCATTTTGTGTTCATGCTATCTTAGCTGGAGAAGATGGCTAATTATGGTATAATTCATATAAAACATTTTTGATAAGTTTAATTATCTGCTAGTAAAGAATATCATAGAAAGAATTTCCTCTCACACTTCTTTAAATGAATTATCAATATTTAAATACTCTTTATACAGCTGGTTCAATATAAAGAACTTAAGGAACAGGTAAGAAAAAAAGTGGCTATAATGACCCAACAGTTGGAAAAGCTGCAGTGGGAACAGAGGTCTGATGAAGAAAGATGGGCATTTGAAAAGAGGAGACATGGGGAAGTTCAGGTACCTCAGTTTGTGCAATAAATGATTTTGAATTATTTTTCATGAAATTTTATTCCCTTTTTATATTTGTTTTTCAGTATATAAATGGTTTTACATCAGATACAGGAATTAATTAAATTTTCTGGATTACCTGTTAGACTGCCTAGCACTATTGAGGTGCTCTTTCATAGTCTAAGATATAGACAGTGTAAGGACTCCCCTGGTGGTCCAGTGGTTAAGACTCTGTCTTCCAAGGCAGGGGATGCAGGTTCAATCCCTGGTTGAGGAACTAAGATCCCACACGCCATCAGGCAACTAAGCCCATGCACCAAATTTAAGAGAGAAGCCCATGTGCCTCAGCAAAGACTGAGAACAGCCAAATAAGTAAAATGAAAGTGTAAAGAAACTGATAAAAATAACATATAAAAATAGTGTCTTCCTTCATATAGTCAGTAAGCATTTTATGCATACTTGTATAATGATAGGCAGAAAGCAAAGAGGAACTAAAGAGCTTCTTGACAGGTCAAAGAGGAGAATGAAAAAGCTGGCTTAAAACTCAACATTCAAAAAACTAAGGTCATAGCATCCAGTCCCATCACTTCATGGCAAATAGAAGGGGAAAAGCGGAAAGCGTGGCAGATTTTATTTTCTTGGGCTCCAAAATCACTGCAGATGGTGACTGCAACCTTGAAATTAAAAGATGCTTACTCCTTAGAAAAAAAGCTATGACAAACCTAGACAGTGTATTAAAAAGCAGAGACATCACTTTACTAGCAAAGGTCCATATAGTCAAAGCTATGGTTTTTCCAGTAGTCATGTACAGATGTGAAATTTGGACCATAAAGAAGGCTGAGTTCCAAAGAATTGATGCTTTTGAACTGTGGTGCTGGAGAAGACTCTTGAGAGTCCCTTGGACAGCGAAGAGATCGAACCAACCAATCCTAAAGGAAATCAACCCTAAATATTCATTGGAAGGCCTGATACTGAAGCTCCAATACTTTGGCTACCTGATGTGAAGACCTGTCTCATTGGAAAAAATCCTGATGCTGGAAAAGACTGAGGGGAGGGGAGGAGTAGAAGGGGGCGACAAAACATAAGATGGTCGGGTGGCGTCACCGACTCGATGGACAGGAGTTTGAGCAAACTCTGGGAGATAGTGAAGGACAAGGAAGCCTGGTGTGCTGCAGTCCATGGGGTCCCAAAGAGTCAGACATAACTTAGTGATGGAACAACAACATAATGATAGGCACAGGCAGATGCTATTGTCTGTTCTTAGATGTAGGTTAGTTCATTGAGGTTAGCAGGAGGATAGCTAAAGGAAAAAAGAAAAACAAATAGCATAAGTGAAAGGTCATGCAAACATTAAGGACACAGCCCAGGAGGAGCTTAATAGTTTACATGAGAGGTAACCATCAAGAGAGCATTCTGCTATTCTGCCTTAGAGTAAGAGAGACTTGGCTTCCATCCAGTCTTGTCCTGTCACTCACTGTGTTGGTATAGCTAAATCATTTCACTTTTTTGAACTCTGATTTCTTCATTTGTACAATGTCTTTTTTTTGTCTTTTTTATGGTTGAGTAGTATTCCATTATATATATAATATACCACATCTTCTTTATCCATTCATCTGTCGATGGACATTTAGGTTGCATCCATATCTTGACTATTGTAAATAATACTGCAGTGAACATGGGAGTGCATATCTTTTCTAATTACTTTTTTTCTTTTCTTCACAAAAATATCTAGGATTGGTATTTCTGGATCACATGATAGTTCTATTTTTATTTTGTGAGGAATCTCCATACTGTTTTCCATAGTAGCTGCACCAATGTACGTTCCCACCAATAGTGCATGGAACTTCACTTTTCTCCATATCCTTGCCAATACTTTTCTTGATAACAGCCATTCTGACAGGGGTGAGATGATATCTCATTGTGATTTTGGCTTGTATTTCTCTGATGATGTTGAGCATCTTTTCATGCACCTGCTATCTGTATGGCTTCTTTGGAAAAACGTCTATTCAGATAACCTGCCCATTTTTAAATTACTTCTTGTTTTTATGTTGAGTTGTATGAGTTCTTTGTACATTTTGGATGTTAACCGCTTAGGGCATATATTGTTTGCAAACCTCTTCCATTCAGAGCTGCTGCTGCTGCTAAGTCGCTTCAGTCATGTCCAACTCTGTGCGACCCCATAGACGGCAGCCCACCAGGCTCCCCTGCCCCTGGGATTCTCCAGGCAAGAGTACTGGAGTGGGTTGCCATTTCCTTCTCCCTCAGGTTAAATCACTACAAGCTTCCCTCTTAGGACTACTTTTGCTGCATTCCATAGGTTTTGGATCATTGTATTTTGTCTCTAGGTGTTTTTAAAAATTTCTACTTTGATTTCTTCAGTGATCCATTGGTTGTTTAATAATAATTATTTAGTCTTCACATATTTGTTTTCTGGCAGTTTTTTCCTTCTGTTTGATTTCTAGTCTCGGTTGTGGTGAGAAAACATGCTTGATACGGTTTTAGTTTTCTTCAATTTATTGCGACTTCCTTTGTGGCAACTCCTGGTTCTAGATCACTTAGTAAAGGAGTAAGACATTATTTATTGACTATGCCAAAGCCTTTGACTGTGTGGATCACAAAAAACTGTGGAAAATTCTGAAAGAGATGGGAATACCAGACCACCTGACCTGCCTCTTGAGAAACCTGTATGCAAGTCAGGAAGCAACAGTTAGAACTGGACATGGAACAACAGACTGGTTCCAAATAGGAAAAGGAGTATGTCAAGGCTGTATACACCCTGTTTATTTAACTTCTATGCAGAGTACATCATGAGAAATCCTGGGCTGGAGGAAACACAAGCTGGAATCCAGATTGCCGGGAGAAATGTTAATAACCTCAGATACGCAGATGACACCACCCTTATGGCAGAAAGTGAAGAAGAACTAAAAAGCCTCTTGAGGAAAGTGAAAGAGGAGAGTGAAAAAGTTGGCTTAAAGCTCAACATTCAGAAAACGAAGATCATGGCATCTGGTCCCATCACTTTATGGCAAATAGATGGGGAAACAATGGAAACAGTGGCTGACTATTTTTTGGGGCTCCAAAATCACTGCAGATGGTGACTGCAGCCATGAAATTGAAAGATGCTTACTCCTTGGAATGAGCAACCTAGACAGCTTATTAAAAAGCAGAGACATTACTTTGTCCTCAAAGGTCTGTCTAGTCAAGGCTATGGTTTTTCCTGTGGTCATGTATGGATGTGAGAGTTGGACTATAAAGAAAGCTGAGCGCTGAAGAATTGATGCTTTTGAACTGTGGTTTTGGAGAAGACTCTTGAGAGTCCCTTGGACTGCAGGGAGATCCAACCAGTCCATCCTAAAGGAGATCAGTCCTGGTGTTCATTGGTAGGACTGATGGTAAAGCTGAAACTCCCAATACTTTGGCCACCTGATGCGAAGTGTTCACTCGTTTGAAAAGACCCTGATACTGGGAAGGATTGAGGGCAGGAGGAGAGGGGGACAACAGAGGATGAGATGGTTGGATGGCATCACAGACTCAATGGACATGGGTTTGGGTGGACTCCAGGAGTTGGTGATGGACAGGGAGGCCTGGTTGCTGCGGTTCATGGGGTCATAAAAAGTCGGACACGACTGAGCAACTGAACTGAAAACAAATTAATGTTGCTGTAATGCACAGAATGAATTAGACAGGGAAAAGGTTAAAGGTAAACAAATTAGAGACTACCACAATCCTTGGACTTAGTGATAAAGTGAATGGAGCAAGACTTGTGAAGTCCTCCTTCCACAAGCCTGTAGTTGCCTTTTAGATTCCTATACAGTTACAGTATTGAGCCACTCTAGTGGAATTACTTGTCTGTTTCTCCCACCAAACCTTAGTCCTTGAGAGCAGAGACTCTGTCTTGTTGATTATAGTATCTGTAGTTTCTAGCACATGGTAGGCTGTGAATAAATATTTATTGAATGAGTTAGTTTGAGAGAGAGATAGGACTGTATATAAATATTTGAAAATAATCCCCTTGGGGTTTAAAGTTACCAGAGTAAACTTGCTGAAGATAGATATCTAGTAAGTGATGGAGCCAGGATTTGAACCTTGATTCCTGAAACCTCAAAACTTTTTACCATACTGCCTTTTCAAAATAAAAATTTGCTCTCCTGAGAATTTTCATATGGTTATTTATATATTTCAAATTTAGAATAACATGCAATTATAGGCTTCCCCAGTGGCTCAGCAATAAAGCATCTGCCTGCAGGGCAGGAGCTGCAGGAGAACACGAGTTCAATCTCTGGGTCGGAAAGATCCCCTGGAAGAGGGCATGGCAGCCCACTTCTGTATTCCTGCCTAGAGAATCCTATGGACAGAGGACCCTGGTTGGCTAAGGTCCATAGGGTCACAAAAGAAGTGGACGTGACTGAAGTGACGTAGAATGCACAGACGCATGCTATTACAAGTTCTAGGCATCTAGTGAAAAACTGTTATGTTTGGAGTTGCTATAATTGATTTCAGAGTTCATTTCCTATTTTAGGAAAATATAAAACAAATAAAGGAACAAATAGAAGATCATAAAAAGCGAATAGAGAAGTTGGAGGAGTATACAAAAACATGCATGTAGGTATAGTAAAAAAAATTGCTTGCAGCTTTCTTGTATCTCTGGGGTCTTGTATATTTGTGGTGAATGCTTCCCCTGTATCATAATGTTCTCTCCCATTGTTTTTTTATTTCATTGTAGATACTTAAAAATTATAATTAACCAGTTAAGGTTGAGATTTTGAAAATATAAATGTTTAACAGTGGTGAAACTTAAAACTCTCCTTTGGTATTGATATTTTATAATAAAAGTATGTCATGAAAACTATCAGCACCTAAGTATTCTATCACTAAGAATTTCTTTTTAATTGACATTTACTTACTGTTAAGCTCATGATGATTGCTCTGGTTATAGTGAGTGATCTATTCTTTTTTCTCAGAATCCAGAAATATGTATCTTTTGACTCAAGAAAAGAATGATTTAAGTATCTTTTGCTCATGTTTGGTGTTAGGTTTATTAATTTTTAACCATTTGAAATAGATAGAGCTCTATCCCATTCCCCTGTGATGCCAGGCTAGAGTGTATTGCAGTTCCTAAATTTTGGTTTTTCTTTTTGCTATTATTGTTATTGTCATACAGGAATTGCTTGAAAGAAAAAAAAGAGCAAGAGGAAAACTTAGTGAATGAAATAGAAAAAACAAAATTAAGAATGTCTGAAGTTAATGAAGAATTGAGTCTTATTAGAAGTGAATTGCAGAATGCTGGACTTGATACCCATGAAGGAAAACGTCAGCAAAAGAGAGCAGAGATTCTGGAACACCTTAAGAGACTTTACCCAGATTCAGTGGTAATTGAAATAAAAGGGCTAAGCTTTCTTATTTGTGATTAAAAATTTGAAATTATTAGGAAGTATTATTTCAGAAACCTATAAATTTTCTGTTTTATTATTTATATTTAAGGCATAATAGTAACTGGGGTAAAATGTGTATAATCCCCAGTAATGTCTATAGGTAAGTAATTATCGGGGAGAAATGTTGATATGAACACATTACCCAGAGAGTCCAGATATCCCCAAAGGATATGGGTATATGAAATAGTCTGTTGCCCTGTAGACACATAGCCTTAAACCTCATTTTCTTCATGATTTCATTTTTTTTTTAAAGTACTTTCTTCAGTGGACATTGTTGGCATACTTTTGAACAGTGAATTTTTATTCTCTAAATCTGACTGTCCATCCAGTATTACTAGTTTGTTTCATTAGCCCCAATGCAGCAATATCTAACCTGTTATGTGAGGTATCCACTTCATAGTTTGATATTGGGGTCTATCATCTCACTCTCGTCACTAACACCAGTGGACACTGTGTGCTCCTTGTTTCATGACAGCCTTTTTTTTCCAGCATTTGACACTGTTAACCACTTGCACTTTTTGAAACACTTGTTTTTTGGCCTCCTTGATACCACACTCTGTTGGTTTTCTTATTTTTCTCTTCACCCATCTTCATTTCGTTTTAGCATCTTTTTTTGCCTTTCTGATTCTTAAGTGTTAGTCTTTGTTTCTAGATAATGATAGAAGAATAAGGGTGGGTCGCAGAATTCTTCCCCCAATACCAAGGAAAATCAGAAAAACTAGTTCAGCAACCAGAAGAGGAAAGGGGCTCATACATCATGCTCTACTAACCTTCAGAAAATAGTAATAGTCCAGGATTTCTTTTTAAAGATTAAAATACAGCATTGCTGATTCTTAATTCTGCAGAAGGCAAACTGGTAAATTGATTAATTTCTGAGAATTCTCAGTATCCCTTAATCTAGCAAGAAGCAAACTTTGTTTCATTCTGAGTAGAAAACTAACACTCAAATAGAATCAGAGAATATGGACCTCTGCTTCTCTTAGATGAAAGTGAAGGCTCTAGAGCTCTTCATTAAATTGAGAAGCCAATTCAAAGCCCTCTCCCCCAAAATGGGATTTGTTCTCTTTCCCCCAAGAAGAAAAACCTTAGTATGGGATATTAATTGAAGAAAAAACAAAACTCAGTTATTCAAGTAAAATACATGCATAGCTTTAGCACAGCTCTCATTTACCCTAGCTTTTCAAACCCATGGGCATCCTGGTAGCTCAGCTGGTAAAGAATCTTCCTGCAAAGCAGGAGACCCCGATTCAATTCCTGGGTGGGGAAGATCCCCTGGAGGAGGGTATGGTAACCCACTCCAGTTCAAGTCCTTGGGTGATGGGCAATCAGAAAATCCTTAGAATATAGAACAGAAAATGCTTGGTCCATCATTTGTTGCTCAGAGGAGATAACCATCTCAGTTTTAGGTGAGACAATCAAAGAAAGTTATCCATCACAGAAAATAAAAGATTTACACAGAGCTGCCCACATTAAATATAGGAAAGGTGAAGAGAAGCTGTATGGTAGTATAGGTATATATATTAAAAGAAAAAAGAATAAAAGGCATTTAGAAGTCAAAGAACCTTGTGGGAAAAAGTTACAGAACAAAATTCCCCATAAGTTTTTTGTGCTGTAGACAATTTAATAAGAGCTTGAATTCACAAAATCAAGTTCAAATATCTGAGTAAAATAAACAGCTAGCACTAAGAAAACAAGACCAAACATTACTGAACTAATAAATTGCAAATAGCAAGAAACGGGTTACATAGCTGAAAATCAAATTACTGACCTAGAAGTCAGATTTTAGTTAATCATACCTGAATTGAGAAGAAAAAACAAAAGATAATAAATATTAAAGACAATGATGATCTATCATAAAGAAATTGGTATTTCTGATGTAGAACCTAGCAAATGAGTCTAAAGACGTAAAATTGAATCTACAAGACGTTCTAGGGAGCATTGATACAGGACGGCTGGCATTCTGATGTTTTCTAGGCTTTTTGAACTTCAGTCTGATTCTTGACCAGTCCTCAGATCCTCAAAAACACTTCTCTGTGGGAAGCCATCTCTGGCTTCTTAGGTCAACCTGGTCCCTGTTACACATTCTCAGAGCACTCTGTGCTTAGTCACAGTGTCTCTTTTAACTCTGCTTTGTACATGCGTATAATTATCGGTTATTTATTTTCTTCCCCTACTAATCTGAAAGCTCTGTGAGGTTAGAGAGGATCTGTTTTGTTCAGGCATGTTTACCCAGTGCCTGGCTCAGTACCTGCATGCAGTAATGCCTCACAGATTCTTATTTAAAAAGTAAAGTCATGAATGAATACTATTTAATTACTAGGTTTGTAAAATATTTTAATACCTTGGTATTACTAGTCTCTCCTTATTAGTCTTTTGTTAAATGAAATATGACACACCTAACATATTTCATGTGCTGTGTTGTACTTAGTTGCTCAGTCGTGTCTGACTCTCTGTGACCCCATGGACTGTAGCCCACCACGTTCCTCTGTCCATGGCGATTCTCCAGGCAAGAATACTGGAGTGGGCTGCCGTGCCCTCTAGGGAATTTTCCCAACCCAGGGATCAAAACCAGATCTCCCACATTGCAGGCGGATTCTTTACTGTCTGAGCCACTAGAAATTTATTTCCGTTTTCCATTTGAGACTGTTAAATTATGATGTTTATAATTTTGTAAAATTAGTTTTGGTCTGTGCTGCTTTGTTACATTAAAAAAATGATGAATTGTATGTTTTTCATTAATGTGTTTGTTTTTCTCTCCTTTTTGAAACCTGCGAAGTTTGGAAGACTTCTTGACCTGTGTCATCCTATTCATAAGAAATACCAGCTGGCTGTTACTAAACTTTTTGGTCGGTACATGGTTGCCATTGTTGTAGCCTCTGAAAAGGTAGCAAAAGATTGTATTCGATTTCTGAAGGAGGAAAGAGCTGAACCTGAGACGTTCCTTGCACTAGATTACCTTGATGTAAGAAATTTTAAATCCTTAGTTGTTAATAGTGATAAAGTACCGTCTTTTAAAGTATGTCTTTATTGCCTGAGACTGTGGTAGTAATTTACAAAGTCATTGATTGGATGCCAGTTAGTCATTCAATTGGCTGGTGTTAATATATTGACAGGCAAAGAATAATATCTGGAGAAGGTGATGGCACCCCACTCCAATACCCTTGCCTGGAAACTCCCATGGGCGGAGGAGCCTGGTAGGCTGCAGTCCATGGGGTCCGAAGAGTTGGACACGACTGAGCGACTTCACTTTCACTTTTCACTTTCATGCGCTGGAGAAGGAAATGGCAACCCACTCCAGTGTTCTTGCCTAGAGGATCCCAGGGATGGTGGAGCCTGGTGGGCTGCCGTCTATGGGGTCGCACAGAGTCAGACATGATTGAAGCCACTTAGCAGCAGCGGCAGCTGTCTTTCTTGCCTTCATATCACTTCTCCCTAGTTTTGCCATAATTTACCTCAATGATTGTGAGCACATTGCTCTAGCAGTGCACCCCTAGCCAGCAGTTTATTTTCTCCTGTAGCGTAGTATGTTGGAGAAGGACGAAACGTATGTTCTGTCAGTGGAATGCTAACCTGAAGTTTCAATTGTAAATGTGTGGTCCAGTAAATATGTGTCAGCTATTGGTGGAGCAAGCTGAATTTTGAGGTTTGAGATATGTATTGAAAGGTCTTAAGAGTATCTAAACTTTACATAATATTTATATGTGCACACATATTTTGGTTATATATAGGGTTTTTATTTATGAAAATGAAATTATACTTGCTGGTTTTCAGTAACACATTGCAGATATCTTTTGATCTCTTTATCAACCCAACTTAAGTCATGTCAAAGGGGATCTACAAGCTTTCCTGATATTTAAGCCTAAAATGGTTTTCTGAGTTCCATACTATTGTGCCATTCTTTTGAAAGTATATAAATAGGTATTTTCTCCCACTAGATTTTATGATTTTGAGAGCAGGAAGAGTTTCTCTGTCATTGCTTAATCCCAACTAGTTAGTGATAAAATTTAATCTGGAAATTATATCTTCTGGCATTTGATGAAGTATATTTTTAAAAAATATTAAATAAAGCCAGTGGTATTGTTCATCAGATTCTCATCTAATTTTTATTGTGTATAAGTGCATACTACTAATCACTTACTGTTATATATGTTCTTTGAAAAAGAATGTCCTGAATATTTGGTTTATATTTTAATATACCTAATATATCAAGTATTTTTTAAACCTTTTAGATTAAACCAATCAATGAAAGATTAAGGGAGATTAAAGGCTGTAAAATGATGATTGATGTCATAAAGACTCAGTTTCCTCAGCTGAAGAAAGTAATTCAGTTTGTGTGTGGAAATGGCCTTGTCTGTGAGACTCTGGAAGAAGCAAGGCATATTGCCTTCGCTGGACCTGAAAGACGGAAAGTAAGAGATTTAAATTGCAGTTTTGGATAATTTAAAGCAGTATTTGTAAGACTAACATATTACATATGCAAATATTTATATATGCTTTCATATGTTCTCCTATGTGAGGAAGACTAACAGAACCTAAGATATTCATGGCTGCAGTAGTTTTTGTAATGTTAAGTATTCAAAAAATTAATTTCTCTAATATTTCCCCAAATCAGAAATCATATTTTGAAAGTTAGATTTATTGTAGTGATATCCTAAAGCTGTTAATTTTTAACTATATGTACAATAAATGTTCCTGTTGGATCTCAGATTTTCCCTGTATATATATATATATATATATATATATATATATATATATAAATAAATACATACATTTCTGAATACCAGGAAAGAATTTGGGTGCTTAGTTTACATTCTCGGTTATTCTATAATTTAATGAAGATACTAACTGTCCTTTTATACATTCAAGGTTTTAACACATTTGAAGTTATATAGAAATAGCACAATTGAAATGAGGTTACTAAATATTAGTCTCTCAAATAATTGAGGTTTTAAAAATATTGTTTCCTCTCAGTTGAAATAGAGTTTGTATTTAATTAAGCAGTGTAAAATTATTCAAATTATCTGATATAGTCTTTTTTTAAAAACTACTTTGTGATAACATAGTACCTAAGGGCATTAACTATGGAGTAAGATCAGTTCCCTGATAGCTGGTAAAGAACCTGATAGCTGGTAAAGATACCCTGATAGTTAGTAAAGAATCTGCCTGCAATGCAGGAAACCCCAGTCGATTCCTGGGTCGGGAAGATCCACTGGAAAAGGGATAGGTTACCCACTCCAGTATTCTTAGGCTTCCCTTGTGGCTCAGCTGGTGAAGAATCGACCTGCAGTGTGGGAGACCAGGGTTTGATCCCTGGGCTGGGAAGATTCCTGGGTTGGGAAGATCCACAGGAGAAGGAAAAGGATACCCACTCCAGTATTCTGGCCTAGAGAATTCCATGGACTGTATAGTCCATGGGGTTGCAAAGAGTCGGACATGACTGAGCAACTTGCAAAAGGAAAAAAAGACCAGTGATACTACTTAGTAATGAATTATGTAAATTTAGGCAAGTTTCTAAACCTTTTAGTTTGTTCATCTAAAGTGGCAGAAATAATGGTACTTATTTCATAGAGTTATAGGATTAAATAAGTAATAACATGCAAAATGCTTTTATAGTGCCCAGGAAATAGCTCTCAAAAAAGTGATAGTCATTTTGTATTTGCTAGTCAGTTTACACATATTGATGTGAAATGTCCAGAATCGCAAATTAACACAAAGCAGGCTATTCTTATGAAAGATAGGAATTTCCCATATTAAATATATTGACTTGTCTTATATGATTAACTTCTCATACACTTTAGTAGTTGTAGCTATAATAATCTTAATGTGATCTCTGTCGTTGATTTCTCTATATTAAATTTAAGCAGGTGTAATAAGTGAGCTACTTAAATATCTTCCTTATTTGCTCCCTCATTAACTATGCTAAAGTTGATTTTTGTATATTTGTAAAATTGATTTTTGAAGATTTGTGTGATGAATTTAAAGAAGTCACATGAAGATAAGACTGTGTTTAACTTTTCCTTCATTCACCGTATATTGATGGTTTGTATCTTGTTCATAGTAATATGCCTTCCTCCTTTAGGCTATATTTTTTTCTTTTTGTTATTTCAAAATTTTAATCATCTTTATAAATCATATTTTTATCTTGAAGTATGTTCCAGGGACTCGTCTTCCCATTGTTATTATTCCACTTGAAGAATATTTTGTATTTTAGGTTGCAAAAGACATTTGGATAGATGTCATATTTTCACAGAAATCACCTGAGGTTTTTAATTTGAGCTTTTGGTTTTCCATGGACTTGATGTCTTTCCATTGTCTTGATAATGTGGTTTAAAATTTTCCTTGTTCAAACATTGCAAGTTATATCACAAAATTATATTTTTGTTAGTTTATAAACTACATATAGTACGTGTAAACTATATAATATAAATTACAGTGATTTTGCTAGCTGTAGTTTAGTCATTAAGATATTTATAACTCAATCTTAAAATAGTTTAAAAATTTATGTGACAAAATTTTAAAATCTAGAGTCTCTTTCAATACATGTGGAAATACAAGGAAATTTCATCCATTTCCCTTAAGCAAAGAAACAACAATTATTTGCTTCCTTTTCTCATAGACTGGATGGTTATTTCTCTAAATCATATATAGAAATATCTGTTTATGCTTTGGGCTTCCCTAATAGCTCAGTTAGTAAAGAATCTGCCTGCAATGCAGGAGACCCCAGTTCAATTCCTGGGTGGGAAGATCCACTGGAGAAGGGATAGGCTACCCACTCCACTTTTCTTGGACTTCCCTTGTGGCTCAGCTGGTAAAGAATCCACCTGCAGTGCGGGAGACTTGGGTTCAATCCCTGAGTCGGGAAAATCCCCTGGAGAAGGGAAAGGCTACCCACTCCAGTATTCTGGCCTAGAGAATTCCATGGACTATACAGTCCATGGGGTCACAAAGAGTCAGACAGAACTGAGCGACTTTCACTTTCATTTATGCTTTACCCTTCTAATATGATGTAGCAAAAAAACAGACCCAGAAAAATGTCATTAACTAGCTGGTAATCTGTGAAAACATCATTTTTCCAAAAATTAAATACATTAAACAAGAGAGAATAAAAATGCAGGGTACAGTAGGTTGAAAACACTGGGTATCATCTGGAATAAAATATAGTTGAATCTACACTTCATATGTTATATCAGTATATTCATAGATCAGAAATGTAAATGTTAAAAAATAAAAGAGAAACTATGGGAAATTTTTTTCTTAACCTCAGAGATAGTAAGGCCTTTACAATATGACCAAAAATAAAAAAAGCCAACCCCAAGGCTAAAAACATGGGTGAAAAAGTGAAAGTGTTAGTCACTTAGTCATATCCAACTCTTTGTGACCCCATGGACTGTAGCCTGCCAGGCTCCTGTCCATGGCATTCTCCAGGGAAGAATACTGGAGTGGTTTTTAGCCATTCTTAATCGCTATGCATAAATTTACATAAACATAACATTTCTGCATAGAAAAGACCATTATAAGCAAAATCAAAAGACATGGCAAACCAGAGAAAATATTTTCTACTCATAAAAAAGAAAATTTGCCACAAATCAATCAGGTAAAGAACAGAAATAAAGTTGAAAAATAGACAAAGGAGAGGAGCAAACTTAGGTTCATAAAAGGAAATATTCAGTTCAGTCGCTAAGTCGTGTCCAGTTCGTTGCGATCCCATGAATTGCAGCATGCCAGGCCTCCCTGTCCATCACCAGCTCCTGGTGTTCACTCAAATTCACGTCCATCGAGTCGGTGATGCCATCCACCCATCTCATCCTCTCTCATCCCCTTTTCCTCCTGGCCCCAAACCCTCCCAGCATCAGAGTCTTTTCCAAGGAGTCAACTCTTTGCATGAGGTGGCCAAAATACTAGAGTTTCAGCTTTAGCATCATTCCTTCCAAAGAACACCCAGGACTGATCTCCTTTAGAATGGACTGGTTGGATCTCCTTGCTGTCTAAGAGACTCTCAAGAGTCTTCTCCAACACCACACTTCAAAAGCATCAATTCTTCGGCACTCAGCTTTCTTCACAAGTCCAACTCTCACATCCATACATGACTATTGGAAAAACCATAGCCTTGACTAGATGGACCTTTGTTGGCAAAGTAATGTCTCTGCTTTTGAATATGCTATCTAGGTTGGTTATAACTTTTCTTCCAAGGAGTAAGCGTCTTTTAATTTCATGGCTACAATCACCATCTGCAGTGATTTTGGAGCCCCCAAAAATAAAGTCTGACACTGTTTCCACTGTTTCCCCATCTATTTACCATGAAGTGATGGGACCAGATGCCATGATCTTCGTTTTCTGAATGTTGAGCTTTACGCCAACTTTTTCACTCTCCTCTTTCACTTTCCTCAAGAGGCTTTTTAGTTCCTCTTCACTTTCTGCCATAAGGGTGATGTCATCTGCATATCTGAGGTTATTGATATTTCTCCCGGCAATCTGGATTCCAGCTTGTGCTCCTTCCAGCCCAGCGTTTCTCATTATATACTCTGCATAGAAGTTAAATAAGCAGGATGACAATATACAACCTTGATGTACTCCTTTTCCTATTTGGAACCAGTCTGTTGTTACATGTCCAGTTCTAGCTGTGGCTTCCTGACCTGCATATAGATTTCTCAAGAGGCAGGTCAGGTGGTCTGGTATTCCCTTCTGTTTCAGAATTTTCCAGTTTATTGTGATCCACACAGTCAGAGGCTTTGGCATAGTCAATAAAACAGAAATAGATGTATAATTGGTGTTAAATACGAAAACTCACCCTCACTTAAAATATGGGAAATTCCCATTAAAACTGTACCAAAATACTGTTTTCACTTGTCAAATTGATCAATATCAAAAAGTTTGATAGCACTTTATGGGGAAAGAGACCCTTGGGTTCACTGCTCTGGGCATGTAAATTTGTGCCAGCTATGTGAGGGGCAAGTCTAGCAGTTGTAAAGAACTTTACATACACATAAAATCGTATGTGTATGAAATGATATATATACAAGATTTAGTTATTGAACCATTGTGTGCAGCAAGAAATTTGGAAACAATTTGCGCAAGACTGTTCAGTAAAGTTATAATGCATTTATAAAATGGGACACTATATAACCTTAAATAGAGGGAATGAAGCTCTTTATGTACAAGTGTCAGATAATCTCCAAGATTTCAGTTCAGTTGCTCAGTTGTGTCTGACTCTCTGTAACCCCGTGGACCATAGCACACCAGGCCTCCCTGTCCATCACCAACTCCTGGAGTTTACTCACACTCATGTGCATTGAGTCGGTGATGCCATCCAGCCATCTCATCCTCTGTTGTCCCCTTCTCCTCCTGCCCCCAATCTTTCCCAGTATCAGGGTCTTTTCAGATGAGTCAGTTCTTTGCATCAGGTGGCCAAAGTATTGGAGCTTCAGCTTCAGCATCAGTCCTTCCAATGAATATTCAGGACTGATTTCCTTTAGGATGGACTGGTTGGATCTCCTTGCTGTCTAAGAGACTCTCAAGAGTCTTCTCCAACACCACAGTTAAAAAGCATCAATTCTTCAGCGATCAGCTTTCTTTATAGTCCAACTTAAATCTATACATGACTACTCCAAGATATAGTCAGTTTTTTTAAAAGTAGTAAGTAGACTAGTGCTTATTATGTTACCATTTGTGTAAAACATGAGGAAAGGAGATGTGTATTTGTTTATGCAAAGATATTTCTGGAAGAATACATAAGAAATTGACAGCATTGATTATCTCTAGGGAGGGTAACTGGGTCATAGGGGCTAGCAATGCCAGGAAAATTTTTTACTCTATGCCCTGTATCTTTTGGAGTTTGAACTATGTGAATGTCTTACCCATTCAAAAGTAAAAGGAAATGTTAAAGTATATTATTTTCCATACTTGTGAAAGACAGCTTAAAAATACGTATAACCTATATAACACAAAAGTTACAGAGGATCTGCTTCAGCAGCTTATAACACTGAAACAGAATTTCTTGAAACAGTTGAATTTGGTTCAGTGGAATGATCGGATATACCTCAGAATGAATTTTTAATGCCAAAGAAATCCTCCTTTTCCTAAGCCAGGCTCTCTGGAACTTTTATTTAATGCTACTAATATTTTTAAATGCCCCCCAACTTCTTATTTTATATGAGATTCCCAAGGTATTTTTGGGGGAATGCAAGCCCCCAAATAGGCATAGGATGACTGCACTGAGCGACCATTGTAAACTGTAATTTTCAGGCTAGAAATAGAAATTGTAGTCCTGCCAGAATAGCTTTGACTGTCAATCAAATAAAAATAGGTTATTTGATACTAAGTTTACTTTTTAAAGAAATAAATTCTTTTAATAAACCTAGAAACTATTTTTTAAAGCCCTATAATTCTATGAATTGCTGCCTATTTCATTTTTAGAATTAAAGGAGGTCTATAACATGGTGATTATTAAGAACATGGACATAGATGTTTGATCAACTTTTGATTTAGGGATTTTAGTCCCTGTCTTAAAGAGATGGGAATGCCAGACCTCCTTACCTGTCTCCTGAAACACCTGTATGCACGTCAAGAAGCAACACCTTACGTGGAACAACTGACTGCTTCAGTTGTGGGAAAGGAGTATGTCAAGGTTGTATATTGTCACTCTGTTTATTTAGCTTTGTGCCGAGTACATCATGTGAAATGCCGGGCTGGATGAATCATAAGCTGAAATCAAGATTGCCAGGAGAAATATCAACCTCAGATTTGCAGATGATACCACTCTGATAGCAGAAAGTGAAGAGGAACTGAAGAGCCTCTTGATGAAAGTGAAAGAGGAGAATGAAAAAGCTGGCTTAAAACTCAGCATTCAAAAAACGGAGATCATGGCATCAATCCCATCACTTCATGGCAAATAGAAGGGAAAAAGTAGAAGCAGTGACTGATTCTATTTTCATGAGCTCCAAAATCACTGTGGACAGTGACTGCAGTTGTGAAATTAAAAGATGCTTGCTCCTTGGAAGAAAAGCTATGACAAACCGAGATAGCATGTTAAAAAGCAGAGACTTTACTTTGCTTACAAAGGTCCATATGGTCTGGATTTGAGTGAAAATGAAAGTTGCTCAGTCATATCCAACTCTTTTCAACCCCATGGAATAGTCCATGGAATTCTTTAGGCC
Organism: Ovis canadensis; assembly: GCF_042477335.2. Taxonomy (NCBI): domain Eukaryota; kingdom Metazoa; phylum Chordata; class Mammalia; order Artiodactyla; family Bovidae; genus Ovis; species Ovis canadensis. Next base: position 227,502,290 of record NC_091247.1, on the reverse strand, counting down.
AGAATACTGGAGTGGGTAGCCTTTCCCTTCTCCAGGGGAACTTCCCAATGCAGGGATCAAACCCAGGTCTCCAACATTGCAGCCAGATTCTTTACCAGCTGAGCCACCAGGTAAGCCCAAGAATACTGGAGTGGGTAGCCTATCCCTTTCTGGGGGATCTTCCTGACCCAGGAATCAAACTGGGGTCTCCTGCATTGCAGATGGATTCTTTACCAGCTGAGCTACCAAGGAATGGATGTGAGAGTTGGACCATAAAGAAGACTGAGCACTGAAGAATTGATGCTTTCTAATTGTGCTGGTTTTTTCCAGTAGTCATGTATGGATGTGAGAGTTGGACTGTGAAGAAGGCTGAGCACCGAAGAATTGATGCTTTTGAACTGTGGTGTTGGAGAAGGCTCTTGAGAGTCCCTTGGACTGCAAGGAGATCCAACCAGTCCATTCTGAAGGAGATCAGCCCTGGGATTTCTTTGGAAGGAATGATGCTAAAGCTGAAACTCCAGTACTTTGGCCACCTCATGTGAAGAGTTGACTCCTTGGAAAAAACTCTGATGCTGGGAGGGATTGCAGGCAGGAGGAGAAGGGGACGACAGAGGATGAGATGGCTGGATGGCATCACTGACTCAATGGACATGAGTCTGAGTGAACTCCAGGAGTTGGTGATGGACAGGGAGGCCTGGCGTGCTGCGATTCATGGGGTCGCAAAGAGTCGGACACGACTGAGCGACTGAACTGAACTGAACTGAATTGAATTGTGCTGGAGAAGACTTTTGAGAGTCCCTTGGACAGCAAGGCTGTCAAACCAGTCAATCCTAAAGGAATAGACCCTGAATATTCATTGGAAAGACTGATGCTGAAGTGGAAGCTACAGTACTTCAGCCACGTGATGCGAAGAGCCGACTCATTGGAGAAGATTGAAGGCAAAAGAAGAGGGCAGCAGAGGATGAGATGGTTAGATAGCATCACTGACTCTATGGACATGAATTTGAGCAAACTCTGAGAGATAGTGAAGGACAGAAAAGCCTGGTGTGCTGCAGTCCATGGGGTGGCAAAGAATTGGACATGATTTAGCAACTAAACAACAACAGATGGCTTTAGGCAAGCTTCTTAATGTCTGTAAGCCCCAGTCTATAAGATGGAAATCATATTTACTCATGGGGTGCAAACATACAATTGAATAGCATATATGCACTATGTCAAGCATAGTGTGATAAATAGTTACAGTAATGACAGCAGCAGCCAACAAAGTAATAAAAAGAATCTCAGGAAACTGTGAGTACCCTCTGCTCTAAGTGGGGAAGTTGACTTGGCCAAGTGTGATGCCTGGAAAGAGAGAGCGGGCATAGGATAGCATATGTGTTATGACAGCTTCTTAGTTCAAAGTTCTTGATACACTTCTCTCTCTTCTTGCCAAGCCAGCCCACAAATTTGTGTGTGTGTGTGACATTTGACTTTTACACATGCAAAAAACAAGTTAATAAATGTTCAGTTTGGAAATAGAGCTCAAAAAGGAAAATCGGGACTTCCCTGGTGGTCCAGTGGTTAAGACTCCACACTTCCGGTGCAGGGGACATGGGTTCAGTCCCTGGTGGGGAACTGAGATTCCACATGCCACGTGGTGGAGCCCCCCCCAAAATAAAGGAATAGGAAAGCCATCCCTAACATGTTCTATAGAGTTGCCAGACCAAATATTTGGACATAAATTTAAAAGTTATTTGTTGTTTATCAGAAGTTCAGATTTAACTGGGCATCCTATATTCCTCTTTCCTAAGTCTGGCAACCATACTCTTGAAAGATGTAGTGAGTGTTGTGGTCTATGTGCCAGATATTTGATAGTCAGCTATATTACTCTTAGCCTTTGTAGGTATTGATATATGTATAATTGGGTCTTTACCATGAGATCAAGTATGTACTACATTTTAATGATATCACTTCTATATTTTAATTTTAATCTAAAATTAATTTTAATATGTATTATTAGATGTAGATATTAGCTTCCCCCCCCAAATGGGTGATTATCTATCCCAGTATATTTAATAATTTTTCTTTTTGATTGAATTGACTTCTCATCACAGTCTAAATTAGTTATACTTTCTTTTTTCATCAAGTTTAATTTGCTATCTCTTATTTGTAGCTGTCTTATTGTATATTTATATTTAGTACAATAATCTTTATTTTAATCTATAAAAGAATTTCTTTTAGGAAATAGTCAAGATATACATTATCAGTAGGTAAAATGTTAGCCCACAGACAGTATAAAATTATGTATAAAACTAAACTCATGTTCTTTCTAAATCTTGATCTCAATTCTTAGTACCGCTCTTCTAACCAAATGAAATTCTGGTTTTTACTCATGGATCTCCTTATAACCTCTGCAGTTCCCATAACTTTAAAAATTATACCACCTAAATATATCTCAAAATCTTTTTCCTTTTCTTTACCTTAGATATTATTAGCTGATTTCATACCATCACCTCTGGCTTCACGTGGACCAGTCAGTCCATTTTCCATATGGTTGCCAGAGTGGTCTGTTTAAAGTTCACATCTCACCATCTCTCTCCTTTGCTGTCAGACAGTGCTAATCTCCAGCCCCTCCACACACCCTGTCAGTCTTCAGCTGCATTTGATCCACATTCTTCCTGTGATGACGTACAAAGAGCTCTGTGATCTGCCCTGTCTAGCAGCCTCACTCTTTCCTTTCTTTCCTGAAATTCAGACACAGTAGCTAGAGCTCTAGGAGTAATCTTGGACTACAGAATGACTTTGAAGGTTGTCAGATAAGAGCCGCTTGACACATCGTTAGTGACCTACAGTGTGGATATAAAAGCAAGCTTTATTGAGAACAGCCGAAAGGCAGAGGAGCAGCAGAGCCTGTGTAGTCCGTCAGCTTTCATTCTGTATAGGTGTACTTTGCTGGCAAAAACGGCATGAGCTAGAAGTGTTCCAGGAGAGGGAAGCTTTTATGGAGAGGTCAGAGGAGTAAGGTGGTCATGTAACAGTGGGCTTCCTAGTCAGGGAAACTTCTTTCTGCATGAGACACCACCTACAGGAGTTCAGTTTTTGTGCCATTGCTGTTGGTATCTGGTAGAGATCTAGTGTTCTTCCTGAGTTCAGACGTGATGAGAAAACTCATTGCCAAGCTAACAGTTGGGAGGGAAGGGAACCCCCAGTGCCTTCCAGAAAATAAAAGGCCTGTCCCCTCGGAGGGGTAATCCCAGTAAAATACTAAGGGTGGCAGAGCGGTATGACAGGAGTGTGGGTTAACTGTGCAGCAACATACGCACACTGGAATGTTTACCTCTGAAATTGCAAAAGAGAGAGAAACTAAGTTTTTTGTTAAATGTAATTAATCTAATTCTAACTCATACTTTTGATAAGACACAGTGAAAGCCTTCACTGCCTCTGGAAGGCTTCTGCGAACCTTCCAGGCTGGGTTGGAACACCCCAGTTTTATGCCCACAGATTACTCTGTTTCTGTTGTCTCCTACTTCGCATTGTAATGATATGTTTATGTGTTTCTTTTCCTTACTAGTCTGACCATAAGGGTCAGTGCCATACTGGACTCTCTTTCGGTCACTCCAGTTCCCAGTATAGAATGTCTCAAACACAGCAGTCACACGGAGTGTCAGTCTAGGAATGAATGAGGCTCCTGTTGGCTTTTTTTAAAATTAGTTTACATTACGTGGCTTTAGTCCTCCACAGGCTCTCTCCTCTGCTCTGACTAATTAGTTAGAAACATTTTAAAATCACTGAGAATTGCTTTCATTTATTCCATAAAGCAAGACTATAAATTTCAAGCTGTTTTATACATTTGACTCAGTTAAAATTTGGGGTCCAATTTCATATTCATTTTAGAGTACATGGTATTTTTGATATTCTAGAGTAACTAAGGCTGTTTTCAAAGAATGTCTTTGGCGTGTGAGAGTCTTTAAAATACAGTATTACATAATGCAAAGTATGAGATATTAAATACAAATACTCTTGGTTTTTTTCTTCTCAGTACTGAATATGTTTGGGACTAACATATAATTTTATTTTGCTACTCATTTGTGCCTGAAATACAAAACAGTGAGTTTGCTGGCTGGTGTCCCTCATGAGCTAGTTGTCTTATGATAGAGTTTAGTAAATAGTTTTTTTAACTACATATTCTTAGCTGTATAAGTTGTTGTGTTATATTCTGTTTTTTTCTTCTTTGTGTACATTTCTCCAAGGTAAAATATTTTTAATTTTACAGACAGTAGCTCTTGATGGAACATTATTTTTAAAATCTGGAGTGATCTCTGGAGGGTCAAGTGACTTAAAATCCAAGGCTAGATGCTGGGATGAGAAAGAGTTAAAGAATTTAAGAGACAGGAGAACCCAACTAATCCAAGAATTGAAGGTAAATCCATGTAAAAATTGTAGAATACTAAGTAGAGTAATTGTGTTTTTAAGCAAATTTCTTAGGTAATAAAAGTACCACGCCGTTAGTTTAAAGAAGTCAAATTATGCAAAATGGAATAAAGTGAAAAATAAAAATTTTCCCTTGCCCATCCTTACATTTCAGTGGTATTTGTTAAACATAGTTTGATGCATATATTCTAGAAATTTTCTCGGTACATGCAAGTCTATGTATTATTTTCCTGATTTGTTTTATAATAGACTTTTGCTATTGATTGTGTTTGCAACAAGCTTTTAACTTAGTATCACAACATGGACAGTGTTTTCATTTAGCATATAGAGAGCTACTTTGTTTTTTAATGAGTCCTTCCTGCTATTTTATTATATAGATTTTAACCAGTGTCACTTTGGTTTTTGTTATTACAAATGAGGCAGCATTCAACTTTCTTTGGAAAGAGAAGGTAACACAGTGCCTGAGAGTATAAATCCTATGGCCACACTGCCTGAGTTTGAATCCTGACTTGCCCACTTACCAGCAGTATGAGCTTGGGCAAGTTCCCTAGCCCCTTCGTACCTTGAACCTTTTAGAGTTACTTTAAAGATTAAATCAGCTATTCAAGATGAAATGCTTAATGCCTGACAAAAATGTAAGCACTATATAAATATTTGTTGTTAGTATACCTTTACTTACATCCCTAAGATGATTTCCTACACGTGAGATTTCTGGGTTTGAGGATGTGTGTATTTAAAAAGTTGATAGATGCTGCTAAATTCCCACTGAAAGAAAACCTGTAGAGTTTGTATGTCCCTAGATTGCAGCACTAGGTACTAGCAAATATTTTAATCTTTGCCAATCTGGTAAAAAAAAAAAATTGTTTGAATATGCATTTCTTATAACTGAGGTTGAGCATTTACTCTTACATTTATCATTTGTTTATTTACTCATGTATTTTTTTTCTGTGAACTTATTAGGCTATTTGTCTTATTAGCTACTTTAAGAATTATTTGTATAATAAGCAAATTACTTCTTAGCATGTATGTTATAAATATACTTTCTATTCAGCTATTTTTGTTGGCTATATTGAAGTATAATTTGTATACAATAACAGTCACCAATTTTAAGTGTACGGTTCAGTAAGTTTTGACAAGTGTATGTATTCACCACCAAAATTCTGATATACAACATTTCCATACCCCGCCACACGCAGTTCCTTTGGGCTTCTTTGTAGTCAGTCCCTTCCCCAGGACTTCGTAGAACCTCTGGACCTGGCAGCTCAGTCTACTTTCTATCACTGTAGCTTTTTCTCACTTAGAATTTCATATAAGTAGAATAATCATACAATAGTAGTCTTCTGTTTTATGCTTTCTTCATTTAACCTATGCTTTTGAAATTCATGTTGTGTGTATCAAAAGTTTATTCCTTTTTGCTATTCAGTAACTGACATTTAACTTTGTTTTGTCACATATGTATTTTTAATCTTTATGTAACCAAATTTATTAATCTTTTATAACTTCTGGATTTCAGTGTCATGCTCAGAAAGACATTATTCTGAAAATGACAAAAGAAATTCAATAATGCTTCCACCCATAGTATCATTTATTTGAATATTATAATCCCACACACAAATTTACTTGAAATGTAAACTTTCAGTTCAGTTCAGTCGCTCAGGCGTGTCCGACTCTTTGTGACCCCATGAATCCGCAGCACGCCAGGCCTCCCTGTCCATCACCAATTTCCAGAGTTCCATCGAGTCAGTGATGCCATCCAGCCATCTCATCTTCTTTTGTCCCCTTCTCCTCCTGCCCCCAATCCCTCCCAGCATCAAAGTCTTTTCCAATGAGTCAACTCTTCACATGAGGTGGCCAAAGTACTGCAGTTTCAGCTTTAGCATCATTCCTTCCAAAGAAATCCCAGGGCTAATCTCCTTTAGAATGGACTGGTTGGATCTCCTTGCAGTCCAAGGGACTCTCAAGAGTCTTCTCTAACACCGCAGTTCAAAAGCATCAATTCTTCAGTGCTCAGCCTTCTTCACAGTCCAACCCTCACATCCATACATGACCACTGGAAAAACCATAGCCTTGACTAGACGGACCTTAGTCGTCAAAGTAATGTTTCTGCTTTTGAATATGCTTTCTAGGTTGATCATAACTTTTCTTCCAAGGAGTAAGCGTCTTTTAATTTCATGGCTGCAGTCACCATCTGCAGTGATTTTGGAGCCCCCAAAAATAAAGTCTGACACTGTAAACTTTAAGAGATACTAAATCAGGATTATGCTTTTAGATTATTTATTTTTCCTATTTAGCTTTCTTCTTTTGTTTATACAAATGATCGATTCTTTATTCAAGGAGGTGTTCTGGCAGAGTTACTCAGCTAATTTTAATCTTTTTCTATAAACATGAGACCACAAACAAACTATGCTTTGATCTAAGGTATACAAAAATTAAACTTTCAGAGATTTTACAAATTTAGGCCTAGGCACAGGGGAAGTTTCAGGAATGTGGCAGCTTGAATGAATCTGGTTTCCTATCCGTGTTTATACTAGGTTCCCACCTGTGTCTGTCTCAGCTGACCCTAGTAGAGAGTTGGGTGTGAATGAGATCTTGGGTTCTGGGAAAGGCCACCAGGAAAAGCTGAGGTAGGGCTTCTCTTTTGATCTTTGAAGAGAGCTAGGAGAAGAATCAGGGCATAGGGGAGTACTGAAAGAAAAGAAAGAAAGCTCAGTCGTGTCTGACTCTTTGCAACCCCATGGACTACAGCCCGCCCGGCTCCTCTATTCATGGGATTTCCCAGGCAAGAATACTGGAGTGGGTTGCCATTTCCTTCTCGAGGGGATCTTCCCGAGCCAGGGATCGAACCCAGGTTTGATCTGCATTTCAGGCAGACGCTTTACCATCTGAGCCATCAGGGAAGCCAGGGGAGTCCTGGAGGAAGGTTAAATATTTGTCCCAGGCTTAGTCTTGACCCTCATGAGGCTAAATATTAGTAGGTTATGGCCCCCCAATTCCTGAGTTTGTGGGAGAAGGCAATGGCAACCCACTCCAGTGTTCTTGCCTGGAGAATCCCAAGGACGGCGGAGCCTGGTGGGCTGCCGTCTATGGGGTCGCACAGAGTCGGACATGACTGAAGTGACTTAGCAGCAGCAGGGAGACCAGAGAGACATCTTTTCCTCCATCTCTGAGTGGGGCACTGGCAAGTTTCTGTTGTAGTTGCTGGCCTTTGGAGAATATCTATGGGGCATCTGCCACTGGGGGTGCTTCAGTATGCAGACCTGAACCTCAAATAGGCAAAAAAACGCATAAATGCATTTAAGGTGTTCCAGGAGCCATCAACACTTGAACAAAAAACTAGAAGCATTAAAGAGATATGGAGTCTTCCCTGGTAGCTCAGATGGTAAAGAATCTGCCTGTAGTGTGGGAGGTCTGGGTTCGATCCCTGGGTAGGGAAGATCCCCTGGAGAAGGGAATGGCAACCCACTCCCGTATTCTTGCCTGGAAAATCCCATGGACAGAGGAGCCTGGTGGCTACAGTCCATGGGGTCGCAAAGAGTTGGACATGACTGAGCGACTAACAGACACAGGGAGATACAGTGTAATGTTGACCCTCTCTGTAACGCCACTCACAAGACTATTTTCACAAAAAAGGAAATATGTGTTTCTAAACTATAGAATTAAAAGACGCTTACTCCTTGGAAGAAAAGTTATGACCAACCTAGATAGCATATTCAAAAGCAGGGACATTACTTTGCCGACTAAGGTCTGTCTAGTCAAGGCTATGGTTTTTCCAGTGGTCATGTATGGATGTGAGAGTTGGACTGTGAAGAAGGCTGAGCGCCAAAGAATTGATGCTTTTGAACTGTGGTGTTGGAGAAGACTCTTGAGAGTCCCTTGGACTGCAAGGAGATCCAACCAGTCCATTCTGAAGGAGATCAACCCTGGGATTTCTTTAGAAGGAATGATGCTAAAGCTGAAACTCCAGTACTTTGGCCACCTCATGCGAAGAGTTGACTCATTAGAAAAGACTCTGATGCTGGGAGGGATTGGGGGCAGGAGGAGAAGGGGACGACCGAGGATGAGATGGCTGGATGGTGTCACGGACTCGATGGACATGAGTCTGAGTGAACTCCGGGAGATCGCGATGGACAGGGAGGCCTGGCATGCTGCGATTCATGGGGTCACAAAGAGTCGGACACGACTGAGCAGCTGAACTGAACTGAAACTATAGAATGCTATAGATGGATTGAAGGATAGGATCGCTGTTGTTGAGATCCACATTAAAACCTGGAAGACAAGTGAAATAGTATCTTAGTGTCAGGGGAAAAATTGCAAAGGTAAGAAAATAGTGAGAAAATAGAAACTTAGGTAGAGTCAGGAGTCTTGGTATGAGAATAATAAAATTTTCAGAAATTGGAAAAAGAGCACAGAGAAGTAATTTTTTAAAAAAGAAAATGTCTCTTAAACTGAGGATCCACCTTAATTTACCAATTGAAAGGACACGCACAGTTGCATGTGGGATTAATGAAAAAAGGCACACATTAACACAGATGTAGTTCCCTAAGTCCTAGGGTATAGAGGCAGTGGTAAAATACGTCACCCCCCTTCAGAAAGATTCCTTATACATAAAAAAAAATCAAGCTTGTATTATAAAACTAGTTGAGACTAGAGTAAGAGCTGTAGGCAATCGAGGGAAAAGTACTACATCCCAAGATATTTACATTTCAGGAACCTGCAGATAAGCAGATGCAAAAATGACATCATCCACATGCTCCACGTGAAAACACACCAGAGAAAGTGCTCTCAGCAGCACATGTGTTAGAACAGACCTAATTGTAACAAATGAGCAGTGCTAACCTAACTCAGCAAAACTTGGGAAATAGAGAGGGAGAGAAATGAATATGTCCCACAGATCTTACCTGTGAGGAGATGAAGAATATTCTGAAGATTGTATCTTGGTGGGTGGAGGAAGTTGGGTGGAACTAGAATGTTTAAAAGTACATTCAATTAACATGGGAACAAATAGCAAAATAACACAAGAAAAGAATAAAGGATAAAAAGTAAGATGGGGGAAATAAAATTTTTGCTAATCAGTCATTACAGTAAACATGAGTAGATTTAAATTTCCCATTAAAAGACCAAGATCGGACTTCGCTGGTGGTCTAGTGGCTAAGAATCTGCCTGCTAATGCAGGGGACACGGATGTGATCCCTGGTCCAGGAATTCCGATCCCACTTGCTGTGCACCACCCGCTCAGCCAGTGCACCACCACTACTGGGCCCATGTGCTGCAACTGCTAAAGCCCTTGTGGCCTAAAGCCTGTGCTCCGCAGCAAGAGAAGCCACGGCAGCGAGAATCCTGTGCCCCACAGCTAGTGAAAGCCTGCACACAGCAGCAAAGACCCAGTGTAGCCAAAAATAAATACATAAATAAAAATTTATATGTTAATAAATAAAAAACCAAGATCCTCATAGCTTAAAAGGCAAAACTCAGCTAAATGTCATTGTAAGAAACTGTCTTAAAATTGAATGTTGAAAATTACGGATGAGCACCTGGCAAATGCAGACAGAACAGGGGTGATGGTATCAGACAAGGTGAACCTTAAGGTTAAGAATCTTCAACTATATAGCAAGCTTTCAGTGAGCACTGAGTAAATTGAATAAAGAAGGATATTTAGTTCAGTTCAGTCGCTCAGTCGTGTCCGACTCTGCGACCCCATGAGAAGGATATTATGTATTAAAAAGTAAGATCTCTATTTTAAACCTCTTTTCAGCGCATACTACCTAAATATTTAAAACAAAGCTAGTTAACAGAAATGAAATTATAATGAAGCATTTCACTGTATGTATGTCTTTCAAAATTGGACACATCTAAGTAGACAAAAACAATAACTTAGAGGAATTGGTAATTCAATCAGTAAGCTTAAATCCAGATTCTATTTCTAACACTAGCAATGTGGCTCTGAGTAAGTTACTTAAACGCTTTAATGCTTTAATTTTCTTATCAATAATAATGGGTATAGTAATAGTACTATTTCATAGCATTGTTAAGAGGATTAAATAGGTTAATATAAACTTTACAAAACATGTGCTCAATAAATTTGAGATATTATTTAAATTAGCTGTGAAACACTAAAAACTGATCATATGCTTGTCCACAATGGAAACCTCAGTAGTTTTTTTAGAGATTTTTATAGATCATTTTGGTTATAATTTAATGAAATAAAAATAGTGACAAATTTTTTTTGTCTACATAGAAATTAAAAAATGTACCTCTCAATAGTTTAGGGATCAAACAGGTAATCGAGGAAAATTACAAAATGTCTCAAAAATGGTGAACACAAAATCTTTGAGATACAGTAAAGCTATATCAAAAGGAAAATACATTATTAAAAAATAAAAATGAAATATAAGGGAATTTATTACTTTAAGAAATTGGAACCACAAAATAAAGAAAACAACGAAAATTTTTAAAGCTAAAGTTAAATAGAAAACTTCAGATAGAAAAGGGTAAATCAATCTAAAAACTGGTTGTTTTGAAAGACTAATAAAATAAATAAACCCTGCAACTCTAATGAAGGGAAGAAAAGTTAGAAGTAATCATATGCAGATTAGGAATGAGAAAATTAGAATAATTTTAAGAGACTTATAAGCAAATAATTATATAATTAAAAATTAAAAATCTGTATGGATGATGTTCAAAAAAATATTAATTGCCAAGATTGATCAGGAAAAAGTGGAACATTTGAAAAATTAGACAGTGGCAGGGAATGGTGTAGTTGGCTGGCCCAGTACCTTGCCACAACCTTTTCCTTCCTTGCTTGCATCTATTATAGAATCATAAAACTAAATTTGATTTCTGAAGTTTTCTTGTAGCTGGTAGTGGCCGTGTGACAGTTTTGGCAATATAAATGGGAATGTTCGTATTTTCCTTTGCATTTTTCCCTTCCTGAGTGGAATGCAGTCGAGAGGACTGGAGGTGCAGCAGCAGTTTTCTGCCAAGAGAGCAAGCTTGAGTATAAAAGCCATTGTATTAAGAAGCCAGCACTGTTTGATAAAAGCCCAATATGGGCTTCCCTGTGGTAAAGAATCTGTCTGCAGTGTGGGAGCCACAGGTTTGATCCCTGGGTCTGGAAGATCCCCTAGAGAAGGAAATGGCACCTCACTCCGGTATTCTTGCCTGGGAAATCTGATGGACAGAGGAGCCTGGTGGGATTACAGTCCATGAGGTTACAAGAGTCTGACATAACTCAGTAATTAAACCACCACCCACCATACCCCAATACAAAATAAAAAGTGTAAAAAAAAGAAAGCTGAAAGTTAGATGCTGTTGTTGAGGAACTGCATCATTGTAGACTGCTTTTGTGTGAGAAAAATAAAGCCACATTTTTTTAAGCCACTGTTAGTTGAATGATCTCCCATTGAAAACAGACTCCAGGAATGCAGAATAATGAGGCAGCTATGGAAAAGAGTGTGGCAACTCACAAGAAATTAAAAATAGAATTATCAAATGATCCAGCAATTCTCCATCTGAGTATATATACCCTAAGGAATTGAAAGCAGGGTCTGGATAATACTAGTTAATAGTATTAGATAATAACAGTATTATTGCTAACATAGTAGCATGTTCATAACATCATTATTCGCAATAGTCAAAAAGTAGAAGCAGCCCAAATGTTCAATAGATGAACAGATGAACAGAATACGGTCTATACATATAATGGAATATTATTCAGCCTTTAAAAGGGAGGAAACTTAACACATGCTACAAAAATGGGTGAATTTTCAAGATGTTATGATACATGAAATAGAACGTGAAAGTGAAAGTCACTCAGTCGTGTCCAACTCTTTGCAACTCCATGGACGACTGTATAGTCGATGGAATTCTCCAGGCCAAAATACTGGGGTGGGTAGCCTTTCCCTTTTCCAGGGGATCCTCCCAACCCAGGGATTGAACCCAGGGCTTCTGCATTTAGGGTGGATTCTTTGCTAGCTGAGCCACAAGGGAAGCCCAAGAATACTGGAGTGGGTAGCCTGTCCCTTCTCCAGTAGATTTTCCTGACCCAGGAATCAAACTGGGTTCTCCTGCATTGCAGGCAAATTCTTTACCAACTGAGCTACCAGGGAAGCACATGAAATAAGTAAATTACAAAAAGACAAATATTGTATGATACTGCTACTCGTATGAGGTCCCTAGAACAGTCAAATTCATAGAGGCAGAAAAGTAGAGGACAGTTGCCAGGGCCTGGAGAGTAGAATGGAAGCTTGTTTCTTGGGTATAGGTTCAGTTTTATAAGATAAAAAGAGTTCTGGAATTGAACCATGTTTATTACCATATGTGAAACATATTGCCAGTCTAGGTTCAATGGATGAGACAGGGTGCTCAGGGCTGGTGCGCTGGGATGATCCAGAGGGATGGGATGGGGAGGGAGATGGGAGAGGGGTTCAGGATGGGGAACACATGTATACCAATGGCTGATTCATGTCAGTGTATGGCAAAAACCACTACAATATTGTAAAGTAATTAGCCTCCAATTAAAATAAATAAATTTTAAAAGAGTTCTGGAACTTGGTTGCACAACAGTGTGAATGTACTTAAAAACTGTTGAACTACACTTTAAAAATGACAAAGATGATTAATTGTATATATATTTTGCCACAATTAAAAAAGATTAGGATCAGATGGGTTTATAGCTGAGTTCTAATATAATTTTCATGTAAGCCATTCTATATCATAGAAAAAGATGGAAATGTCTCAGTTTATTTAATATAGGTAGTATATCTTTAATATCAAATATTATAAAGATAACTACAAAAATAAAACTAAAGACCGACTTTCCTTGTGAGCATAATGTGTAATTTCTAAATATCACTGCTGAGTATTTAGCAATGTAGTGATAGAAAAATACATCTGTTGAATAGAATTTGTTCTAAGAATACATGGGTGTTTCGGTGTTGCCATCAGTCAATATAATCCATTACATTTACAGATTAAAGGCAGGGGAAAAGTCATGTGATCCCAATTAGATTTTATAAAGGTCAGCAGCTGGTCCTAATTAAAGTTCTAAGTAAAAGAGTAGTTTGTGGAAATTACTTAAAAAAAAAAATCTCTTGCCCAAAACAACAGAAATAATTGATTAAATGCTGAAACATAAAAATTATTTTAGTTAAAATCAGGAAGTAAACAGATATCTGCTATCACTGTTATTATTTAACATAGTCTTGGAAGTGATATTAATTAGGCACAAAATGAAATAATTTATATACATTTTTGAGAAGGAGAAAAACCTTTTTCTGATAAGACTAGTTTTAAAACTACTAGATTTAATAAGGTAATGAGAGTGCTACATAAACAAAACTCTGTAGTTTTTCTCTATACTGTAAAAGAGCATCTAAAATTGGGAAAATATTCTACTCACAATAGAAATAAATGTAAGTATAAAGACACATAACTATTAGAAAACTAAATCCTACTGAGGGACAAGACAACACCAAAGAAAAGACATACTATATTCTTGGGTTAGAAGTTCTCCAGTTAATATAATTTGAATGCAAGTTCAAGTAAGATATTAGCAAGGATTTTTTATTTGACAAAGTGATTCTCTAATTCTTAGAAATGAATTTCCCGAGACTAGTAAAAAAAATATGTAACAGAAGAGAGTGTGGTAGAACTTCTATTGGAAGTTCTAATGGACAGGTTAATTGAGAAAGAATAGGAACTTCAGAAATGGGCCCAGTTATATTTGACAATTTAACATACAACTGGGATGATATTTTGGGCTTCCCTGGTAGCTTAGACAGTAAAGAATTCACCTACAATGTGGGAGACCTCAGTTCCATCCCTGGGTTGGGATGATCCCCTGGAGGAGGGCATGGCATCCCACTCCAGTACTCTTGCCTGGAGAATCCCATGGACAGAGGAGCCTAGTGGGCTGTAGTCCACGGGGTCGCAGAGTCAGACACGACAGAGTGACAGAACACAGCACAAAATGATAACTTTAGTTTGGCAAGAAAAGAAGAGAGAGATGGTGTTGGGCTTCCCTGGTGGCTCAGCTGGTAAAGAATCCGCCTGCAATGTGGGAGACCTGGGTTTGATCCCTGGGTTGGGAAGATTCCCTGGAGAAGGGAAAGGCTACCCACTCCAGTATTCTGGCCTGGAGAATTCCATGGCAAAGAGTCAGAAACAAGTGAGCGACTTTCACTTTCATTGGCACATCTAGGGAAAGTTAATTTTGTGCTCCATATTATGGCATAAAACTAAGGATAGACTGAAAGCTTAAATTAAAAGTAGTATTTTAAATGAGGATAACAGCCATTGTATAAAATTTTTTAAGGTTTAAATGAAGACTGTTGGTTTTATGCTATCAAAGAGTTCTATAAATTGATTTGAAAAAGCCACGATAGAAACATCTAGGGAAAGGAGGGGTTTAGGCAGTTCATAGAGGAAATCCATATGGCTAATAAACCTGAAAAAATGCTCAGTATAGAATATAGTACTCAGGATTACTTCATGCGTATCAATAAGAGTTGGGAAATATATATATGCTAGTAGACTTATAAAGAAACACATACTCACTCATACATCATTTATAGAAATAAGAATGGTTAAAGCTTTGGAAAAGCAGTTAGTACCAGCTAGTATAATAAGAACATCAACACCTTTGACCCATTGATCTCACACTGGGGAATCTATTGCATAGAAATAAAAACAGCAGTATTTAAGGGTACGCACCAAAGTGTGTTACTGCAGCGCTGTTTGTGATGGCAAAAACCTGGACACAAAATGAATGTCCATCATTAAGAGTGAAATAATTTTGTTACAGTCACAATGGAATAATATACAACCATTAAAAGAATTAATTTAGAGCTTTATCAGTTGACTTTTGTGAGTAACTGAATGAGTAAAGCAGGAGGTAGAAAAGTATGTCTAATGTGATTCTAAAATTGCAAAACAGACTGGCAAAAACATGTAGGTGAGTATGTATACACGTTTTCCTATACAGACTTGAAGTAAAAAATATAGAACATATATGAGGGAGTTTATTTGGTTGAGCAGTAGGATAGGTGAAGAGAGAAGGAAATGGATGAGGCAAGCCAAGAAGGCACTAAAGAAAGGCAACAAAGATCGCATGGTCTCATTTACACCATTCGTGTGCCTTGGGTAGAACATGCACTCCCCATTCTTCATTTTCTTGCCTGTTTCCTGTGAGGACATAAGTGAGTTTTCTGAGGAGGCTGTATGGCGTCTTGGTTACTCCAGATGACTTACGCACTTAGTTGCCCAATCTTTTATCAGAAGAAGGGAAGGTAGAGTTGTGGATATAGTTACATGTAAAAAGCAGTGATTTATGATCTCTGAAAGTACTGTGAAAAGTGAGAGTGTTGTCTATTATAAAGTGTTGTTATGTCTCCCTTTCTTTTTAGGATTTAATGAAGATAGTGCGCAAGGAAGCAGATTTGAAGCAAATACAGGCTCTAATACAAGGAACTACTACACGACTCAAATATGCACAAAGTGAACTAGAAATCATTAAGAAGAAGCACCTTGCTGCTTTTTACCGGGTAATATAGATTTACATAAAATTTGATGGAAATTGGGACCAAGGCATAGAATTTCAGGAATTACATTTATAAAGCACCATGTAATTTTTATACTTTCCCTTGTGATTGAGGTATATTATAGTCCTTTAAGTTACTTTATTTTTATGACTTTATTTTAATGTTGTTATTCAGTTGTACCTGAATTTGCCTTATCTCACAGAGTCTCTTTTTTTTCTGAAAGATACCTATCATGTTTTTGGCTTTACTGTATAAAGCTAATATAGCCATGTTAAAAAGACATTTTTCTTTTTTATAATCAGGAACAATCTCAGCTACAAAGTGAACTACTAAATATTGAATCTCAATGTGCCATGTTGAGTGAAGGAATCAAAGAACGACAACAAAGAATTAAAGAATTTCAACGAAAGATAGATAAGGTTATGAGTAATATATTTATTACTGAATGGCATATGGCTTGGTTCTAGATCAGATACCAAATTTAAGGCTTCTTCAGTATGTGCTGAAGCAAAGTTTGATAAATGCTAAGTTTTATTGGTTTGCCAAATTAATTTCCTTATATTGTATTAGTTTCCTTGTATCCCTTGTATTTTTTGAGACGCACTATTGCTCATCTCAAGGGACCATGAGTACTAGTACATGGTTATTCTCTTCAGCTGTCCATCCTCTCCTTGTCCATTGTAAAATTTGCAGTCATTTTCTTTCTTCCACTGCCTAAGAAGGAAAAAACGTTGTCCCTTGTGTCATCTTTTAAGGTTGTGTATTCACTCAGTAATTTTGTCTTGAACATTTATTATATGCCAGGCACAGCTGCTTGGCTCTGGAGTACCAAAGATATGATCATCTAACCTCTGCTTATAAAGTAACAGGAACTTTCTGGCTTAATTCATTCCACTGTTGCTTATCTTTAACCTTTAAAACATTGTCTGTCACACCATCACTCAGTAGCTTTCACCCATTGCCTCTAGTTCTGCCTTTTACCACATGAAACTACCCTTATGTTGCCCCTTAATTATCCTTTTCCGGGTTAAATATCCCTAATTACTTATTTATTTATATTTACTATGGATTTAAGACCAATTCTGGTAACCAGCCTTTGGATACTCTGTTGTCAATGCCTAGAATAAAAAATAATGTGAAAATACTGTCTGACCAGTATAGAGTACCCTGGAACTCTGCACACAGAAACATAATTTTACATGACTTGGATTATCTCCTTATACAAATTATAGATTACTGTTGCAATAGTCATATCACTTTCATATTTAAATTACGTTCAACTGAAGTGTGAAACTTTTTTACATGTCCTGTTGCTAAAACAGGTCTCTCTTATCCTATAATTGTGCATAAATGCCGGGCTTTAAAAATCTTTGTGACCCCATGGACTGTAGCCTGCCAGGCTCCTCTGTCCATGGAATTAATTCTCCAGACCAGAATACTGAAGTGGGTAGCCATTCCCTTCTCCAGGGGATCTTCCCAACCCAGGGACTGAACCCAGGTCTCCTGCATTGCAGGCAGATTCTTTGCCTTCTGAGCCACCAGGGAAACTCTTAAAATATTAATGTTAAATGTTACTTTGTTGGATTTGGCTTATTCTGGTTTTTCCAAATTTTCTGAATGTTAATTCTATGCTTTAGTCCTCTTGGTTTTATATTATTTAAGAATCTATGAAATGAATCTCCAGTCCAGGTTTGATGCATGATACAGGATGCTTGGGGCTGGTGCACTGGGATGACCCAGAGGGATGGTATAGGGAGGGAGGTGGGATGGGGGTTCAGGATGAGGAACACGTGTACACCCGTGGCGGATTCATGTTGATGTATGGCAAAACCAATACAATATTGTAATTAGCCTCCAATTAAAATAAATTTATATTAAAGAATCTATAGTATTACTCATAAAGAATATTTTCTGTATTTATATAGAATGTTATATTTTAGTATGGCTAAAGTAAACATTCCAATTTTGTATTAAACACTTCATAAAGCCAAAGCACTTAAAAGGCCACCATGAACTTTCTTATTTTGTTTTTAGAATAAGAACTTTGAAAATAGGTAAGTGTAGTTAACTAAAGAGAAAGCACCAAATTTACAGAGTAGTGATGCTTGTCGGAAATAGTCTGTCCTAACCCAGAAAATCTTGGTGGGAAAAACATAGATTTAAGGATTGTC
Source organism: Ovis canadensis (assembly GCF_042477335.2). Lineage (NCBI taxonomy): Eukaryota > Metazoa > Chordata > Mammalia > Artiodactyla > Bovidae > Ovis > Ovis canadensis. The sequence continues at coordinate 227,484,193 of NC_091247.1, read as the reverse complement.
TATATATTTTTGTGAAATTGATTATTAAACCATTTGGTTTTAAAATAATTTAAAAGGTTGAAGATGATATTTTTCAACACTTCTGTGAAGAAATTGGTGTAGAAAATATTCGTGAATTTGAGAACAAGCATATTAAACAGCAACAGGAAGCAGATCAAAAAAGGTATTTTTATTAAAAGATGTTGGTAAGCAATTATTTATATGTAAATGTAACTATTATTTCATAATTTAAAGGAATTATGCCTGAGGTGGCCTTTATTTCAGTTCATCAAGAAATAGCTAATAAACATTGCTGTTTTTATAAAGAGGTCTAATTCTTTTATTCCACAATTTTTAAAGAGAAAAAGCACAAATATACACAGTAAGAGAATGGGGAAATAATTACACACACCGTGGTTATTAAAATGTACTTAGTTCTCTTTAAATATCCATATGTGTAGATAAAGTTGTATAACCTTTCTATAAACAAACAGCCTCAGGCCACTTGCCAGAAAAGAGGATATTCCCTTCTGTTTCTAGCTTGCTGAAATTTCTTTTATTATGAGTGAGTGTTGAATTTTGTCAAATACTTTTTCTGCTATCTGTTGGGATAGTAATACTTTTGGAGTTTGGGGGGAGGTGGCTTATTAATATACTAAATTACAGTGATTGATTTTTAGAATATTAAACCAACTTAGCATATCTAAGATGAACCCCACTGGGTCATGTTGTATTATTCTTTTCAAATATTTTTGGATTGACTCATTAAAATTTTGGTGTGGATTTTTATATCTATATTCATGAGAGTATTGGTCTATAGTTTATTTTTCTTGCAAATATTCTTTTTTACATTTTTGTATCAGGTAATGCCAGACTCATAAAATGAGTCAGGAATTATTCTCTCCTCTGTTTTTCATGGAGTTTCTGTAGAATTTTATTATTTTTTTCCTAAAAGTTTGGTAAATTTTGCAAGTGAAGCCACTGGTGCTACCCACTTTTCTTTATGGAAATATTCTTAAATTACAAATTCAGTTTCCTTATTAGATATAAGGCCATTCAGGACATCTTTTTTCTTGAGTAAGCTTTGGTAGCTTGTGTATTGAAAATAACATTTGTATATTTCATCTGAGTTATCAAATTTACTAATATGAAGTTATTAACATTTCCCCTTTCATCCTTTTCAGTTTTGTAGGATCTGTACTGATGGCCCTTTCATTCCTGATATTGCTAATTTGTCTTCTTTTCTTCTTGATGTCTAGCTAGAGTTGTATCAGTTTTATGGTCCTTTGTAAGACCAGCTCTTGACGTCACTGATTTTTCTCTATGGTTTATCTGTTTCTGTGTAGTTGACTTCTGTTCTTAACTTCTTTATTTCCTTGATGCTACTTATTTTGGGTTTAATTTACTTCTCTTTTTTCTTACTTTTTAAGATAGAAGCTTGCTTTATGTATTTTATGCTTTTCTTCATTTATAATATAAGCATTTTAGCTGTTTATTTTCCTTTAAGCACTGCTTAAGCTCTGTCCTACTGTTGCTGGTATGTTTTATTTCATTTTCATTCCATTTAAAATATTTGTTAATATTCTTTGTGGTTTTGTTCTGTGATCCATGGGGTGTTTAGAAGTATTGTTTAGTTTAACAGAAATTGTTGTGATGGGGGGAGGATTTAGATATGTTTCTGTTACTGATTTTTATTGTGATAAGAAATATATTTTGCATTATTTAAATCCTTTTAAGTTGATTGATGCTTATTTGATAGCATGGCATGTGTTATATCTTAATAAATATTCTGTGTGCTATTGAAATGAATATGCATTGTTCTGTTGGGTAGAGTATTTTCTGAGTAGCCTTTAAGTCAAGTTGATTGGTGTCTTTTGTGTACTTACTAACTCTTTGTCTAATTGGTCTAGTGTTCCCTAAGAGAGGAGTTTTAAAATTTCCAAGTATTTTTGGATCTGTCATTCTCTTCAGTTTTCTCAGTTTATGTTTCATGATGTTTAAAGTTCTGTGATTAGGTACATTCATGTTTGGGATCATTATGTCTTTTTGAGGAATTAATCCTTGCTCCAGAAAGAATGAAGAAGCTGGGCCAAAGTGGAATCAATACTCAGCTGTGGATATATCTGGTGGTAAAAGTAAAGTCCAGTGCTCTGAAGAACAATATTGTATAGGAACGTGGAGTATTAGATCGATGAATCAAGGTAAATTGGATGTGGTCAAGCAGGCGTTGGCAAGAGTAAACACTGACATTTTAGGAATCAGTGAACTAAAATGAACAATAAAGGGTGAATTTAATTCAGATAACCATCTACCACTGTGGGCAAGAATCCCTTAGAAGAAATGGAGTAGCCCTCATAGTCAACAGAAGAGACCAAATGCAGTACTTGGGGCAATCTCAAAAGCAACAGAATGATCTCGGTTATTTCCAAGGCAAACCATTCAACATCACAGTAATCCAAGTCTATGCCTCAGCCAGTAATGCTGAAGAACCTGAAGTTGACTGGTTCTGTGAAGACCTACAAGACTTTCTAGAACTAACAACAGAAAAAGATGTCCTTTTCATCATAGGGGATTGGAATGCAAAAGTAGGAATTCAAGAGATACCTGGAGTAACAAGTAAGTTTGGGCTTGGAGTACAAAATGAAACAGGACAAAGGCTAATAGAGTTTTGTCAAGAGAACACACTGGTCATAGCAAACACCCTCTTCCAACAACACGAGATGGCTACACATGGACATCACCAGATGGTCAATACTGAAATCAGATTGATTATATTTTTTGCAACCAAAGGTAGAGAAGCTCTATACAGTTAGCAAAAACAATCTGGAGTTGACTGCAGCTCAGATCATGAGCTCCTTATTGCAAAATTCAGGCTCAAATTGAGCAAGTAGGGAAAACCACTAGGCCATTTAGGTATGACCTAAATCAAATCCCTCATGATTGTATGGTGCAGGTGACAAATGGATTCAAGAGATTAGATCTGATAGAGTGCCTGAAGAACTATGGATGGAAATTCATAACACTGTACAGGAGGCAGTGACCAAGACCATCCTAAAGAAAAAGAAATGCAAGAAGGCAAAGTAGTTGTCTCAGAAGGCTTTACAAATAGCTAAGAAAAGAAGAGAGGTTTAAGTCTAGGGAAAGATATACCCAACTGAGTGCAGAATTCCAGAGAATAGAAAGGAGAGATAAGAAAGCCTTCTCAAGTGAACAATGCAAAGAAATAGAGGAAAACAACAGAATGGGAAAGATGAGAGATTGCTTCAAGAAAACTGGAAATATCAATGGAACATTTAATGCAAGGATGGGCACAATAAAGGACAGAAATGTTATGGACCTAACAGAAGCAGAAGTGATTAAGAAGAGATGGCAAGTAGAACTATACAAAAAAGATCTTCACGACCCAGATAATCACAATGATACAATCACTTACCTAGAGCCAGATATCCTGGAGTGTGAAGTCAAGGGGCCTTAGGAAGAATTACTACCAACAAAGCTAGTGGAGGTGATAGAATTCCAGCGGAGCTATTTCAAATCCTTAAAGATGGTACTGTTAAAGTGCCGCACTCAATATGTCAAAAATTTGGAAAACTCAGCAGTGGCCACAGAACTGGAAAAGGGTCAGTTTTCATTCCAATCCCAAGGGAAGGTAATGCCAAAGAATGTACAAACTACCATACAGTTACACTTATTTCACATGCTGGCAAAGTCATGCTCAAAATCCTTCAAACTAGGCTTCAGCAGTACATGAACTGAGAACTTGCAGCTGTACAAGCTGGATTTAGAAAAGACAAAGGAACCAGAGATCAAATTCCCTGTATTAGTTGGATCGTAGAGAAATCAAGGTAATTCCAGAAAAACATGTACTTCTGCTTCACTGACTATACTAAAGCCTTTGATTGTGTGGATCACAACAAACTGTGGAAAATTCTTAAAGAGATGGGACTACCAGTTGACCACCTTACCTGTCTCCTAAGAAACCTGTATGCAGGACAAGAAGCAACAGTAAGTACCGGATATGGAACAACGGAGTGGTACCAAATTGGAAAAGGAGTATATCAAGGCTGTATATTGTCACTCTGCTTATTTAACTTATATGCAGAGTACATCATGCAAAATGCCGGACTGGATGAATAACAAGCTGGAATCAAGAGTGCCAGAAGTAATATCAGTGACAGTATCAATATGCAGATCATACCACTCTAATGGAAGAAAATGAAGAGGAACTAGAGAGCCTCTTGATGAAAGTGAAAACAGGAGAGTGAAAAAGCTGACCTAGAATTCAGCATTCAAAAACTAAGATAATGGCATCCAGTCTCATCACTTCATGGAAAATAGGGAAAAAGTTGAAGCAATGACAGGTTTTATTTTTGTGGGCTCCAAAAATCACTGTGAATGGTGACTGCAGCCATGAGATTAAAAGATGCTTGCTCCTTGGAAGGAAAGCCATGACAAACCTAAGCAGCATATTAAAAAGCAGAGACATCACTTTGCTGACAAACGTCCATAGACTGAAAGCTGTGGTTTTTCCAGTAGTCAGGTATGGATATGTGAGTTGGACCATAAAGAAGGAGAGCACCGAAGAATTGACGCTTTTGAGTTGTGATGTTGGAGAAGACTCCTGAGTGTCTCTTGCACTGCAGGGAGATCACACCTGAATATTCATTGGAAGGACTGATCCTGAAGCTCCAATGCTTTGGCCACCTGATGTGAAGAGCTGACTCATTGGAAAAAACTCTAATGTTGGGAAAGATTGAGGGCAGGAGAAGAAGGGGGCAACAGAGGATGAGATGGTTGGATGGCATCACTGACTCAACAGACAGGAGTTTAAGCAAACTCTGGGAGATACTAAAGTACAGGGAAGCCTGGACGTGTACACCCCATAGTGTCGCAAAGAGTTGGACATGGCTTAGCAACTGAACAGCACATTAAATATTACTCTCTTTTTGTCATTACTGCTGTTGTTGCCTTTGTATTAGTAGTATTTAGCACAGTGTCTGATACAATTATTGCTTTAAAATGTTTCTTATATGAATGATTCTATTAGCAGGTCATGTGAGGGAGGGTAGATGGAGAGAGGATGAACTATAGTTGATATTGGAATTATTTTTTTAAAGATATGACTTTTACTGATTTATAGTTGATATACAGTATTATATAGTTACAAGTATACAGTGTAATGATTCATAGTTTTCAAAGAATATACTCCATTTGTTATTATAAAATATTGATGATATTCCCTGTGTTATTCAGTATATCATTGTAGCTTATTGTATACCCACTAGTTTGTACCTCTCAATCCCCTCCTGCTATGTTGCTCCTTTCTCCATCCTTCTCCTCATGATAACCACTAGTATTCTTGCCTGGAGAATCCCAGGGACGAAGGAGCCTGGTGGGCTGCCGCCTATGGGGTCGCACAGAGTCGGACACAAGTGATGCGACTTAGCAGCAGCAGCAGCAGCAGTTTATTCTCAGTGTCTGCTTCTTTTTTGTTATATTCACTAGTTTGTTGTATTTTTTTGGATTCCACATATTAATTATAGCATATAGTATTTGTCTTTGTCTGACTTACTTCACTTAGCATAATACCCTTCAAGTCCATCCACATTGCAAATGGCGAAATTTTCTTCTATTTTATAGCTGAATAGTATTCCACTGTGTGTATATATATATATACACGTATAGTGAAAGTGAAAGTGAAGTAGCTCAGTTGTGTCCGACTCTTTGTGACCCCCTGGACTGTAGCCTGGAGAAGGCAATGGCACCCCACTCCAGTGCTCTTGCCTGGAAAATCCCATGGACGGAGGAGCCTGGCAGGCTCCAGTCCACGGGGTTGCTAAGAGTCAGGCACGACTGAGCGACTTCACTTTCAGTTTTCACTTTCATGCATTGGAGAAGGAATGGCAACCCACTCCAGTATTCTTGCCTGGAGAATCCCAGAGACAGAGGAACAGCCTAGTGGGCTGTTGTCTATGCGGTCGCAGAGTCGGACACGACTGAAGCGACTTAGCAGCAGCAGCAGGACTGTACCCTACCAGGCTTTTCTGTCCATGAGATTCTTCAGGCAAGAATACTGGAGTGGGTTACCATTTCCTTCTCCAGGGGATCTTCCTGACCCAGGGATTGAACCCAGGTCCCCTGCATTATAGGCAGACGCTTTAACCTCTGAACCACCATATCACATCTTTATCCATTAATTTGTTGATGAACACTTCATTTGCTTCCATATCTTGGCAATTGTAAATAATGCTGCTATGAACAGTAGGGTTCAATTCAGTTCAGTCGCTCAGTCATGTCCAACTCTTTGCGACCCCATGAATTGCAGCATGCCAGGCCTCCCTGTCCATCACCAACTCCCAGAGTTCACCCAAACTCATGTCCATCAAGTCGGTGATGCCATCCAGCCATCTCATCCTCTGTTGTCCCCTTCTCCTCCTGACCCCAGTCCCTCCCAGCATCAGAGTCTTTTCCAATGAGTCAACTGTTCGTGTGAGGTGGCCAAAGTATTGGAGTTTCAGCTTCAGCATCAGTCCTTCCGAAGAACACCCAGGACTGATCTCCTTTAGAATGGACTGGTTGGATCTCCTTGCAGTCCAAGGGACTCTCAAGAGTCTTCTCCAACACCACAGTTCAAAAGCATCAGTTCTTTGGCGCTCAGCTTTCTTCACAGTCCAACTCTCACATCCATACATGACCACTGGAAAAACCATAGCCTTGACTAGATGGACCTTTGTTGGCAAAGTAATGTCTCTGCTTTTTAATATGCTCTCTAGGTTGGTCATAACTTTTCTTCCAAGGAGTAAGCATCTTTTAATTTCATGGCTGCAGTGGGGTGCATGTGTCTTTTTTATTTAGAATGTAAATGTTTTTTATTTACATTCAGTTTTTTTTTAGTATGTACCCAGAAGTGCAAGTGCTGGGTCATAATGGTAGTTCTATTTTTAGTCTTCTTTTTTTATTTTTAGAAATCTCCATATTGTTTTCCATAGTGGCTGTACCAATTTACATCCCTATCAACAGTGTACCAGGGTTCCCTTTTCTCTACATCCTTGCCAGCATTTGTTACTTGTGTTCTTTTTAACAATAGCCTTTCTGACAGGTGTGAGATGAATTTGATTTGTATTTCCCTGTTGATTAACAGTGTTGAGTATCTTTTCGTTTGTCTGTTGGCCATCTGCATTTCCTCTTTGGAAATAGTCTATTCAGATCTTCTGCCCATTTTTTCATTGGTTGTTTGGTTTTGAGTTGTTTGAGCTGATTGTATATTTTGTATATTAACACCTTAGCAGTTATATCATTTGCAAATAATTTCTCACATTTAATAGGTTGTCTTTTCCTTTTGTCAGTGGTTTCCTTTTCTATACAAAAAGTTTACAAGTTTAATTAGGTACCATTTGTTTATTTTTGCTTTTATTTCCTTTGCTTTAGGAGGCAGATTCCAAAGAATGTGGCTACAATTTACGTCAAAGAATATTCCGCATATGTTTTCCTCTAGGAGTTTTATGGTTTCTGATCTTACATTCAGGCCTTTAATCCATTTTGAGTTTATTTTTGTATATGGTGTTAGAGGATGTTCTAATTTCCTTCTTTTACATATAAAAGAAGTCCAGTTTTCCCAGCACCACTTACTGAAGAAACTGTCTTTTTGATACTGGACTTCTTTATGGGGAGGTTATGAAGCTCGCATAGTAGGAAAGAACATCAGGAAAGAACATGTTCTTGAACTCCCAAGTTTGGAGTTTGTGAATGAACTACTATTTGAAAAGATTAATTGACTAAATAGAATAAACATATGAATTGTAACTTAAAGAAAAAGATAAGAAAACTATAGATTGTAAAGGATTTGAGAAACACATTCATATGCAGTATATAAATCCTGATTCAAACAAACCAGTTTTTTAAAATTAATGAGAATCAGGAAATTTGGCAAAGATAGCACTTTGATATTAAGAATGTTATTATTTCTACCTATAGAAGTTTATGGTTATGTATTAAAAGTTACTTCACTTTCAGAGAAACATTAAAATACTTATTGATGAAATTACATGATGTCTGAAATTTGCTTTAAATAATTCAGTGATGAGAAGGAGTAATAAGTGGGATTATAGGTAAAACAAGATAAACCCTGAATTACTTATTAGGGTTGGGTAATAGCTGTATGGAAATCCATTGTAGTGTCCCGTTTTTTATGTTTGTATTTGAAGTTTTCTATAATAAAAACCAAAAAATTTTTTTAAAATTAAAGGACTCTGTTTACTACTTTTAATGCTTGACTTTATTATACTAGATTAGAATTTGAGAAACAAAAAACTCGGCTTAATATTCAACTTGAATATAGTCGCAATCATCTAAAGAAGAAACTGAACAAGATTAACACATTAAAGGAAACAATCCAGAAAGGGAGAGAAGACACTGATAACCTGAAGAAGGTAAGTAATGATGCGTGACCAAAGTGGCATTGAAATGATGACTTTCTTTGATGAATAAGCATTTGTTGAGTTCCTGAAAAGCTCTAATAGTGATAGAAGGTGGAGAAGGGGTACAGATTTGAGAAATACTTGATGTAAAATCCGCACAGCTTCATGACTTTCTAGATGTTGAGAGCATGGTCCTGAATTCTCACTTGGGTGATTGGTGGATAGGAGGAGAGATTGCTACTGCTAAGTCGCTTCAGTTGTGTCCGACTCTGTGCGACCCCATAGACGGCAGCCCACCAGGCTCCCCCATCCCTGGGATTCTCCAGGCAGGAACACTGGAGTGGGTTGCCATTTCTTTCTCCAGTGCATAAAAGTGAAAAGTGAAAGTGAAGTTGTTCAGTCGTGTCTGACTCCTAGCGACCCCATGGACTGCAGCCTACCAGGCTCCTCCGTCCACGGGATTTGCCAGGCAGGAGTACTGGAGTGAGTTGCCATTGCCTTCTCCAGAAGGAGAGATTAAGGAGAGAAAATTCTGGACCTGTGGAGTATGACTTCCCTGTGTGACATCTAAACAGCAATTTCCAACAGGTAGTTAGCAAGTACATGGATAACAGGAGAAGTCTAGGCTGGTTTATGGGAGTAGATTGAATACATTATGTAAATTCAGAGAGTAGGCAGCGAAGAGCAGTGGAGCAAGGATGGAGTTCTGGAAGGAATGGTTGCCTTGGTTATGAAGACAGCCACGATCCCCAGGGTGTGAGGGGAAAGGAAGTGAGCAAAGTTAAAGTGAAAAGGCTAAAGTTAAAGCCAAGAAGGTAAAGTCTGGTAGGAAGAAGGTTTTCACTGGCAGTGGAAACAGAAGTCAGATGGCAGCAAGCTGGGAAATGAATCCAAAGTGAAAGAGAAAGGTAGGTAGTGATTACCTGGTAGTATAAACAGGAGTGGGTCACATTCTAAAGTGGAGGCTCTGGCAGCATATAGGACAGGGTTTATCTTAGAATGACTGGCATGGTTGTATTAATAATAAAATGACCTGTTGGCCTTACTAATGTAAAAGATGGTAAACCTGTAATGTAAATCATCTCCATACAGGTTGAAGAAAATTGTCTTAAAATTGTGAATGAACTCATGGAAAAACAGCGGCAACTTAAGGATGAATTTGTCACTCAGAATACCAATGTTGAGAAAGTCCAAGCTCAAATTGAAGAGGAACGAAAGAAGTTTTTGGCCATTGATAGGTGATTAAAAAATTTATCAGAGTTTAAAAAATGTTTACCATCAATTTGAAATTTATTATAGAAGTTTTGTTATTTGAATATGTACCTTTATGTGGCTTTTGGTCTCCTATTGCATCTATCAAGCATTGCAACTTAGGGGAAAAACCAAGAAAGGTGGTTAGTTGTTTAGAGTGTACAGTACTTTTAAATGAGTAAAAAGAGACCTATACAAAGAGTTCAGTTCAGTTCAGTCGCTCAGTCGTGTCTGACTCTTTGCGACCTCATGAACTGCAGCATGCCGGGCCTCCCTGTCGTCCATCACCAACTCCTGGAGCTTACTCAAACTCATGTCCATTGAGTTGGTGATGCCATCCAACCATCTCATCCTCTGTCATCCCCTTCTCTTCCTGCCTCCAATCTTTCCCAACATCAGGGTCTTTTCAAATGAGTCATTTCGTCGCATCAGGTGGCCAGAGTATTGGAGGTTCAGCTTCCTTACCATAAATCTCCTTGACACCGGCCCCTTCCTGTTAGGAAGGCCCTGCTGGTCTGTGTGACAGAGCATAGCAAGTGAGGCGTAGAATCTGGAGCCATGCTGCATGGTTCCAGGCCCTAGCTCTGCTGCTTATATATGGTGCCTTCATTTTCTTATCAGTGAAGTGAGAATGGTAATAGTGCCTACGTCATAGAATAGTCGTAAGGATTAAATGAGTTCATATGGTACTTGGAACAGTACCTGGCATACAGTGAGCATGTATTTGCTGTGACGATGATCAGTAGCACTTTGAGTCCACTGGCCTGTTGAACCAGTGACATCTGCTCTCCTGTGTGATTGACATAACCGTAAGTGAACAGGTGCAGTGAGTTCTGTTTTTGCTCAAACTCTTGAATATTTCACAGTGTTCAAAGTCTTAGTGTTTCAAGATGCTGCCAGAAAATTCTTTGTCTAAGATTTTTGAGTAGAATTAAGTTTGTTTACAGATGATTTTTTTTTTTGGCTCATATTTAATTTAAATGGAACCACATCTCTATCATCAGATTTTTGAAAACCATATAATTCTTAATTTATTTTCTTTTATTTTTAGTCTTCTGGGTCCTCTTTAAAGTCCCCCCTTTTGTTTCAACTGGATTCAACTTGGTTTTTCCCCTCATTAAGATCGAAGGCCTTACATTAGTGGTGGTGATGGTAGTAATAAAGTTAGACTCTTAAGTGTGTAATGACTTAATTGGTAAGACATTTATCTTGCTAACAGACACTTTCTCTTGGTTTGAGGCTCTAAAATGTAGAACTTATATTGAGAGAGATACAGCTTGAAAAATTGTACAGATTTAAAACTAAGGTAACTTGGAGAGCACTGTATTGTTGCTAGCCTGATTAAAGTAATAATGTTTATTATTGGAAATGTTCCCTTGGATTAAATAATTATATTCATGGCCTTTGTCAGGAGTGTTAAAGTTTAAATTACAAGCATTCATGGACTAACTCTGCAACTTAGCAGCACTTGAAAGAAAAAGTTTTTTTTTCAAGTAAGTTTATAATCATGTTTTTCTTCCTTGATGGAACTTTATGTAATTAGTAAAATATAATCACTTTTTTATATCTGTGTATTTGCAGGGAAGTGGGAAAATGGCAAAAAGAAGTTGTGATCCTTCAGAGTTCTCTGGAACAGAGTCGGTTAGAGAAGCATAACTTGTTGCTTGACTGCAAAGTTCAAGACATTGAAATAGTTCTTTTGTTGGGGTCGCTGGATGACATCATTGAAGTGGAGGTACTCTAGCAAGTGATTTTAAATATGTGCAGTTGTGTGGAACTTTATGTAGGCCTTTGTCTGCTTAGGCTTCCCTGGTGGCTCAGAGGTTAAAGCATCTGCCTCCAATGCGGGAGACCAGGGTTCGATCCCTGGGTCGGGAAGATCCCCTGGAGAAGGAAATGGTAACCCACTCCGGTATTCTTGCCTGGAAAATCCCACGGACAGAGGAGCCTGGCAGGCTACAGTCCACGGGGTCGCGAAGAGTCAGACACGACTAAGTGACTTCACTTCACTTCACTTTGTCTGCTTAGTGAAGTTGTAGCCATGCAGATTCTTAGTCTTGTTCTAAAGCTTTATTAGGAGCAGAAGAAACAGCTCGTCTGGGAGGGGAAAAGGGCAAAATGATCCTCATTACGGAAGACTGGGCACTTTGTATAGCTCTCTTATTTCTCTTGCTAATCCGTATCCTTTTAGCTCCATAGGACCAGTTTCTTACATGTATATAGACACCCAAGAGGAATCAGAACTAAAGCCATGGGAGTCCAGGGGCATTCTGGGGAGGTGGGGTAGCCACAGTCCGTTGCAGGCAGGGGCACATGCCTTGATAGCGTGAGCAGTGCTGTACTCTGGGAACACTGTCGGTGGTGTGTGGAGGGATCTTGTTCTGCACCTTCACCAACAACTTGAGGTCCTTTTCAGTAGAAACATGCTTCACTGAGTCTGTCCAGGTGATGAGAGTGTGGGGAAGGTGATAATAGATACCCAGGGAGTCAGAAGATGAGACTGAAGTCTCCTCATGGTGGACATTTTTCTGTTAGCCTTCTTTGCTTTCTCATCACATTCATACTACACAGTACTCTTGAGGTCGGCGGGACGCTTATATACCCTTTGTTCTGCTGCTCACGTTAGGAAAGATATGACAACATAGTTCAAGAAGAGTCTCTTACTATTAGCTAATGCAGAGGATGGTGAACATAGTTCTTTTACCTCTCAAATTATCTTTTAAATCTTTAGTGATCTCTTCCTTGTAGTCCCCCTTCCACCTCCCTCCTCCCCTTTCTGCTTTGTCACCAGTCAGAAATCCGTGCATTTCCCTCCAGTTTCTACTCCAGAAGAGGCGTTCAGTCCTTTGGTTTCTTCAGTATGAAGTAACTGTGAAACAGTTTTTCTCTTGTTGATTTCGACTATTTCTCATAGCATAATTCTGGTGTTACATTATACTCAAAAGTCTTTTGCTGGGGGAAGGGGAGAGATTCCCTGGCAGTCTCACTGCCAGGGCCCCCAGTTCAATCTCTGGTCAGAGAACCAATATCCTATAAGCTGCACAACTAAGCCTGAAAAAGAGTCTTTTTTCTCTGTTTTAGCAGAGATTACATCCCAGATGGAAGGAAAGGAGAAGCCACTTTACTGGCCACAAATGTCATGAGCCCTGCTCAGATGGCTTTAAAGGGGGAATGGGAGGTCAGGGGATAGGACTGAAGTGGAGGATGCCTCCCCTGTGACATGGTCCAGGAATTTGAACACTGTGGAGAACTTAGTATATATTGGCTTTATTTGTTCAGATCAGCTTTCCTCACGTGGCTGCAGCTGTAACCACTAGCTTTGACCAGAGGGGGAAGACACCTCTCTCCTGCCCTCAGTTAGAAAACTCTTGAGGAAGAACTCTAACTGGTTCATTCTGGGTCATGTGTCCACTCTTAAGGGTGCAGAAAGAGGGAAGGGAGGGTCTGTAACAGAAGAAGTGGATGGAAGCAGAAAAGCAGTACTCACAATAATATAGAGAGAAATGGAAAGTCTGTTTAAAAGGCTGTAATTTTAGAAGAGGTTTGTCATTGAATATTGTAGGAGCAGCAGCAGCTTTAATGACTGACATCTAAGTAAGTGCTGCTGGTCAAGTATTGCTGCTGCTGCTTTGGTCCTATTGTTTTTCCAGTCAGTGAACTTTCAGAAGTATTCTCCAACATATGTGCCCACCATGAATGTGAAATTATTTACTTGTTTATTAGGGTGAATGACTTTCATATTCATAGTGGGTTATTTCAAAGCAGGTATTAATACCTTAAGCTAGATTAATACTGAATCGTTATCTAGAAAGGGATACTTCTGCTCTACTTTGTGCTGGTCAGACCACATTGGAATATTGCATTTACTTTCTAAAGCATGATGTTGTCTGAGAGTAAAGTGTCCACGATAGTGAAAAGGCCCAGACTGTGTCATGCTGGGAAGAGAAGTCTTGGGGAATATGGTTATTCCCCTCCAGTAGAAGAAAGTCTGTCACAGAAGACAGAACATCCTTGTTCTTTCTAATCCTCAGGGGGACACTAGCCTTGGGGATGGAGGACACAGAGTCAGATTTCTTCTACTAGGGAACACTTCCTACTAGAAAGAGGGAAGGCCTCTAGTGGTGAATCCCCTGATTGAAATTTTACAAGTACATCTAGTTGTTGGTGTTTAGTTGCTAAGTCGTGCCTGACTCTTTTGCGACCTCATGGACAGCAGCCATGTAATGAGGGTGCTGTACAAGGTCATCTAAAGTCCAAAACAGAAGAGGCATTGGGTATAAATTGTCTCTTTCCAGAAGGCTGGACAAGGATCACCACATAGAATTAATTGTCTTATGCAATTGTAGGAATTGTCTTACAACTATTGTAAGGTAGAACTGAGATTTCCCTTCCATGGGACGTCTTCAGACACGGGATGAGTTACCTACATCTGCCAGAATTCTCATAGGAAATTCTTATGTTGTGGGAAAGACTGTACCAGATCACTGGTTCCGAAACCCTACTGTGCACATGAAGCCCCTGGAGACCTTGTTTCCCTGATCACACTTCGAATAGCAAGGTTTTAGGTGACTCATATAGAAGCTTAATACAAAGTACAGTGTTGAATCATAAATAGTAGTTGTAAGATTCGAGGGTTCAGTGTTACCCTTTGTGTTCAAATTCCCCTTCTGAGTGAACCGTTTTAGTGTAAATATATTATATAACATGTGGACTTACTTCCAAAAGTAGTTTCATTGGCTTGTTTCAGGTGAGAACATCTGTAGAAGAGTGAGCACAGGGTTTTCTCTTAATTTGTAGGTCTTGCTTTTGGTGTCAGCGTTGCACCAGAAGCCAGCCTGCAGCTGAATAAGTGCTTCTTTACTTGTTCCTTCTTTCCTCCTCTTTCTTTGTTCAGACAGTGACATATATTGACACTGAAATGCATGTTTCCAGCGTTGCAGTAGGCACTGAGACTACAGCAGTGAGTGTAACTACCCTAAATTCCTTGCTTCGCATTCTGCTGGGGTAGAGAGAGGCACAGAAACAAAGTGGCAGACGGTAAAATATTCAAGTGTTTGGCAGTGATGTAGGCTAAAGAAAATATAAAGCAGGGAGGGAAGTAAAGAGAATTTGATGCAGAGGCCTTGGATGTCCTGAGAGAAGGCAGCTGGCTAGTAGACGAGGTAAAAGATGAAGAGATACAGATGTGTAGAGGAAGGGTGTCCAGGCAGAGGGCATTTTGCCAGCCCTAAGTGGATGCATACACGGTCTGTTCAAGGAGCCCAGGTTGGTTGGAGCAGGGAGACTAACACCAAGTAAAGTTAAAGGGGAAGCTGAAGCCAGATCATTGTGGCCTTGCAGGCCTGCATACGGCTTTTTTATCTTCTAATCTGAGTGAGGTGGCCATCAACTGGAGGACTTGGGACAGACACATGAGTAGAGAGCACCATTTTCAGATAACAAGGTAAGGGCTTCGTGTGTTTTTCAGTTGGGAACTGAAGCAGAAGGTACCCAGGCAACCACTGATATATACGAGAAAGAAGCAGCCATTGAGGTGGACTACAGCTCTCTCAGAGAGGATTTGAAGGTAACTGAACGATTGCTGTTATGACTAACTTACGGTAATATTGAATATTTAAATCCTATAGAATAATTTTTAGATGACAGAGCATAGTTTAGGGGGTAAGCAGATTTCCTGATAGTTTTTAAAGAGATAGTATAAACAGAGTGCATATGCAATGCTTGAAACATTGAAAGTGTTTATGTCAGCACTTCCCACTCTAGTCTGTAGAAGACCGATACCATGGAAGACCTTGTCGAAGAAGAAAAGTTTCGGCCAGTATTTTGAGAGGCTGTTCCCTTCTTGAGGATTCACAATGAATAAAAAAGTCATTGAAAGGTCCTGAAACACACAAAAGTAGCCAACACAGTCCAGCATTTTGAATCACCCTGTCGGCGTCTCAGTGCAGTACCTCAGGAAGTGACAAGTTCTTCCTAGCGGCAGAGCACAGACCAGAAATCCAGTTTCATGGTCTCCTTAATTTAATACCTCTGACTCTGTTTCTGTTACCCCTGTAACCATATGTTGCTCTGTGTTTTGATTTTGTCCTGAAGCTGCTTCTTGTATGAGGGCAAAATGACTGTGGCCTTTCTTGCCTTCCAGCCAACACAACCACAACCCTCAGAGAAGAGAGAGTGCCTTTTGTAGTGGTGCTATTCTTAAGATTGAAGAAAAGCTTTTCCACAGAGGTCCAACAGTTGTCCTCTCATCACAGTGTCCTGAATTGGGTCACATGTTCACTCCTGACCAGTCACTGTAGGAGTGGGATGGACTTAGCTTAGGCCAGGCAGGGTTCATGGGCTCTATGAGGGAGACATGGCCAAACCTGGGCTTTGTTAGAAAGGAAGAAATGGAGAATGGATGTCAAGTAGCAATAACTACCACATCTTTTTATTTCATGTCTTTAATATTAATATATTTTGTTAGATTTGTTGAGTTCTTTTATTGTTAATTGTGGTGCTTTGGGAAATCAGAAAATAACCTCTTATCTATTTTATAGTCTGTTCAGTGCTTTCATATTTAATAAGTCCTTCCCTACAACATTACTCAGTAACTATAAATATTCTCTTCCTGTTAATGATTTTTCTTTCCCTATTTAATTTATCTGAAATTTATTTTCATATATAGTATGAGGTAAGAATCTGTTTCTTAAAAGGTATATAACTTAACCACTTTACTCAGCATCTTCTAAAAAATTCTTTCCTCCAATGAATTAAAACACACCTTTATCAGATGTTAAATAACGCCTCTACGGGGTCAAGAAAGTTTTCCTGGAAGGTAATGCCTGCCGCACTTTTTCCCTTCTCTCCTTACTCAAGTTAGTTCTGCTCATGGTTTAGGTTCTAGTTTAAATGTTACCTCCAACTGAGCTATTTAAAATCCTAAAAGATGATGTTGTTAAAGTGCTCCACTCAATATGTTAGCAAATTTGGAAAGCTCAGCAGTGGTCACAGGATTGGAAAAGGTCAGATTTCATTCCAGTCCCAGGGGAAGGCAGTGCCAAAGAATGTGCAAACTACCATACAATTGTGCTTATTTCACCTGCTAGCAAAGTCACACTCAGAATCCTTCAAGCTAGGCTTCAGAAGCACGGGAAGATATTAAGAAGAGGTGGCAAGAATACACAGAACTATACAAAGAAGATCTTCACGACCCAGATAATCACAATGGTATGATCACTCACCTAGAGCCAGACATCCTGGAATGTGAAGTCAAGTGGGCCTTAGGAAGCATCACTATGAACAAAGCTAGTGGAGGTGATGGAATTCCAGTTGAGCTGTTTCAAATCCTAAAAGATGATGCTGTGAGAGTGTTTCATTCAATATGCCAACAAATTTGGAAAACTCAGCAGTGGCCACAGGACTGGAAGAGGTCAGTTTTTATTCCAGTCCCAAAGAAAGGCAATGCCAAAGAATGTTCAAACTACCACACATTTGCACTCATCTCACATGCTAGTAAAGCAATGCCCAAAAATCTCCAAGCCAGGCTTCAACAGTACGTGAACTGTAAACTTCCAGATGTTCAAGCTGAATTTAGAAAAGGCAGAGGGAGTTGGTGATGGACAGGGAGGCCTGGCGTGCTGCAATTCATGGGGTCGCAAAGAGTCGGACACAACTGAGCGACTGAACTGAACTGAGAGGAACCAGAGGTCAAATTGCCAACATCTGCTGGATAATCAAAAAAGCAAGAGAGTTCCAGAAAAACATCTATTTCTGCTTTATTGACTATGCCAAAGCCTTTGACTGTGTGGATCACAACAAACTATAGAAAATTCTTAAAGAGATGGAAATACCAGACCACCTGACCTGCCTTTTGAGAAATCTGTATGCAGGTCAGGAAGCAACAGTTAGAACTGGACATGGAACAGCAGACTGGTTCCAAATAGGAAAAGGAATATGTCAAGGCTGTATATTGTCACCTTGCTTATTTAACTTAGATGCAGAGTACATCATCTGAAATGCTGGGCTGGATGAAGTGCAAGCTGGAGTCAAGATTGCCCAGAGAAATATCAATAACCTCAGATATGCAGATGACACCACCCTTATGGCAGAAAGCAAAGAAGAACTAAAGAGCCTCTTGAAGAAAGTGAAAGAGGAGAGTGAAAAAGTTGGCTTAAAACTCAACATTCAGAAAACTAAGATGGCATCTGGTCCCATCACTTCATGACAAATAGACAGGGAGACAGTGGAAACAGTGAGAGACTTTATTTTGAGGGGTTCCAAAATCACTGCAGATGGTGATTGCAGCCATGAAATTAAAAGATGCTTACTCCTTGGAAGAAAAGCTATGACCAATCTAGACAGCATATTAAAAAGCAGAGACATTACTTTGCCAACAAAGGTCCATCTAGTCAAGGCTATGGTTTTTCCAGTAGTCATGTATGGATGTGAGAGTTGGACTATAAAGAAAGCTGAGCGCCGAAGAATTGATGCTTTTGAAGTGTGGTGTTGGAGAAGACTCTTGAGAGTCCCTTGGACTGCAAGGAGATCCAACCAGTCCATCCTAAAGGAAATCAGTCCTAACATTCATTGGAAGCTGAAATTCCAATACTTTAGCCACCTGATGTGAAGAACTGACTCATTGGAAAAGACCCTGATGCTGGGAAAGGCAGGAGAGGGGGACAACAGAGGATGAGATAGTTGGACGGCATCACCAACTCAATGGCCCCGAGTGTGAGTAAACTCAAGGAGTTGGTGACGGAAAGGGAAGCCTGGCGTGCTGCCGTCCGTGGGGTCGCAAAGAGTTGGATATGACTGAGCGACTGAACTGATTAGATCATAGGAAAGGCAAAGGAATTCCAGAAAAAAAACCTACTTCTGCTTCATTGATTATGATAAAGCCTTTGACTGCGTAGATCACAACAGACTGTGAAACAATCTTAAAGAGATGGAAATACCGGACCACTTTACTTTTCTCCCGAGAAACCTGTATGCGGGACAAGAAGCAATAGGTAGAACCAGCCATGGAACAATGGACTTGTTTGAAATTGGGAAAGGAGTACTTCAAGGTGGTATATTGCCACTCTGCTTATTTAACTTCTCTGCAGAGTACATCATGTGAAATGCCAGGCTGGATGAATCACAAGCTGGAATCAAGATTGCTAGGAGAAATATTAAGCTCAGATATGCAGATGATACCACTCTTACGGCAGAAAGTGAAGACAAACTCAAGAGCCTCTTGATAAAGGTGAAAGGAGAGTGAAAAGCAGGCATAAAACTCAACTTTCAGAAAACAAAAATCATAGCATCTGGACCCATCACTTCATGGCAAATAAAAGGGGGAAAAGTGGAAACAGTGACAGATTTTCTTTTCTTGGGCTCCAAAATCACTGTGAATGGTGAGTGCAGCCATGAAATTAAAAGACACTTGCTCCTTGGAAAAAAAAAAAAAAGCTATAAAAAACTTAAAGTGTTAAAAAGCAGAGACAGCACTTTGCCAACAAAGGTTTGTATAGTCAAAGCTATGGTTTTTCCAGTAGTGATGTATGGATTTGCAAGTTGGACCATAAAGAAAGCTGAACACCAAAGAATTGATGCTTTCAAATTGTGGTGCTGAAGAACACTCTTGATAGTCCTTTGGACTGCAAGGAGATCAAACCAATCAATCTAAAGGAAATCAACCCAGAATATTCACTGGAAGAACTGATACTGAAACTCCAATACTTGGGCCACCAGGTGCCAAGAGTTGACTCATTGGAAAAGACCCTGATGCTGGGAAAGATTAAGGGCAGGAGGAGAAGGGGGCTGCAGAGGAGGAGATGGTTGGATGGCATCATGGATTCAATGGACATGAGTTTGAGCAAACTCTAGGGTTAGGGTTAGGGAAAGACAGGGAAGCCTGGTGTGCTGCATTTCATGGGGTCGCAAAGAGTTGGACATGACTTAATGACTAAACAACAACCACCAGATGGGCTGGATCCCTTCTGCTGCCCCATAGTACTCACGCTTACCTGGTGGAGGGCTTCATACTGTTGTCAACGCCAGTTTGCATGTCTGACTTCCCTGTTAGCTCTTTAAGGGCAAGGACAGAGTAGTTTTCATCATTGAATCCTTATACATAGTAAATGATCGATATTCTTTAATGAACGAGTGTATGCCCATTGACAGATGAATGGATACAGAAATTGTGGTACATATATACTATGGAATATTACTCTGCTATTAAAAAGAACATATTTGAGTCAGTCCTAATACAGAGTGAAATAAGTCGAAGAAAAAGACAAATATTGTAAATTAATGCCTACATATGAAATCTGCAAACATGCTCCTGATGAATCTATTTGGAGGGCAGCAGTGGAGACGCAGACAGAGAGAAAAGGCTTGTGGACACAGTGGGGGATGGAGAAGGTGGGGTGACTTGAGAGAGTAGCATGGAAACATACATATTACCATATGTAAAACAGATAGCCGATGAGAATTTGCTTTGTGACACTGTGCTCTGTGACAGGCTAGAGGGGTGGGATGGGGAGCGAGATGGGAGGGAGGGTTCAAGAGAGAGGGCACATATGAATACCTGTGGCTGACTCATGTTGATTTATGGCAGAAACCAACACAGTATTATAAAGCAATTATCCTCCAATTAAAAAAAATTTTAAAAAGAAGCAATTACATGAATTGTTTACTTTTTTAGCCAGATTGAGAAATATGAAGGTGAAGCATGTTCCAAGAAGGCAGCATCCATGATGCCTGAGCTATGAAAGGGCACAGCCAACCCAGGAAGCCACAGTAGCGCCCCAGACCGCACTGGAGGCTCAGAGAGGGCTGCCAGGGCCAGCAGGGCTGGGTGCAGAGCAAGGGAAACAGGGGCCTTACCCTGAAGGGCCCTGTGCCTACTCACCTCAGCACTTGGGGTCTAAGTGGTATGCTAATCATTGCTGTTCTTTGCCAATAACAGGCTCTCCAATCTGATAAAGAAATTGAGGCCCAGCTTAGACTCCTGCTACAACAAGTAGCATCCCAAGAAGATATCCTGTTGAAGACAGCAGCCCCAAACCTAAGAGCCATGGAGAACCTGAAGACTGTCAGAGACAAGTTTCAGGAGTCCATAGACGGTGAAGTTAAACTTTAGTTGGTAGCAAGATCATATTTGTTGGTATTAGGGGTTTTGATTTCTGTAACATTTACCAATAATCCCCCCTGAACTGTACCTTTGTTTTGATTATATATATATATTTTCTTCTGTTATCTTATAGTAATGTACTTTTAATGCTGAATTATTAATTTCTTCCTTTTTGAAAAGAGTTTTGCTTTAATTTAAAAACAGGGGTATTGGTTATTTTTGAACAGTGTCTTCATAGCAGCACAAGAGGCATATTGGATACTCTGCTGTAATTTGTTATTATTGCTTAAAAATGAGCCCTACCCAGAAAAGGGGTCATCAATTTTAATAGTCATTTTCTTGGACTTAATAATAGCTGAGATGTTTTGAAGGTAGACTTAATTCAAGATGGACAAACTCAAAATCTAGCTTAAAAATTGTTTTATGCTTTAAAGTTGAAATAAGAAAAGCCCTTGGTGATCTCCAAAATAAAGAACACTGATTCTCTCTTAGCTTTTGAGGCCAGCAGAAAGGAAGCCAGAATATGTAGGCAAGAGTTTGAACAGGTGAAAAAAAGGAGATATGATCTTTTCAACCAGTGTTTTGAGCACGTCTCAATCTCAATCGATCAAATCTACAAGAAGCTCTGCAGAAACAACAGTGCCCAAGTATGTATTTCTCACCCTCAAATATGAGTAGGAACTTTGTGTTATTTGTGTTGTTTTTCTTTAATGGTGGTAAATCACCATCGCGCTCTCTTGAGCGACCCACTTAACTGGGTAAAGTCAGCTCATGAAAACTGGTTATCACCATGACCTGTGTTCTAGGTCTAGTCAGCCTGGCAAGTCAAAATCTCTGGTCCTGCTTCTTTATCTGCACAATGAGTGGGTTAGATCATCTGGTTTCCAAGTTCTCTTTCAGTCTGGAATTCTGTGATCTGTACTAATTTGACTTTGTAGAGCTGTTACTGGTCTCTGCAGTAGAGTTAGGGTAATGTGGGGGAAAGAGGTTGATGTGGGGTCTGTGGAGAGGGAAAGAACTAGAGGCAGGGTTCAAGTCTAGACACGCCCCTTGTCATATCGGTCTTTCCATTCCGTGATCAGTATCCACAGCAAATACTGTGCAGTTGGACATGGACAAAAGATGTAGACCAGGTCATATATATTTGAGTTTCCCTCTTTCTCTCGGTATTCTTTTATGACTGACGTAATCTTGAATCACATACTTAGTCAACCAAGAATAACTTGGTTGTGGTGGTGGTGGTGTTTTTAATAAATTTAATTTAAACTGGAGGCTAATCACTTTACAATATTGTAGTGGTTTTTGCCATACATTGACATGAATCAGGCATGGGTGTACATGTGTCCCCCATCCTGAACGCCCCTCCGACCTCCCTCCCCATCCCATCCCTCAGGGTTGTCCCAGTGCACCAGCTTTGAGTGCCCTGTTTCATGCCTCAAACTTGGATCATTTCACATATGGTAACATACATGTTTTAATGCTGTCCTCTAAGATCATCCCACCCTTGCCTTCTCCCACAGAGTCCAAGAGTCTATTCTTTGTATCTATGCGTCTTTTGCTGTCTCACATATAGGGTCATCGATACCATCTTTCAAAATTTCATATATATGCATGACTTCCCTGGTGGCTCAGATGGTAAAGCATCTTGCTTACAATGTGGGAGACCTCAGTTTGATCCCTGGGTTGGAAAGATACTCTGGAGAAGGAAATGGCAACCCAGTCCAGCACTCTTGCCTGGAAAATCCCATGGATGGAGGAGCCTGGTAGGCTACAGTCCATGGGGTCGCAAAGAGTCTGACACGACTGAGCGACTTCCCTTTCACTTTCATACTGTGTTGGTGTTTTTCTTTCTGACTTACTTCACTCTATATAATAGGCTCCAGTTTCATCCACCTCATTAGAATTTATTCATATGTGTTCCTTTTAATAGCTGACTAATAATTTTCCATCGTGTATATGTACCACAGCTTTCTTACCCATTTGTCTGCTGTTGGACATCTAGGTTGCTTCCATGTCCTGGCTATTATAAACAGTGCTGCGATGAACATTGGGGCACACTTGTCTCTTTCAATTCTGGTTTCCATGGTGTGTATGCCCAGCAGTAGGATTGCTGGGTTGTATGGCAGTTCTATTTCCAGTTTTCTAAGGAATCTCCACACTGTTCTCCATAGTGGCTGTACTAGTTTGCATTCCCACCAACAGTGTAAGAGGGTTGCCTTTTCTCCATACCCTCTCCAGCATTTATTGTTTGTAGACTTTTTGATAGCAGCCATTCTGACTGGTGTGAGATGGTAACCTCATTGTGGTTTTGATTTGCATTTCTCTGATAGTGAGTGATGTTGAGCATCTTTTCATGTGTTTGTTAGCCATCTGTATGTCTTCTTTGGAGAAATGTCTGTTTAGTTCTTTGGCCCATTTTTTGATTGGGTTGTTTATTTTTCTGATATTGAGCTGCATGAGCTGTTTATATATTTTTGAGATTAATTCTTTGTCAGTTGCATCATTTGCTATTCTTTTCTCCCATTCTGAAGGCTCTTTTCACCTTGCTTATAGTTTCCTTCATTGTGCAAAAGCTTTTAAGTTTAATTTGATCCCATTTGTTTATTTTTGCTTTTATTTCCATTACTCTGGGAGGTGGGTCATAGAGGATCCTGCTGTGATTTATGTCAGAGAGTGTTTTGCCTATGTTTTCCTCTAGGAGTTTTATAGTTTCTGGTCTTAAGATCTTAATCCAAAAATTAACTTATTTTTTATAAAGTAAGACTAGAAGAAACCTCTTAACTCCTTGAGGGCAGGATTCTTCTCTGTTCCTATAGAACTTGACCCATAATAGGTGTTCAGTAAAGATTTGATGAAAGGACCAGTGGAAGAATTGAATGAAGGCTGTTTTAGTAAGACTGCAGCATATGCTTCTGAACTATGAACAGAAGACCGATGGGAAGATCTTATCTTTTATGTGTGTTAGAATGTTTTCCCTGTACTACCTATCCAGTGAACCTTGTTATCTCTGATTACAAGTAGAGCTGAATACATTATTTACAAGTATTGGTATATTTTTCCATCAAATGGAGAAAAATATAACCAATAGTATTTTTCAGTTCCAAGCTGAACTTTACTAATAGCTTTTTTGATACTGCTAAATAAATAACATGTATTTCAGGCATTTCTTAGCCCAGAGAACCCAGAAGAGCCTTACTTGGAGGGAATTAGCTATAACTGTGTGGCCCCAGGCAAACGGTTCATGCCGATGGATAACTTGTCCGGGGGAGAGAAGTGCGTGGCAGCACTGGCACTCCTGTTCGCTGTGCACAGGTACGGTCACAGTGAGCCCTCTGACTGTGCATCAGGGCAGAGACCAAATGGCCCTTCCTACAGACGGTCTACTAATTACTTGTCTTTATGCAACGTATGTCATACAAAACTATTGTTTCCAGCCAGACAGTTCAGGTTATGGTATAGGCCTGTAATAATTTAGACAGCAAATTTAAGAGAGAATTCAGTCTTTGACAGATTTTTATTCAATTTGTTATTATCAAAAGTTACCAATGTCCAGCTTAATCGAAAAGAAAGGAGAAAAGGGGGTAGCAAATGGCCAGATTTGAATTCAAGATTGCAAAAAAACAATTCCAACAACAAATCCAAACAAAATAAAAACAGCTAACTTTTATGTGATTTTCCTAGTCCACATTCAGAGATCTGCTATTTAGTAAGGAATGTTAGACAAAGTATTTCTTCTAAAAAAAAAAAAAAGTTTAACCTCCTCATTTCCACTGATGGTGGTGACATTTGTGTTTGTAAAATAAATCACAGGAAAGATGTTAGCAAAAATTAAAGCAATTAACTTTTCAACGTTCAAAGCACTAGATGAAGAACTATGGTATGGATAATAGAGCCTCTCTATTTTCATGATCATAAAGATCACCACAAGTTTTACAGCCGTTTGTTACTGATCTCAAGAAGGAAAAAGAATTGGTGACGATAGGAAAGCGAAAGAAGATGCCACCAATGCAGGAAGACTTTGAGAGACGGAGGAGGCAGGGACTCGAACAGGAGCCTGTGTGGAATGAATCTTAGCAGAACTCTATTCCTGGGCGTCACCCCCATCCATTTATTCAGCAGATATTTGTTAAACATTTACTGTGTCGAGTAGTGTTAATGGGCATAGGAGACACCGCAGTGAAGAAAACAAATACCCTGCCTCAGAGCGACTTAATTTTAGTTGGGGAAGACAGATGATAAATAAGGCGTATTAGGAAACTAATTCTCTAATATAGAGACCATTAGAAAATGACAGATGCTGTAGAGACAAAGGAGGCAATGGCAATAGTAACAGGGAAGGGTTTGCAATATTAAAAAGTCTTCTGGGAAGGGCTTTTTGAAAGGGTAATATTTGAGCAAAGATTTGAAGAAATTAAGGGGTCAAGTCACATGGGTGGGGTGTTCTAGAGGAGAGTTCTAAGGGGAAAATATTCTAGACATAAGAAATGAGTGCAAAGGAAAGCACTGAGGCCAGAGTGAGCCTGGTGCCTGTAGAGAACAGACTGTCTGCAGCAGCAGCAGCCGCAGGGTTAGGGAGCTATGGTAGCAATCAGGGCGGAAGATGGTGGCAGTTCGGACCAGCGTGGGAGCAGACACAGTGTGGGGTAGGAGGGAGCCTAATCAACTTAGAGGGATAAGAGCTGCCATTAACTGAACTGGAGAGGAGCACAGGAGGGGTGGGTTTGAGGGTAGGTGAAAACTTTGATTTTGCTTGAGTTTGAGCAGATACCCACGTGGAGCTGAGTAAGCCACTGGACCAGTGAGGCAAGGGTTTGAGAAGTCACAACTGTCAGTAGAAGTGTGAGAGCATTCCATCTATGAATAATACTTAAAACATCGAGAGCAGATGAAATCATCAAAGAAGCTAGTTAGATAGAAGAGTGCTGTGATCACTGAGCCACAAAGGCACCGCAGTGTCAAGAAGTTAAGAGACTGTGGAGTTGGCAGAAGGGACTGGGGCCTGAAGCAGTGGGTGGGGCAGGGAGTGGACCATGGTGTCCTGGACATCAGAGGAAGTTGGGGAGGACCGCCCTGGTTCCATCCACCTTCCTTTGAAGGGATGTGGACTGGGAATTGAGCGTTGTATTTATCAACATAGAGGCCACTGGTGACCTAGACAAAGGCATACGAAAGGACACGTTTTATTTATTCTGAATACTCTTAGTCCTGTCCTCCAAGTCTCGCAAAACAAAGTTGTAACTGACTTGATTGTAATTTTTTTCTAGTTTTCGGCCTGCTCCATTCTTTGTTTTAGATGAAGTAGATGCAGCCCTGGACAATACTAACATTGGCAAAGTAAGTTCCTTTCTGATTTAACTTCCAGTACAGTGTTTACAATTCAAGAGTCAGGATGCAGTCAGAAGGCAATTTACCCTGAACAAACATAGTTTGATAGTTGCTGTATAAAAGCAAAATCTAAGTTAAAAATCTAAAAATAAGATGCTTCAGGGTAGTAGTTTTCACTCAGGGTTTAGGGGACTCAAGTAAGGGTCACTGTGCTGGACCCACAGCACTGCTGCTGAGTGACTTCCTTTTCCCCAAATCTAGGTATTGGGACCTAGAGGGTCCTTAAAAGTAGACCACATGGCAAATAGGACCAAATTAGTTGTTTACTGCTGCTAAGTCGCTTCAGTCGTGTCCGACTCTGTGCGACCCCGCAGACGGCAGCCCACCAGGCTCCCCCGTCCCTGGGATTCTCCAGGCAAGAACACTGAAGTGGGTTGCCATTTCCTTCGCCAGCGCATGAAAGTGAAAAGTGAAAGTGAAGTCGCTCAGTCGTGTCCGACTCCCAGCGACCCGGTGGACTGCAGCCTACCAGGCTCCTCCGTCCATGGGATTTTCCAGGCAAGAGTACTGGAGTGGGGTACTGTTTAATAAAGTCCAAAATAACATATCTAAATAAAATTCCAAAGGAATTAAAGTTCAAAATTTTGCTCCCCTTCATTTATTAAAATGTCTCCAGTCAGTTAGTGCATTTGCACATAATCCTGTTTTCAGTATTTGAGACCACGAGGGAACTAAGGACACAACTGAAAATCAGCCTTAAAGATCCGCCTGTGACAGACTCTCAGACGTCTCAGCCATCTTGACTGTAAATTTCGGACTTGACTGGAAGGGTGACCACAGGATGGAGGCAAACACTGGCAGCCCCATCACTGCCCAGGCTGGGGCGGCCCCATCCTGCAGAGATCCTGGGCCGTGGTCCTATTGCCAGAGCCATCCATTTCTGGAAGGAGACGAATTAAACTCCTGGTTTTGATTCTAGGTTCATCAGCCTTCCAGAAGTGACTGGACTTTGCAATTATAGCTGTTTATAAGGAGGCTGCCCTGGTCGTTGGAGAAGGAAATGGCAACCCACTCCAGTATTCTTGCCTGGAGAATCCCAGGGACAGAGGAGCCTCGTGGGCTGCCGTCCACAGGGTCACACAGAGTCAGACAGGACTGAAGTGACTTAAGAGCAGCAGCAGCAACAGCTCTGGTCATGCTTACAGAGAAGGTCTCTAGTAATTTGTTAGGTTGGCATTCTGGGTTATACTTTAGTCTTACAAACTTGGTTACTGAGTCCAACCCTGAGAGGTGTATTGAGTCTTGGGCACCACCCTGAGTCTCTGCAGTTGACCTCCCTCTCTCTCTCTCTGTTGAGCCTCTTGTGTGATCCTAGAAGATGCAGGGACTTTCCAGGAGCTGCAGCCCAGGGTAATTTCTGGTGGGAGCAGTGTCATCTTCAGCATTTCCAGGCTGTATTCATCTAACCCAGCTCTCTCTAGGGCCTTGCTGTGTGAACATGTCACTGCATACATAAGAACAGCACATGGGGGCCACACCCACAGAAGCTAGGAGCTAAATCCAGAGCCCCCTGAACCTTGTAGAGAACAGGCCAGAGCCACGTTCTGTGACCTGCTGGAGATGTCGGGATGGCTGGGAAAAGGAAACAGGAATAGAGAGAGTCTTGGTTCATCTCTCTGGAATGCCAGCCAGTCTGCATCAGCTGCTTGGACTCCGAGGCCTGACTCATTTGGGAGAATTTCCCCTCAGGAGGTTAATTTTAGCACTTTGTATCCCCTATCCTTTGTGTGGGGGGCAGGGGGTGGCCCTATCACTGCGGACTCCAGACATTCCCCTTCTCTTTGGAGGGGAGCTGAAGTGTATTCCATTGTTGTTGAGTCAGTTGTGTCTGACTCTTTTGTGACCCCATGGACTGTAGCCTACCAGGCTCCTCTGTTCTTGGGATTTTCCAAATAAGAATACTGGAATAGGTTGCCATTTCCTTCTCCAGGATCTTCCTGAACCAGGGATCAAACCCACATCTCCTGCACTAGCAGGCAGATTTTTTTACTGCTAAGTCACCAGGGAAGCCCAAGGTATCCATGTGAAAATGAAGTCGCTCAGTCGTGTCCGACTCTTTGCGACCCCATGGACTGTAGCCTACCAGGCTCCTCCATCCATGGGATTTTCCAGGCAAGAGTGCTGGAGTGGATTGCCATTTCCTTCTCCAGGGGATCTTCCCGACCCAGGAATCGAACCCGGGTCTCCCACATCGCAGGCAGACGCTTTACCATCTGAGCCACCAGGGAAGCCCAAGGTATCCATATCTTCTAGCAAAATTTAGATGTTTGTATTAGTGGAATCTTAAAGAACTAGGTCTTATTTAGTACTCTTTTCTATTGGCACCTATCCTATGTACTAAAAACCTCTTAATTTCCAGTTTCCCTTTGAGATTTACATTCCCGGTACCCCACTGCTGAATTGAGTATGAGCATGATGTAATATGAGCAACTGTGAAGGAGCTTCCACTCCCAACTTGTGGTCAGGGTACCCAACCCTTATCACACGTGACTCCTAGCAAAATGCATGCCTTGCATTTCTGCATCCTGTCTCCTCTTCCATTCTGTCAACACCCTAAGACTTTTTAAAGACCTGTCTCACAGCGGCTACCATTGCTTCTAATGGGGGAGTTCCTTCCATGAATTCAGCCTCTTAGCCTGAAGCATTTTCTCCCTCTCATCATTCACCTCAACTGCTGACTCATTTCCTCAACTGAAGCTGCCATTCCTGCTTCCAAAATATGTCCTTCATTTCTTGAGTGCAGTCAGGAGAAGACATACTGTAAGCGTGCAGAGAAATCCAGGGTGTTGGCAAGTAACCGTTAAAACTATAGTTTGAGCCCAAATTGTTCTTCATAATTTTCCAAGTTCTGAGTAGTCTGTCCACCAAGACCCATTTCTTTGCAGTCTGTCTTGTTCTTATTCTCATTCCTTGGAATTAAGTCTTTGAGTTTCCCTCTAACCAAATGAGTTGATTATGGATTATGAATATATATATAATTGCCATATTTTTCTCATCTTAAGGCTTTGATGGCAAGATAGGAAGTTGGAAGTTTAAATACCACCCTTTACCCTAGAAATATCTGAGTGGTAGTTTTATTGTCAAGATTGATTGCCTATTCACATCATGGTATCTCAAGTTAAGAGTTTTATTCTTAAAAATATTCTTCCAAGTTTTCAACCATAGATTTAATGAGCCTTATATATTTTTTTTACTAACCTCTTATTTTACAGTCTGACTGTTTCCATTTCTATAGTGGATTTATTGAGTTTACAGAAAGAGAAGTAAGTGCCTCATCACCTAAAATGGGCAGATTCAGAGACCTGCAGAATCTGTCCTCAAAGCCCCCCAAAAGGAGGCCTTTGCTTACTGATGAAACATATGCTTTCTGTTTCCTCCCAGGTGTCAAGTTATATTAAAGAGCAAACTCAGGAACAGTTTCAGATGATAATCATTTCCCTCAAAGAGGAGTTCTATTCCAAAGCTGATGCACTGATAGGCATCTATCCAGAGGTAAAGATAAAACAGATAAAGTCACCTTATAGTGTGTCCTGACACCACAAGTTCCTAGTATACTGTTTGATTTCTGCAGTTTATGAATATAGGCCTAAATATTTTTTAGTCAAATGAGACTTCATAGTAACTACTTAGATATTTTTCTGTGGCAGTACAGAGAAATTTAAGTTGTATTTTAAGTGAAAAAGCAAATAGAAAACTGTACAACATAAGTATAATTTTGTTTTTAAAACAATAGTGCACATTAACTTACACAAACTGTTGATATT
This sequence comes from Ovis canadensis, assembly GCF_042477335.2. Lineage (NCBI taxonomy): Eukaryota > Metazoa > Chordata > Mammalia > Artiodactyla > Bovidae > Ovis > Ovis canadensis. The sequence continues at coordinate 227,454,299 of NC_091247.1, read as the reverse complement.
ATCTTCCATATTTTTATGTTTGAATGTTTTAGCAACAAACGCGCTGTTGTAGAACTAACAAGGAACCATTTATCCTCTAAAGCTACTAAAAGAAAAAACAAAGAATTTGACAGAGTTCCAAGTTGTATAGTAATTTCTGTAATTCAGTTTCTTAAGCCATTGGAAGTCCTTAGCTGAGCTAATGGAGCAGAGCAACTCATTCAGATCATTCAGTTCTTGGACAATTAGGTTTTACTTCCTGAGTGTTCCTTTAAGATAAAAATTAAAGCAACTGTACTCCAATAAAAATTAATTTTTAAAAAAACTGAAAAAAAAAAAAGCTAAGATTAAAAATAAATATCCCTTCCTGTGCCTAGATAATGTCAGGGGGTCACTGGAAGAGAACTGGAAGTTCTCACTGCCAGTGTAGGGGAGGGGTGAACTCTTCAGGGGGGAGCCTAGGTCTCAGCTGGGCCCTGTCAGCCACACCAGACAGGCCATTAATGTGCATCGTGCGTACACGCGGGCACACCTAGCAGTGGGTAACTCAGAGGGGGCAAGAACTTGGACTTGTAAGCCAACCCTAGGCTGAAATAAGCAAAAGGGCCTTGCGGCTTCTGGGAAGGGAAGGCAAGCAATGGGACAGTGAGCTGAGAAAGCACAGTAAACAAGGACTGTTCAGTCAGATTTGCTTTGCTGATTCAAGTGCCTTCTCCACTGAGGAAGAGTTCAAAGTGGAAAGTATGTCCTTTTACAAAGATGTAAATTTCCTTTACAAAAGGGAAACTTGTGCTCAGCTTTTAGAGCTTCTCCTGTACCTGCTGGTCCTCAGTAGCCTCTAGCTCATAGCAGTCCACATGCAAAAGAGGCATATTTCTGGGTGGCATATTCTGGTGCCTTCAGTTCAGTCCGGTCGCTCAGTCGTGTCCAACTCTCTGCAGCCCCATGAATTGCAGCACGCCAGGCCTCCCTGTCCATCACCAACTCCCAGAGTTCACCCAAAATCTGGCACCCTTACCAAAAACAAAACATGAAGCTGATGGAAGTGTAGAAGTAACACCTTCTCGGAAGGCTATAAGGAGGTTCCTTTAAAATGCAAATCCAGACTCACTAATAGCTCTTTACATTTAATAGCACTTACTCTCTACTGAAACTGACTTTTAACTGTCTTTTCTCTGTTTCAGCACGATGACTGCATGTTCAGCCGAGTTTTGACCCTAGATCTTTCTCAGTATCCAGATACTGAAGGCAGAGAAAGCAGCAGGAGACAGCCCAAGCCCCACTAGGGCCTAGAGTGCCCTCGAGCCGGGAGCAGTCACACAGTGCCCAGGCCAGTCTGTTTAGCTCAGACCCAGACTGCTTCTGGAGCAAAAGCTAGGCGGCCTGTGTGCCATTTGTGGAAAAGCTTGACTGTTACAGGTAAAGATACTGCAGCTCACGTCCGTTAAGGAGTGTCCAGGCCCCACTCCAGTAGGTAATGTGTCCCATGAGAGTCAGCTTTGATTGAGTTTAACAAACCACCACAGTTTAAACTTTTAAACATTTTGAAAGTCGGTCAGAAAATTTTGAATCCTGCATCATCTTTACTCTGATCTTGCCTTGTATGTTTAAGTAATCTTTAAGGGAAACTCATGGTTTTAAATAGTTACAGGGTGTTCAATCTGTTTCATGGAAAGTTATTTCAGAAGAACTGAAGTCAATATTGAAAATGCCAATAAAAAACTCTAATTTCAAATGTCTACAATCTGCAATTTTAGGAACACAAAAAAATTTAAGACAAAATTGAAGTATGTCTGCTTCTGTGCCATTTAAATTTCTCTGAATATAATTTCTGTTAAGGAAACACTGAAGAACACAGGCTTTCCCAGTTAACACTGACTTCACAGGGAAACAGTCGTCCTTATCTGTGGGCATCATGTATATCAAAATCCAAGCATGCTCAAATCCCTTACACAGATTGGTGTAATAATATTTGTATATAACCTATGCATATCCTGTCATATACTTCAAATCATCTCTACTATTATTGATAATACTTAATACAATGTAAATACTATGTAACTTAGTTGCTTGTACACAGCAAACTCAAGTACTGCTTTTTGGAACTTCTCAGCATCTTCTTTTCCCAACTATTTTCCCTTTTTTTGGCCATATGGTGTGGCTTGTGGGATCTTAGTCTCCTGACCAGGGATTGAACCTGTGCCCCCTGCAGTGGAAGCACAGTCTTAAGCACTGGGCCACCAGGAAATTCCCTTTCCTATTTTCAATCCAGGTCTGGCTGAGTCCACAGATATGTAGCCCAGGGATACAGCAGGCCCTCTCTGCACTGTTAGGAATAGGAAAGAAAGCTGCAGTTTTCAGTAGTACTTCATTTCCATTTAAAAATGGAATTAAACAATTCTAAGGTACTGGTGGTTGGTCGTCTTGTATTTAAGGCTGTTTTGAAACGGCCCAAGCGCCATTTAATCAAGGAGTAGCCTCCTAAAGTAATGGAATCACTTTTGAACGTTATTTCAGGTAAACAAAATGCACTCTGTGCCTAAGAAGTCAAGTCATAAACACTTGCTTTCTGTTCTCCATCAGCTGGTCCCTAAGAACGAGCTAGCAGGTGCTACCATACTTGTCCTTTGTTCCTTTTTCAGTGGCGGTAAGATCATCTAAACCACTGCTTTACTCTCCTTTGAAAGACATCACCTTAACACTGAACTGCCCCTTTGGTGCCACATGAGCTCAGTGTAGCCCTGATCTCTGCCTGGGCTCTTCTCTCTCATAACTTGGACTCATGGAGTGTCACTGATCCTTCAAAGTACATCATTGTTCTGTTGTAACGTAGTATACCTGTACTCCTGAAAACCCTCATGCCATGCAGAAGTACACAGAACCTCAGGGTGATGGGACAGCAGCACCCCCCCACCCCCGCCGCAAATAAAGAGGCAGGAGCTTAATAAATAGCTGGGTTTACACACACTAGTTAATACAAAATGTAAAAACTATTCTAGCTTGAGGCAGCAAACAAAGCCATACGTAGTCACTCCCTAACCCACTCTCAGAGATGAAATTATAAGTAAGTTATACTTGTGTGCAGGTGTGCTAAGTCGCTTTAGCCATGTCTCTTTGGACCCAATGGACTGCAGCCCGCCAGGCTCCTCTGTCCACGGGATTCTCCCGGTGAGAATACTAGAGGGGGTGCCATGCCCTCTTCCAGGGGATTGTCCCGACCCAGGGAGTAAACCAGAGTCTCCTGCAACTCCTGCATTGCTGGGGGACTTTTTACCACTGAGCCACCAGGGAAGCCCAAGTTATGCTTAGATTGCTTTTAATATATCAATCATGCAGGGATAAATTTTCATTTTAAAGTAAGAATCACAGCAGAACTGACTATAGATCCATTGATTCATTATAACAAGGCGGCCTGATTCTCAGTGTGGTGCTCAAAGCTTATCCTGAGCTGGCTCTCCCTTCTCCAGTTTTATACCCTGTTTCATGTCATTTCTATGCTTTAACATTGCTGCGCGCTCAATGGCTGTCATGTCCAACTCTTCTTGACCCCATGGACTAGCCCACCAGACTCCTCTGTCCATGGGATTTTCCAGGCAAGAACACTGGAGTGGGTAGCCATTTCCTTCTCCAGGAGGTCTCCCCAACCCAGGGATAGAACCCACAGCTCCTGTGGCTCCTGCATAGGCAGGTGGATTCTTTACCATTGAGCCACCCAGGAAGCCCAATATTGCTGTACCCTGTGTCTGACCAACTTTCATATATGTTGCCCTGGTTGCATTTTATAAATGTATCAATTTTTTAAAAGCCAACTCAAGATGTTTGCTTTTCAAAAATATTTAAATATTCCAAGTACTCAATTTCACAGTTGAGTGACAATTCAAGGTAAAAATTCTCATTGAATACATGATACCACATTGTGTCATAACTAAAGAAAAGACAAGCAAACAGAGTTGAAGATAAAATTTTATTTCTGACCAGAGCAACATAAAAGATTTGTTTTCCATGCTTCAAAAAGGAAGGAAAAAGAAGGTCTTAAGGAGCTCTCTGGCTTCTCACACTCCCTACACATCCCAAGTTCCTGTTTGCTGTTCTTCCCTTTCTCTAAACCTGTGGGGAGCTGTAACATGGGAGCCTCGAGACAGAAGCCACGCAGAGCCGGTGCCAGGGTCATAGAGCAACTCGGTGGGCACAAGCACACAGCCTACAAGATAGCACACTGTCTGCCCCTCATGAGCCCTGACGTTTATAGTGTTCTGACAAGTCTTTGTCAAGTCTTCACTGTGCAAATCCTTGAATATGGGCCGTGGGGAGAGAATTTTAAAGAGAGAAGAACAAAAAGGGACCTTACCCCATAGAATAAAGGCTAGGAGAGGTTGGTATTTAAAAGTTTAAAACTTGGTCTTGTGCTCGACTTACGATTCGTCAGTATCTGTAACATGACGCACCTGGACACTGCCCTGTGCTTTTGAAAAGGCCTTCTGCCTCTTGGAGACTTCACTTCTTAGTAGTAAGTAGATTTGCCCTTCTTTAAAAAAACAGACTAAGATTACAGAACTCCAAAGAAGCCCCACAGATCTAGGCGTTCTTTAGACACCACCCTCACTAGTTGACTCAGTGCCTCCAGTATCCATCCATTCTTCAGTAGTTAACAATGTAACAAACATCAATTTTTTCCTACAGTAACATGTTTCCGCACAAAAATTATAAAATTTAAGTGTCTAGTGTCTTATTTTCTCTTTGGCAACTACTGTTGCCTGGACAGTCTTTACTCTCCCCCTTTTATTAGAGGAAAAGGACTGCCTGACAGAGGCGTGTCACATGGGAGCTGGGAAATACCAGGTATGTCCCTGCCCACCGCCTCGGTCCCTGAGGTAGCTGTCTTGTCAGTCCTCACACAGGATACCTGCTGTGTGCGCGTCACCTCGCGAGCAGTTCAACACGGCGGACTCCCTCACCCAGCTTCCGAGGGCACATACCCGCACAGCTCTCGGGGTATGTGATGGTTTAGGATCGAGAGAGCCTGTGTGGAGTTCTCTAACATTCGTCCTTGTTGGGGATGGCACTGTGGTTACAGAAGGCTGGTTTTCAAGTTGCAGCTTTTATTGGTTTTAAAGATTTCAAGACCCTCCAGCGTCATCTGTTTCAACAAAAAGAAAGGAAAATCACATTAAAGTTGATCTTAAAAAAATATTTGCAATGGGATTTCTATTTCAGAAACTGTTTACAGTCTTATATGCTAAAGACTTTGAAAATACCTCCATAATGGAAACAGTGGCTACTGTCTAAAAATGGCTTTCTGACTTATAAATACCATCAGGGGACAAAGTCAGTTATGACATTAGATTTGCAAAGCTCTGGAAATTTCAACCTGGGACTAGGAAGGCCACTCCCCTTCTTAGTGGGCTGGAGGAGGGGCAATTTCAACACACATCCGGCGGGAGCCTGTGGACTGGCAGGTCAGCATGTGTGCACGACGGTGCTGCCTGCAGCTTGGAGAGGATGAACCTGGGTCTCACCCACACGCAGCGGGACAAAGCTTTCCATAAGGAAGACTAGGCAGCGTTCTCGACTGGGACAGAGCCGTCTGGCAAGGAGGCTGCTGGTGTGGGCGCGGCATCCCCAAGGAGCCCACCCGCTGGCTTGCCCAGCGCTCTTGAGCAAAGCCCACCAGGCAGTGTGCTCTGCTGCCCAACAGGCACACACACCACCGCTCGGAGGTCGGCCCGGCGGGGGGACAGCTGTGCACGTGCAGCAGCAGCTTCCAACTGACAGGAACAGTCACCCAGGCCACCCTTGTGCACACCAGCAGGTGACCGAGGAGCCCCAGACACGGGGAGACAGCAGCAGGAGAGAGTCTGCAGGGAAAGACTGTCCTGGAGGGCTGGACACCAAGGTGACATAAATCAGGATAGGGGCCGCCCCTGAGTGGTGAGGGGACGACTAAAAAAGGGAGGAGAGTGGGGTGGGCAGGCTCTGGACAATGTCCCATTTGAGCAGAAGGTGACGATGTGGGTGTATTCATTCCGTTTGTGAAGACTCACTAGGGCGACGGTACCCTTTGTGTACTTCTCTTGGGTTTTTCTTCAGAGACACACTAACTTAAACAAGATGTTTAAAGCGGGTCTCTGGGCAGCTGAAACAACGTGCACATCGCTCCTTCCCCCCCAGAGCCAAGGGACACAGCACAGTGACTGCCCACACCTTCAAGCAAGGCCGAGCTGCAGTGGCCCTGGAAAGGAGACCATGTACCTGTGTCTGACTGTCTGAGTTTCTTTGAAACTTCAATTCCATTTTCTTCTAACTTCCTCTTTGCACAGTCCTGGCATGCATTCCCTGAAAGATGAAAACTTTTATTAAAAAGCTTATCTAAGAATGGCTACCATCGAAAAGAACATGAATAACAAATACTGGCAAGGATGTAGAGAAACGGGAACCTCATACACAGTTGGTGGGAATTAATCTAGTGCAGCCACTGAGGAAAACTATCAAGCTTTCTCAAAAAACTAAAAATAGGGTTATCATTTGATCCAGCAATCTCCCCCCTGGGTATATATCCAAAGACAACCTCCCCAAACTTAATTAGGAAAGATGCACGCACCCCAGTGTTCACAGCAGCAGTTCAGCTGCCACAACACAAAGGCAAGTGAATGTCAACAGATGAAGATAAAGAGTATGGTGTGTGTGTGCACACGGCTACATAAAGTGGACCACTCCTCAGCCATAAAAAGGAAAGCTGCTGTTCGCAGCAACATGGACTTCGAGGGCATTATGCTAAGGAAGTCAGACAAGTACTGTAGAGTGTCACGGCATTTTAAAGATATAACTGGTAATACAACAAAAAGTCAGACTCACAGATACAAAGTGAAAAACTGGTTACTAGTGGGGAGTGGGGAGGGAAGGACAATACAGGAGCAGAGGATTAAGGGGCACAAACTGTGAGGTGTAATGTGAAGTAAGCTCTAGGGATGTATGTGCGACACGATATAGCCAGTATTTTACAACTAGAAATGGAGTATAACTTAAAAAATGTGAATTCACTATATTGTACACCTGTAACATATAATACTGTATCACAACTATACTTCAATTGAAGATTTTTATTTAAAAACCACATCTATTCTAGAATTCACCCTCCAAAGACCAGTTTGTAAATCTGATTTTACTGAAGCGCTGACCAACTGATCCCTGTGGTTAGATACAGATGTCTATCAAGCTAGTGCTTTTTTCAAAACAGATAGATGGTTCTGGGAATCAAAAGAAAGCACCTAAAACAAATGGGTCCTTTCAGTACAAATAAGTTAGAAATGGAAAGCTGAGTGTAACTGTTTAATAATTCCTAAACCAAAGCCATCCAGCACTAACCAGTTTCCATCTGTGGCCCTGCTGAGACGGGGAAGGAGCCCAGGGCTGCAAGGCCCCTGCTCCACTGACTGGAGAGAAGCCCCTTCTAACCCAACTGACTGAGCAAGGTGGGGCAGCCTGGCACAAAATCCACTTGGGGTAGACGCTGGGGCGCACCAAGTTCAGTCACAGCTTGTCAGTTCATAAACGGGCAGAGTGAGCCCTGTAAGAAGTGTATTCACATTTCAAACAAGTAGTAAATAAATAGAAAAATTTACATGAACACTTAGAACCTTTGCAATTAAAATGTCTGAAGAGGATGAGTCAAAAATTAACTATTAATACATCTTGGACCAAATGGTATGATACAAATAGACTCTTCCAGTTCCTCTGGGCTCTAGGACAGGACATTACTCCTGGCGCCAGCAGGTGGCCCGTCTGACAGAGCTGAGCCCGCAGTTGAAGGGCTGTCTTTTTAGCCCCTTCATGGTGGCAGGGACCCTCATGAAGGTGCTGCTATCCGTCCTCTCTGAGGGGGCTGTCCTGACACAACACGGGCTAAGTATTTAATGTGAGAAACACTTCTCTGATCATTCTGCAAGTGAGCACAGGAAGACCGTGAAATGTATAAAGAAAAACCAGGCTGGGGAAAATCAAGATCTGCTTTACCCAACAACGTGGTGCTGTCCACTCGATCGGCATCTGGAGAAGAAAGGAAAACAGTCAGCAGAAGCCGCTTGACAGCTCGCCCTCCTCAGGCCACGGTGGAGCCAGCGGTGGAGCCGGGCAAGGCTGGCTCTGGCACGGGGGATCCTGCCCAGCCTGAGGTGCGCTCGCCACACGGGGCAGCTGGGGCTCACTCCTGACCCTCCTCTCCAGCCCGGGGCCGATGTGAGGGCTGAACCCGTGGCGTGCGACGCCCCCGTGCCAGCCAGGCACTGTCACAACTGCCCCTCCCTGCTGCCACCAGTCCACCCCCCGCTCCCAACAGCAGAAACACCTCGAGGCTGTACCCACACACGTGCTCAAAGACATAGCCACAGATTCTAAGTCCAGACGACCTTTAGCCCCCGGCAGCCTGTCAGAGCCGCTCAGCTGCTAGGGTCTGGGAAAGGGGCCTGAATGGGGACAGGAATCCCCTGCCAAGAAAGATTCACGCGGGAGGGAGCCGCAGGTGAGGTCCTTGGAGGTGAGGGGTGGGGGAGGCAGGAGCCGCTGCCACCCCCGCCACCCCCACGTCAGCAGGTGGGCCTGTGTGGGGTGCCCCGAGGGCACGTCCAACTCTGCTGTCAGTCCAGGACCCCCAATCCAGCTTCAGAACACCTGGGCATCTGAGTCGCCTCTCTGAGTACATCTCAGCAGCTCTAAAGTCATCTACTTAGTAGCAGTGGATTAGTTGTCTAGTTGCTCAGTCCCGTCTGACTCTGCAACCCAAGCGACTATACCCCGCAAGATCCCTCTGTCCATGGGATTTCCCGGGCAAGAACACTGGAGTGGGCTGCCATTTTCTTCTCCAGGAGACCTTCCCAACCCAGGGATCAAGCCCACATCTCCTGCACTGGCAGGCAGGCCGATTCCTTACCATGGAGTCACCAGGCAAGCCCAGCAGCAGTGGGCACCGTGACTAAAAGCGAAATAAGGTCAAGGACATAAAACTCATAGCAATGTGCAACACGGCAAGTGTCAGCTCCCTGCTCCTTCGCTTAGTAAAAAACGGCCACTCTAATGACACTTTCATTAATGGAAATTCAACTTAAATTGGCCCGTTTTGCTAATTACTATCAATTTCAAAAAGGCCTAGTGGGAAGAAACTAAGCTGCCAGATTATCCGTGCATCGCGTTCGCGTGATCTTCGCATTGTCTAGACTTCAAGTTCATAGCTGGTCATGCCCAGGCAGCTCTGTGGTTAACCCACTTCCACCACCTGTGGGTGACTATGTCTGGTCTCCTATTACAAGGACACGCGAGCCCACACAGACCTCTCCAGGTCTGCCGTCATCCATGTTTTATGATGCAGACCCCAAGCCACGAGCTGCTCTGATGGCAAGATGACCAGCTGAACAAGCGCTCACGTATCGTGGCAACTCCTGGTAGATGATCAGCTCCCCAGAGGAGGGCCGAGAATTACTTAAAAGGGCTGCTGCCTTCAGCAGAACAGGGAAAAGATGTTATTTGAAAAAGGAAAGTCTTCGTGGAACTGTTCTGTGCTGCAGCGGTTGTAACTATTTAACATGCAGTGTGACAGGATAAAGGTGTGAGACAGCTGCAGGTTGTCAGGAGCACAGCTGACGGAGCTGGCGGGGCAGCTGTCTTTCTTGGTTAAGGTAATCTGAAGCAGGGCATGTCATCTGAATCAGGAATAGACATGTACAACTATACACACACTTTAACTAAAAAACTCAATTTACAGACTATTACTACCATGCCAATAACCCCAATCTTCTATTTTTAGTACACAGAAACATTTTTTTTAAAGACAGAAGACTGGTGAATCTAATGGTGTGTAAAATTCTCAATTTTATTTATTTTATGGCATGTAATTTATATCTATAAAAAGGGGCAAAAAATGGAAGAATCCTATTGGTTTCATACATTGAAAAGTGAAAAAGCAAACAAGCCACCCACACAAGCCATACCTGGACTTCGCTGTTTGCAGATCTGAGCGGCGAGGTCCTGCACGTACCCTGGGAAGTAGTCGAAGCAGTCCCCGTAGGACACGACCTTGATGCCGTGCAGCAGCATGTCCGCCTGCTGCTTGAAGAAATGGTCCTCGCTCTCCTTGAGCACCAGCATGTAGTGCTCCAGCTCCACCTTGTTGGGCACCGAGTACAGGAAGAGGGCCTGGAAGATCTGGTCACGCAGCGTCTCCCCGCAGCCCATGAACAGGAAGGACTTGGTGCGGTACAGGCTCTGGAGAACCTCCTGCGGAAGCACCAGCGAGACTGGGCTCGCCCACCGGGAGCGGGCCCTCCCAGCGCCAAGCTACCCGCGTGCCACGCTGAATCGTCGCTGCTCCCCGGAGGGCCTCTCCCGAGAGCCGCAGGGGGGCAGAGTGAGGAAGGCAGAGGGAAGGGAGGGGGCCTCGTCCTGGGAGCCAGGCTGTCGGCCAGGCCCCCCGTCAGCGCTGTGCTGCCCACCCCGCCCCTGCAGCCAGCGCAGCCTCTCAGTTCAAATCCTCCAGAATCACACGCAGTTTAGAATGTTCAAAACATACGGTAAGGACATAGAATTTTTTTTCAGTTCAGTTATGTGCACACACCTAATCCCTGGAACTGACCTGTCTCAATAAATGGAGGATGTGAACTCCGAGGGGAGGGCCTGGTTTGCGGAGGGAGGGCAGGGGAGCTCGGGGGCGGGGGGGGGGGGTGGTGATGGTTACCTGAGGGTGGGCACAGAGGATCGGGCAGGAGCACAGCGCTGCATCGCTGACCCAGACACCCAGAGAGGCTCAGTGTCGGACAGGACTGCCCCTGCCCGCCCATGGCCATGCCAAGGCGGCGGGAGCCCAGCCCGACACTCGTCACCGCCCCATGCCTGGGGAGCAACAGGCAGACCATGAGCTCCAGAGCAAGTCAGTGAGGACCCCCTTGGCTTCTAAGTGCATAAAAAGTGAGTTCACAGAAAGCCAAGAGGCAGTTTCGCCACACCCTCTTTTGTCTACGACATCAAAAAAGCCTTGCAGAGAATGAAATTCAAGGTTTTGAAAGAGACGGCTAAGTAGAGAAAGGAAAGGAGGTGCGTGGATGGACAGAGAAGAGAAGCAGGGAGGGACGGCAGGAGAAGAGCGTTCCAACCGTGGCGGGGCCTGTGAGTTGCCCTCAGGAAACGGAGCCGTGTCCCTGGGCAAGAGGCTTGCCTCTTCATGGAGCCTCTGTTCAAGGTGCCCAAGGGGCGGGAGGCCTGGACCCTGCTCAGTCCACCCATGGCTAGCAGCCCCCACACAGCCCCAGGGGCACAACCAGGGCCAAGTCAGGGAGGCGTACCATGACCTCTGGGTCTTGAGTGACGTCTCTGTACCCGGAAGGGTCCAGCACCACGCCGCAGGGGTCGGTGTACAGGCCGTGGATGTGCAGCACTCCATACCTGACGCTCCCCCGCGCCCACTGCAGGACCTGGCGAAGCGCAGACACACAGGAAACGCAGGCTGAGAGGGGGGGCGCCTGGAGACGCTTGTGGGTTCTCAAGCCCACCTTGACGTGTAAGTGAGACAGAGGCTCTGATGTGTTATCATCTCTTTAAGCCTAGGAGAAATTCAGCTGGTAGGGCTCGTTTTCCTCGTCCTGCCATATTAGAAAGAACTTCTCCATTTAGAGACCAAGACGGTTACACAGAAAATATCTTTAACATTTTATATAATAACAAACGGCCAAAAACTGATGACTTTAGGGAGATTATGGAGACTTTCTGTTCTAAATCACGTTATATTTTAATTACTGTTAGGCATACGTTGATTTTATGCCCTGAAATATATATACATACAGAAAAAATAAGTCATCAAGGAGCTTTCTCCTGACTTCATATCAAGACACACAAGGAAGGTCCTAGAGAAGCTGCATGTCGTGTGCATCCCTTTTATCTTCACACCGAGGACCTTCCCAGTGCGCTGGACTGACGACCCCTGCAGACCAACCGACACTCGCGGGCAGAGAAGCCAGAGAAGGCTCCCTGCCCTTTGCAGCTGATTTCTAGAGGCTCAGGTACCACAGTAAGCAGCACCATGGACGGGAGCGCGTGGCTCAGACGTGGAGTGGGTCGCTAACGATTCGGGGGAGCGCGCGAACTGGAGCCCCAGCACGAGGCGTCAGCTCGGTGGCCCTTGGAGTCCCTGTGTGAGGAGTGGGGCTGGGACCGACCCCACGACCCCCACGGTGAGGGAGGAGCAGGCAGGGATGGTGTAAACCCAAAGGCACACACGCACACCGGAAACACAGCTGATACGATGAAACCATGGTCAACCTCAGTAATAACAGAAATAAAAGCATAAAATGGGTGCCCGTATCCAATGGGAGAAATGCATGGAGTTGGGTTTTTAGCAACGCCACAGGCTGGCAAGATCAGGAAGATGGATTACCCTCTCACAGCTGTGCTGCGTAAGCAGGGAACCTTTCTGGAGAATACTCAGGTAATTTATATCATCTGTCTTTAAAACAATCATACCCTTTGACCCTAACATTTTTCTAAGAACTTATAAAAAGGGTAAGAATTCCCATTGTAGCATTATTTATAATTGTGGCAATATGCTCACAATAATGATAACCTCGTCTCGTATGAAATTCCATGTAAAACCACACTTCTGAAGACGGCTTTGTGACAGGGAGACGCTCCCAGGGCGACAGTCAAGGAAACGCTGCACACACAGACTCGGTGCGCCTCGCCATCGCGGCACGGGGCTCCCTTGCAGGCCCGCCACGGGCGCCCGCCCCGCACCTTGGTCTTGTCCTTCAGGTCCAGCGACACCATGGGCTTGCCCTGCTGCTGCCCGAAGAGCTCCAGCAGGTTGTCGTAGTTGGTGGTGAGGACCAGCGTGCCCCGCTCCATCAGGCTCAGGATGGACTGCAGCACTGGCGGGTTCTGGATGTGCTGCTCCAGGTCGTCGAAGACCTCCATCAGGCAGTCCTGGAAGAAGCTGGGCTTGGCGTCGCCCGTGCGCTGCAGAGAGGAGGCCCGGGGTTACAAGACGCTGTGTCTCCACCACCACTGAGCCCCAGGCACGAGGGGATAGTCTAAGTGCCAGAGAGACGCCTGATGCCTTCAAACTGTGGAGCTGGAGAAGCCTCCTGAGAGTCCCTTGGACTGCAAGGAGATCCAACAAGTCCATCCTAAAGGAGATCAACCTTGAATATTCATTGGAAGGACTAATGCTGAAGCTGAAACTCCAATACTCTGGCCACCTGATGCGAAGAGCTGACTCACTGTAAAGATGCTTTACAGATTGAGGGCGGGAGGAGAAGGGGACGACAGAGGATGAGATGGTTGGATGGCATCACCGACTCGATGGACGTGAGTTTGAGCAAGCTCCGGGAGTTGGTGATGGACAGGGAGGCCTGGTGTGCTGCTGTCCATGGGGTCGCAGAGAGTCGGACACGACTGAGCGACTGAACAACAAGAGAGACAGCAGTCTTTTTTACAGAAGAAAGGAAACTGCTGACCTCACAGAGGTCATTGAAACCCTGGGGCAGGGAGACTGTGCCAAGATGCTGGTGGAATGTCAGCAGCAATCAGCGCCGACAAAGAGCAGAGAGAAGAGGCTGAGCCCTGTGGGCGAGAGGGTGTCCGGGTCAAAGGGCACAGGGAGGGCCACTGATACAGGACTTTGAGCCCAGAGCCGAGGAAGAGGTGGCTCTGGAGAGGGCACGCCCAGCAGGGACGAGCCCACGCGAGGGCGCCTGGCACAGGTGGGGTCAGACAGGTGACCCGGAACGACACCCTGCGGGCCCCGCAGACCTCAGGGAGGCCTGGGCTCTCCCTCCTCGGGAGCCACAGGGGCCCCAGGCTGGCAGCGGGCGTCCAGTGAGGGACAGTGTGTCACGCGGCCAGTGCTGCAGAGCCCCCAGGGTCAGGAGCGGGACGGGCCCAGGATGCAGCGGGCAGGCTGGGGGGCCGTGAGCAGAGCTGCTCGGCAGGGCCGCTGGGCAGGGCCTACAGGGAGGCGGCGGACCCCTGAAGAACAGTTTGGGGTGCTGGGTGAGGAGGCCCATGTGACCCCGGGGCACCCCAGCCAGCCTGGCCCTAAGCCTGTGGCAGGCACGCACGAGCGCCTGCAAGACCCACTGCCCTCCAGGCTGTGCCCATCCCCCGGCTCGGGCTTGGGCTCCTGCTGCCAGACGCTCCGATCCCCGCCCCCGTTTCCACGGGCCGGCCCTCAGGGAGCCCCACACCTCCACGCTCTTGTGTGAGTGTTCCCCTCCTTCTCCCCTGAGAACCGGCTTCCACGTCCCTGGCACCTCACTCCTGACCCGGGAAGACCTGGCGGAGCCTGCTCACTGCCGTGCCTCTCAGCTGCGCATGCCACAGCGCACGTGGGTTCACGCCCAGTGTCTGCACGCCTCCATCACCTCCTCCGGGGAACTCCACACGCCAAACCACAGCAGGACCAACAGCCAGCCTCTTTCCAGAAGTCCTCCATCTGCCCGACTCAGCACCGTGGCTCCCGGGAGGCTTCGCCCCACCAGGACCCGCCACCACTGACCCCATCTCTCACTCCCCCACCGGCCTACCCCACCATGGGCTGTCACGACCTGGAATTACTCCTGAAAACGCCTGCAACTTCCCAGCTCCGCTGGAATCCCCACGCAGAACTCCACCCCTGGGAAAACCGACTCCCCACTCACTCCACGTCCCTGCTCCCAACTAGCTGAACACGGGAGAACACCACCTCTCTGACTGGCCTTACTTTAACTCTATGGAAGTGCTCAAAAACACACAAAGGAGTAGAAAGGATAAAGCCCCAAACACTCATCTCCTTGATTAACCTTGCATCAGAGCTGCCCCTCCATGAGGGGACGCCCTCGCCCAAGGCCCCAAGCCCGGCCGCAGCCCCCAGCCCTGCCCCTCTCCCTGCCGAGGGGCCTCAGGACGGCAGGCTACTCCGGGCTCTGCGGCCAGTACTCGGCTGTCTGCAAGCATGACCGCAGCCCTAGACAATACGTAACTGGACGCAGAAGCTGGTTTACTCCAACCAGCAGTAGCCACCCCGCCCATGATGGGAGCTGCCCCAGGTTTAACACTGCACCACACCTGGCACCATCACCCAGCTGAAGCGCCTCCCAGACTCTGGTAAAGCCACCTCGGGCCACAGGGCAAATTCTGGCTGATGCCGCAACAATGTGACTGGTCTGTGGCACGCCAGACCCCGCAAGGAAGGACGCTCGGCCCTCCTCCCCTCGCCCCTCGCGGGAACGCTCACGTCACATAGGCAGGAGTCGGGCAGCCGGCCTTGGGCACGAGGTGGAGGCTGCGCGGGCAGGCGGCAGGGCAGCCTGTGCGCCCCCAGGTTTTCATGTGAGAACATAATGCCGTCGGGGTCAAGCTGCACTTTCTCTGGGTACCAGCTTCATTTTCTCCTCTGAATACTCCTACATCTCTCCGCCCCAAAGGAGACGACGGCTACACTTCTTCAGATACGGAAGAAATGCACCTCGGACACCAGGCCCCGGCCATCTCCTCCACTCCGCGGGCAGCCTGGTCGGGGATGCCCCGGCTGCGCCCTGTGGGCACTCCCCCGCTTCTGCACCAGCCCGACTGGCTCCGGGCACCACTCAGAGAGCGCGTGCCCCTACGCCAACCTCCTTCCTTGCTGGGTCCTTTCCCGAGGAGGCAAAGACGCTCTGTCCTCTCCCTGACACTCTGGAGACGCACCTGTTGTGTGAGGAGGCGCGGCTGGCCTGCTCAGGCCCAAGCAGAGCTGGCGGCCATGCCCTGCGCTGCACCAGGATGAGGTCACTGGGCCAGTCCCCAGAGCAGCCCGCTGACCTCCCTGGGACGAGCTCCCTCGCCAGGCTCTATCTGACATGGACTGTCTTTGGAGCCCACACGGTGCCTGGGACCCCCATTTGAAGGGTCGCTATTCTGATGAACTAAAATGGACTGGAATGGGTGACTTTACTCAGATGACCATTATATCTACTACTGCGGGCAGGAATCCCTTAGAAGAAATGGAGCAGCCATCATGGTCAACAAAAGAGTCCAAAATGCAATACTTCAATGCAATCTCAAAAATGACAGAAGGATCTCTGTTCGTTTCCAAGGCAAATCATTCAATATCACAGTTATCCAAGTCTATGCCCCAACCAGTAACTCTGAAGAAGCTGAAGTTGAAGAGTTCTATGAAGACCTACAAGACCTTTTAGAACTAACACCCAAAAAAGATATCCTTTTCATTATAGGGGACTGGTATTCAGAAGTAGGAAGTCAAGAAACACCTGGAGTAACAGGCAAATTTGGCCTTGGAATATGGAATGTAGCAGGGCAAAGACCAGAGTTTTGCCAAGAAAATGCACTGGTCATAGCAAACACCCTCTTCCAACAACACAAGAGAAGACTCTACACGTGGACATCACCAGATGGTCAACACCGAAATCAGACTGATTATAGTCTCTGCAGCCAAAGATGGAGAAACTCTATACAGCCAACAAAAACGAGACTAAGAGCTGACTGTGGCTCAGATCATGAACTCCTTATTACCAAATTCAGACTCAAATTGAAGAAAATGGGGAAAACCGCTAGACCATTCAGATATGACCTAAATCAAATCCCTTATGATTATACAGTGGAAGTGAGAAATAGATTTAAGGGCCTAGATCTGATAGAGTGCCTGACGAACTCTGGAATGAGGTTCCTGACATTGTACAGGAGACAGGGATCAAGACCATCCCCATGGAAAAGAAATGCAAAAAAGTAAAATGGCTGTCTGAGGAGGCCTTACACATAGCTGCGGAAAGAAGAGAAGCGAAAAGCAAAGGAGAAAAGGAAAGATATAAGCATCTGAATGCAGAGTTCCAAAGAATAGCAAGAAGAGATATGAAAGCCTTCTTCAGCGATCAGTGCAAAGAAATAGAGGAAAACAACAGAATGGGAAAGACCAGAGGTCTCTTCAAGAAAATTAGAGATACCATGGGAACATTCTATGCAAAGATGGGCTCAATAAAGGACAGAAATGGTATGGACCTAACAGAAGCAGAAGATATTAAGAAGAGGTGACAGGAATACACAGAAGAACTGTACAAAAAAGATCTTCATGACCCGGATAATCAGGATGGTGTGATCACTCACCTAGAGACAGACATCTTGGAATGTGAAGTCAAGTGGGCCTTAGAAAGCTAGTGGAGGTGATGGAATTCCAGTGGAGCTGTTTCAAATCCTGAGAGATGATGCTATGAAAGTGCTGCACTCAATATGCCAGCAAATTTGGAAAACTCAGCAGTGGCCACAGGACTGGAAAAGGTCAGTTTTCATTCCAATTCCAAAGAAAGGCAATGCCAAAGAATGCTCAAACTACCACACAATTGCACTCATCTCACATGCTAGTAAAGTAATGCTCAAAATTCTCCGAGCCAGGCTTCAGTAATACATGAACTGTGAACTTCCAGCTGTTTGAGCTGGTTTTAGAAAATGCAGAGGAACCAGAGATCAAATTGCCAACATCCACTGGATCATGGAAAAAGTAAGAGATTTCCAGAAAAACATCGATTTCTGCTTTATTGACTATGTCAAAGCCTTTGACTGTGTGGATCACAATAAACTGTGGAAAATTCTGAAAGAGAAGGGAATAGCAGACCACTTAACCTGCCTCTTGAGAAATCTATATTCAGGTCAGGAAGCAACAGTTAGAACTGGACATGGAACAACAGACTGGTTCCAAATAGGAAAAGGAGTACGTCAAGGCTGTATATTGTCACCCTGCTTATTTAACTTACATGCAGAGTACATCATGAGAAACGCTGGGCTGGAAGAAGCACAAGCTGGAATCAAGATTGCTGGGAGAAATATCAATAACCTCAGATATGCAGATGACACCACCCTTATGGCAGAAAGTGAAGAGGAGCTAAAAAGCCTCTTGAGGAAAGTGAAAGAGGAGAGTGAAAAAGTTGGCTTAAAGCTCAACATTCAGAAAACAAAGATCATGGCATCTGGTCCCATCACTTCATGGGAAATAGATGGGGAAACAGTAGAAACAGTGTCAGAATTTATTTGGGGGGGCTCCAAAATCACTGCAGATGGTGACTGCAGCCATGAAATTAAAAGACGCTTACTCCTTGGAAGAAAAGTTATGACCAACCTAGACAGCATGTTGAAAAGCAGAGACATTACTTTGCCAACATAGGTCCGTCTAGTCAAGGCTACGGTTTATCCTGTGGTCATGTATGGATGCTAGAGTTGGACTGTGAAGAAGGCTGAGCGCCGAAGAATTGATGCTTTTGAAGTGTGGTGTTGGAGAAGACTCTTGAGACTCCCTTGGACTGCAAGGAGATCCAACCAGCCCATTCTGAAGGAGATCAACCCTGGGTGTTCTTTGTAAGGACTGATGCTAAAGCTGAAGCTCCAGTACTTTGGCCACCTCATGTGAAGAGTGGACTCATTGGAAAAGACTCTGATGCTGGGAGGGATTGAAGGCAGGAGGAGAAGGGGACAACAGAGGATGAGATGGCTGGATGGCATCACTGACTCGGTGGACGTGAGTCTGAGTGAACTCCAGGAGTTGGTGATGGACAGGAAGGCCTGGCATGCTGCGATTCATGGGGTCACAAAGAGTCGGACATGACTCTCTGAGCGACTGAACTGAACTGAACTGAACTGATTCTGATGAACTGAAGGACTTCTGGCTCGTGAGCCCAACTCATAGAGACATTTAAGCCCTGGATTCCTGGTTCACCAGCCTGACCCCGAGCCAAGCTGCCCCAGGGGGTCCGGAAGCACTGACCTGGAAAGCACTTACCGGGGACATCTTCCGGATGAGGTCATGGGCGACCACCAGCAGGTCCCCGTCCTTGGTCACCTTTCTGCGGAACTCGGCCACGTCCCCGGGGTGCAGCACCTCCAGCTGCTCAGCGGCTTCGATGACGGCCTCGATGCAGCTCCTCCAGGAGCACAGGGCAGGGATCCCTGGGGCCACCGCCGCGCTGACGCCTGTCCCAATGACCAGGAGCAGCTCCTGGGGCTGTTTCCGGATGAGGCTTTTTAAAAACTTTCTGCTTAAAAAGAAGAGAGGGGAAGAATGAAAGCCAGCACGGAAGCATGGCCACCGCGAGGGCGACGCTGCAGCCCACGAGCATCCGTGCGGCGGCGGGTCCAACACAGCCCATGCTGGACACACGCCTCGCGCCCCCACACTGACCACACGGGCCTGCGCACTGCTCTTCATATCCATTTCCCTTTCTGCGCATCCATCTCACTGGCTCAGTCCACATTCCGTAAGGGACGTGGGGACAGTACTGTCTTGTCCATCTCGAGTCCTCCACGGTGTTGATAAGACTGACGTGTGTATGTAAACAAAGAAGCTCAGCAATTTAAATTTCTTTAAAACTGCTAAGAGCTTGTAAATACAAACTATGACGATAAATGATCCCTGATTATAGGGACAGGAAAGAAAATCCCTGGCAAAATGCAGGTCCTCCACGACCCACTCCCCAGCAAGCACTTCCTCCTGTGTTACTTCATGGAGGCACCACCTGCCCATTTATCGTCAGAGATTTCTTTCCTGCAAAGCACGACACCTCCTGCCTTAGAGGTGACACTCTGATCCCCTGCGGCTTGGTGTGGAGGCCAGGTGACAGTGGCTTCCTTGGGCAGAGAGAGAACTGTCTCCTGGGATGTTTCTTACATTGAGGCAAAGGCCCCTGAGACCATCTCCTGACCCAGTATTACTGGGCCCCGCAGGTACTAACACATGAGATTTGCGGCGGAGGCTGTACACCCGTGTGAAGGTGCAGTCGACGTCATTTACCTTGATTTTTGTTCACTTCTATTTGTTGTCTTTTCCACTGAATCCATCTGTGAGTCCTAAAGGGATTCAGAGGCAACTTCTACTTCCCAGATGAAAGTCCTTTCATCAGTACTCTGGAAGAGAGATGAGGCTGGAATTAAAATCAAGGGCCCCAGAGCTCTCTCTAAATCAGAATTACTGAAAACTGTCACATACAAAAACACAATCCAAAACGGCCCCTAAGCCCCCACTCCTAACTGTGTGACTTATCAGGCCAGGCGCCCTGAAGCCCGACTCTGGAGGGAGAAGACAGGACAGGGAGTGCGGGGAAGGGGGCGGCGCGACGGCCCAGGGCCGGGCTTTGCGCTGTCCCTGCACCACTCTGCTCCAGGACCACTTCTGGGGACACGCCTGGCCACACTGAAACCCAGTCCAAAGGAACAGTCCGAGTCCAAGGTCAACTCTTAACTTACATAAAACAGGACTCTCCAACCAGCTAGGTCTCTATTGCCAAACAATCTCCGTATTCTAACACCTTTCCAGAATCATACTGCCTCCACCAATTCTATACCTAATATTTACTGTAAATAAGGAAATATACAGAAAAATAAAGATTAAAACACCCATAATCCTACTACCTACATGCAAGCATTTGTATAGTTCCCTCCAGATTTTTCACTTTAAAATGTTTACATCGTTCGAGACCATAGGTCATATCTTACTTTTTCATGCATTTTAAGAAAAGCATTTCCTAATGTTACTCAAAACTATACATAAAGAGAAAAAACTAAAGGGGAAAAAAAGAAGAAAAAAAAAACTGTTCTTAAATACAAGTGTTACAGCAACATGCGCCAACCTCTATCCGACTTCAAGGCCATCAGGCTCTTTACCCACCCTGCCCCTCCCCGCCAAGGCAGGACATCGCTGGAGCTCTATGACAACCACCTCTGCACACAAAGCTTTTATCTACTTTGAAATGATTTATTTAGGACAGATTTCTGACAAGCAGAATTGCTGAGTTGCAGCGTATGAACCCTGTAAAATATCTCAGCACATGCTGCCAAAATGCTCTCCAGAAAAGTGGTCAACAGAATGCCTAAGTGCCTGCTGGGCACAGCCCAACTAGCACTACCTGAAAACCACCCTTCCACATGCGTGATCTTTTTTCCTCCCCCCTCATTCAGAACTGGGTCACTAAAAATGATTTTCAAGGAAACAAGGCTTAATCAATCTAGGAGCATCGTTAGACTTTAAAGAGGATCCTAAGAATATCCCCTGAAATGGACCCAGACCTGTGCAGGGCCCTGTGGGCATCCCCCACCCCGGGTAGAGGCGCCAGGGGCCTTCCCCAGATGCTGGGGCGGGCCTGCGGGCGAGCTCAGTGCTGCCCCCTGGTGCCCACCCCCGTGCCTGGGCGCTGCTGGGCCCTAACTCCTCCCGAGTCGTCAAAGGTCAGCTTGGTCCGTTTTTGTTTTCGCTGCTGGATATTTTCTGAGGAAAGGGGAAATACTGAGGTTTCCCACTGCGCCTGATAATCCTAAGTATAAGCGACCTGGGCCCCAGCCTGGCGATTTCAGTGACTGGCCTAGCTCTTCACCAGCCCTCAGTGTTAACAGCTACACAACAGGAAGCCTTGCTAACAGAGCAAGTTCTGCAAGCTCGGGAACCTCTCAGAGAAAAAGTGCTCAGGACTCAAACCCGAGTCAGAGAGCTCGAGCACCACAAAGGCTTTCCAACTTCCCCCCTCAGGAGGGAGCTCAGGGTCCTTCCCGCTCCATCCTACGAGAGGAGTCAATCCGAGATGCTCACTGGCACCTGGGATGGAGTCTTTTATCTCACCCTGCTCTACATGACAGTTTAGAATATTGTCTGAACAGTCACTGGGGGCCCAGTGACTGCAGAAGTCACATGCCCTAAACTGTCACCACTGTGGAGAACTCTAGAAACCTATCTCCTGTTCTTTCGATTACTGTTCAGCTGCTCTTGGTGCTCCTTTATATGCAAACTGAAACCCTAAATGCTACAGGTGCACTTCTGCAGAAGAGTGCGAACCAATCACACTTTTGTGGGCTGGACTTAACTCCAAAATGAAGTGATTTCCAAGTTTCCCTAGAGAACAAACCATCGCTGCGGGCACTGAGTGCTTCGGTAACAGGCGAGGGCGGGTGCTCCTGGGCGGCCGGCTGCTGGCTTAGGCGCTCAGACCTCGCCCTCCTCCTGGAGGAGGAGGTGATGCAGGCCTGGAGCCAGCTCCCCAGCACGTCCAGGCAGATGAGCCTCCAGACTCAAACGCTGCCAGCTACCTTTAAGGATCACACCCGCCAACACAGGAAGTACCCGATCACATTAAGTCTCAACACAGTAACTCTGCAGTGATGGACTGCATAGCTGCCCATATTTAGACATTTACAGTTCATTGTAACACTACGTGTTTAAAGACATTACCTCATTTCCTGTTCTTTCAGCAGCATGATTACCAGAGCCAAACCCCACAGTGACTTTAGCAAGTACCCCAATCTCCCCTTGTTTTTAAACCCAGGGCCAAGCAGGAGATCTCTGCAGCACTGAATACCCGGATCCTAGAAGTCTCCACAGGACGGCGAGCCTCTGGCACTCCTCCCCCAACCCCAGCATCATTCTCTAAGCCCATCAGCTCCCAGACTACGATGGTAACAAAAGCCTCCAAAGCCTCCAGAGACCTTTCAGGAGCCGCATCTTTCGGTTTCCCTGGTGATCATGTCGTCACCACAGTTTGCAGGCCCAATGCCCAGTCATCATAGCAACCCATTCCTTCTTACAAGGACCTAACAGCGTTTTCTGAGAGCCAAATCCGGCCCCAACACAGATCTGTATAAGCAGTTCCTGTCCTTTTTATCCAAAGTCATGAATAGAAGTTTGAATAGGATATTTTCTGCTTAAATTTGACATTATGAGCATTTTATGAATGAACTGCAGAGTAGTCAGAGACCACCTTACTCGCTGAATGTCTATGCTCCACCCTAAATAAACGTTCATCGGAATCTAACACAGAACACAGCAAACCACACACACCAAACTAGCTCCTCGGAGCCAGCAAAGCAGCCCGGCTTCCCAGCCCCCTAACTCCACGTGCCGAGTGAAGCCCTCCCCTCCCTGTGCCCCCGGCCCCCTGGCCCCGGGACAGTCAGCCCCTCGCACTGACGCCGGGATGGTCATATGACTTCTTTGGCCAACGGGATGTCGGCAAACAAGCAAGCAGGTATGTGATAAACACATTGACGCTGGAGCCTGCTCTCCTGGAGTGGAACTCAGCCTCTTTCAACCGGGTCTAGCCTCCAGGACAGCTACCAGTAAGCAACACCAGCTGGGCCAGCCAGAGTCCAGCTGAGCCTGGCCCAGGTGCTGACCCCTGAGACACTCCATACATCACCAGAAAGAGGAGAGGGACGGGCAGAAGACGAGAGTATCACGATAAAGAGAGAAATGAAGAAAAAGCATGAATCAGTGAGTGAACGAGTCACAGTTTTGAGGGTGAGGGAGAAAATGCTTGTCAAGGACAGTATTTTATTACAAGTTGTTGTTGTAGTCGCTCAGTCGTGTCCGACTCTGCGACCCCATGGACTGCAGCCCACCAGGCTCCTCTATCCATGGGATTCTCCGGGCTAGAATAGTGGGGTGGGCTGCCATTCCATTCTCCAGGGGATCTTCCCGACCCAGGGACAGAACTGTGTCTCCTGCACTGGCACGCAGATTGTTTACCACTGAGCCCCCAGGGAAGCCCTTTATTACAAGCAGCATAATAAAAAACTTAAAATCACTTTCTATGACAAATTACACCTTCGCTCAAGTACAAACCATGAAACAGAAGTTTCAAATCTGTGGGATCATGAAAAATATCCTTAGCAAAAGTCAATTTTTTTCTATAAATGAATTATCACATGGCTCTTGAGCAGTATAAAGGAGCAGAGAGATAAGTGGGCATGTGGTAAACGTGCTCAGAATACATTCCTCTTACACAGGAAGGGACGGAACATCACAAATATTCATGAAAATCTCTACATGTTGGCTTTGAATTCATGTTCCCAATCCAAAGGGTGATGGAATAAGATGCCCCCAGAATTTGTGGGAAAAAGTCACGCCCCTTTGACTACTAACAACTTGACTCTGATGAAGGCCTGAAGAGGCAACACAGCAAGCTCTTACCCTCAACATCCCCGCTTGCTCCTGTTACCCAAGGCGTCCACACTGAGGAGTGACTTCTACGCCTGCTGACCTCAGGGGACAGCAGGCCTGGAAGTGACACCTGAGTGTTATCCCTGTGTGGTTCCTAAAGACTGGAATGTCCTTACAGGAGGCCAAACCCGGTGACTACACCCAGGTGGGTCCGCAGGCCTCCGGCCACAAAGCAAGCCCTTCCCGTCAGCTGCTGGCAGAGCACCTGCCTCACCTGGCCGTTAGCATCCTCAGGCCCTTCAGTCTAACCTGACTCCCACAGACTGCCTTTTTCGCAGCAATCTGGTTCCCCCAGCTGACCTGGGAGGGGGCCACAGAAGCAGAAATCACTGGGCAACAGGAGGAAGTTTTCAAGCACTAATGAATTATCTGGAATCTGCCTGACAGAGGTTATTTGTGACGAGTTTGGCTGGCCTAATTAGGTTCACCTGAGCTGAAAACGAGCTGCAAAAGGACAAAAACCAAGCTTCCAGAACTGCAAAGGAGAGGCCTGCCCTGAAACCACAATGCCCAGGGCCACGGTGGAGAAAACGGGATCCGGAGACCAGAAGCACCACCACTCTCTGAACCTCAGTTTCCAAATCTGTCAAAAGGGAATGCCGTCATCCCCATCACTGACTGGATGCTCCTGAAGATTTTAAGCGAGCCAAGGACCTGAAAGGCACGTGACCTGAAGACGTTTATCTACCACCGTCACCATGCGGGCAGCCAGCTCTCTCCCTCAGCATCCGCAGGCTTTCACTTTAGCACTGCTTCTCCATAACGACATACTCATCTAATCTGGACTCTGGTGAAACCTGACCACTGGACCTAGCCATTACTAGTCAGAGGTCTCCAGGATGAGCTGTTCCCCTCCCCCCCCCCCCCCCCCGTTTCAGGAAATACAAAACCTCAATTTGAAAACATGCTACTTAACCAAACGCTTTTTATTCAGTCAACATAAACTGTAGAAAAAAATTCTTATTCTGTAGTGATCGAAACGTGTTCGTTTGCTTCTTGAAAGCAACTCCAGAGTAGCCTGGGCTCATCTGCTCAAACCGAGAAAACAACAAAACCCACCACTAACGAAAAACGTACAGGTCACCGTTTAGTTCAAACAGCAGCGCGAATTACTGACACCTTCTACGGCCGATAGATCCAAGGGCAAACACTAAGCACTTACAAGCGCGATCTCATTCAGAGCTCCCCACGGCCCTGTGACGTGGCTCGCATTACCTCTCACCTGGCCAAGGCTGACGTAAAACCCTTTCAAGAGACCAATCACCGTGATACATTACTCGTCCCAGTTTTCTCCAAACATCAGTGCGGCTCAGATGGCAAACAAATACACCTGACCTTTTACTAGGAACACTGCCAACAGCTGAAGTGTTCGTAACAGTCTGTCCATCGGATGTGACATGCTGTACAACTCAAAGAGACATGTTACTCAATAATAAGCCAATAATGGTAAAAATGTACCACTACAGAGGCTAAAGGCATGCTGAACCACCAGCATTTATCCATCCCAAGAGGAATAAAAGATCTTCTATTAATAGAAAGTAAACCTCCAGTGAAATCTAAAATTATAGAACTGCAGAGCTGGAGGAGTCTTAAAGGTTCTGGAATGTCAAATACCCTACTTTACAAATGTGAAAATTGAGACTGAGAGACAGTGTCTTGGTAAAGGTCCCCCAGGAAGTCAGGGGACAAGCTATATTCACTCCTGCCCCAAGCCCCATAATCCTGCCACTATCCCAGGCACCACCTGGTCCACTGTGACCCCCAAAGTTCACATAAGGCACTAATCTGTAGATCTTTTTACTACCAAACCTTCACAAATATCAGGGCTTTCCTGGTGGCTCAGATGGTAAAGAAATCTGCCTGCAATGCAGGATATCCTAGTTGGATCTCTGGGTCAGGAAGATCCCCCGGAGAAGGAGATGGCCACCCACTCCAGTGTTCTTGCCTGGAGAACCCCATGGATAGAGCAGCCTAGCGGGCTGCAAGGAGTTGGACACGAATGAACAACAAATACTTCCACTTTACAAATATCAAACCACAAAGCGTGCCTGGTCTGCAGGTTCACCTATTTCCTTGCTCCATTCATTTTCCAGGAATGCTGAAGGAAACAGCCACCAACAGGAAGATTCAGAGGCAGCAAGAAGCAGCCTTGGGCAAAACAACCAGCTCACAAGAGCTTTGTTGGGTCCCTGCCTCTGGCTTATCACACAATTGTCTGTGTTAACTTTAGCAGAGACAGATAAGGAGGGCTCAGCCAGGAAACAAAGCCACCTCTGCAGAGGACTTCACTCTCCCAGGAAAGAGACCTGGAGGCTCTTTGCAGGAGGAAGTAGGATCCAGCCCAGAGTTCAGTCCTGACAACCGAGTGTACCGGCTGAACGACTTCAAATAGGGGTCAGTTACTCAGCTTCTCTGAGCTGCGCATTTCCTTTACCTTGTATCTCAGGGTTGCTGGAACATGACAAAAGCTAACATTTAAACTAGCAAAGCCTACGACAGTATGATTCCCCTACACCCATGCAGGCAGTGGGTATTCTTCCTGGGTTTATTCAATTAAAATTAAATAACAGTTAAATTCAGTTCCTCGGTGACACTAGTCTCATTGTAAGTTCCTTAACTCCACGCAACCCCACGGTCAAGTTTACTGGAGGGCACCAACACAGAACATCGCCATCATCGCAGAGACTTCTGCTATCATACTGGGAGTCTCCCTGCCCCTCACGCAAGCCCAGACCTCCACAAAAGTCGTGTGCCTTTCTCTTTCATATCGCTCTCTAACCCACACCCTCTGCCACGCCTTGTGGTCCGCTCGACTTCTCTAGACTTCTGACAGCCACCCTGCTTCCGGTTTCAGCCCCTCTGGTCCCAGTCTCCAAAGTGACATTTCTGACAGCACACCTGAACTCTCAGGGCCCCCACGCCCAGCTAATAAGCCAAATCCACGATCTGGTTCCACTCCTGAGACCCAGCCTCTCCTCCCCACCCGCCCACCCACTGTGCCCCATGTCCATCTCTTGCGTGGAGGCTGGACTCACCCTGACACACACACAGTCACCCTGATGAAGTCCTAGGTGACCTAGAGGCAGAGGACCAAACCTCCCCTAAAAAGACTAGCAAGTTCCCAACGCCAGTCCCCAGGCAGAAAACTGTGGGCTGAAACAGGAAGAGCAGGACTGGTCTTTGGGTCTAGACTTGACGAAGCCAGCCATGCCTGAGGTCCTCGCTGGCAACACCCTGGTCCAGGTCACCTCCCACCTTTCCTGTGGTCTTGCTCCCTCCAACCAATTCTCCCGCACCAGACGCAGCGACTGTTCAAAACCACAAAATCTATTTTCACTCTGCTCCTCAAACCCCTCAATGGGCCTCCCACTCCTTTCCAGCACCAAATCCTCTCTGCTGTACTGAGTTGCCTCAATCACGTGTGACTCTTTGTGACCCCATGGACTGTAGCCCGCCAGGCTCCTCTGTCCAAGGAATTCTGCAGGCAAGAACACTGGAGTAGGTTGCCATTCCCTTCTCCAGGGGATCCTCCTGACCAAAGGACTAAAGCCGGGTCTCCTGTCTTGCAGGCAGATTTACCACTGACCCACCGGGGAAGCCCCCAGATCCACCTGCTTTGGTCCTGACCCCCTTGGCCCACCTCTTTCCTGCCCCTCGCCATCACACTGTAAGCTTCCCAATTTCCTCCATTCCAGTCTTCCCTACTCCAAACACCTCCCTCACTCCTCTTGCACTGATCAACGCCCACTTTTCTTCAGCTCTGAGCTGGTCTACAACGCACTCAGGGGGACAGTGAAAGCAGTAATTCAGGAAAGGGCCAAGGGCATGGGGCCTCAAGGAACAAAGTGGGATTCTTCTCACTTCAGATTCTAATTGCTTGAGGACCTTGTTCATTAAGGTCTTATTCCTCCAGTCAGAGGCTTCCCTGGGGGCAGAGTGGCAAGGAACCCACCTGCCAAGCACTAGACTCAGGCTCAACCCCTGGGTGTGGAAAATCCCCTGGAGAAGGAAATGCAACGAACCCAGGTATTCTTGCCTGGGAAATCCTTCGGACAGAGGAGCCTGGCGGGCCAGTCCAGGGGGCTGCCAAGAGTCAGATATGATTTAGCAACTAAACCACCACCACCACCACAACCTTCATCTTGATCCACCCCAAGCCCCTCATCTACTTAGCTCTGCCTCCCTCCACAACACATCTGTTCTCTAGGTGCTTCTGTGGGGCCATATGAGCCTCAGCAAAGGGCATTAAAAGTTAAAGACTGTCCTGCTTTGGCCTCAGTGCAACGGTCAACACAAGTGCTACAGCCTCTGCCCGGCCACAAAGGGCCATCAGATGACTCATTATACACCTCTACTTCTTGTATACTAAGAATTTACAAACACCCAGGAACTCTTTCACAGATGCCCGATGGGTCCACAGACAGCAAGTTTGAGAAGCCCAGCCTCCAGACCTGCGTGGACAGGAAGCCAAAAGGGACTGAACCTCAAGGGCAGGTGCTGGAGGGTGGGGACGGCAGTCTAGGGATACGGGGTGGGTGGCTAAGGAGAGACGGCATGGGGGGGGGGGGGGCTTCACGGCCCAGGGGGTTTCTGAAGAGGCCTGGGGAAGGGAAAGTGAGGGACAGTCGCTGGGGTCCTGAAGGAATCTGGGGAGGTTTCTGGAACTGAGGATCCTCGGGGGTCCCGGGACCCTGAAGCGGCGGCAGGGCCTCAGGGGGTCTCGGAGTCTGGGTTGGGTAGAGTCCTGAAGGGTTTCGGGCGAGGACTCTGAAAAGTGTAGGGCAAGAGGTGGCCGGCGACCCCCACAGGGTCTCGGGGGCCAGGGGTGTCTGGAGGGGCCGGGGCGGATCCCGGGGGGTCTTCGGGGCTGGGGTTCCCGAGAAGGGTTGGGGGTGCGTCTTGGGCACCGAGGTCCGTCGGGGTCCTTCAGGCGGCCGTGGATCCCGAGAGTGGCCGGGGGGTCTGGAGGGGCAGGGACGGGTCCTGAGGGTCTCGAGATCTTGAGGGGGCCTCTCTCCACTCGGCAGCCCCGGGCCGCCCCCCGCCAGTCAGCTCACCCCACGGCGCCTCCTCCGGCTCAGCGGGTCCAAGTCTCAGGGAGCTCCGGGCGGCCTTGCGCTGGGGTCGCCTGGCCGAAGGCGGTCTGCGGGGAGGGCGACAGCGCGCGCGCCAGAGCCGGAGCCGAAGTCGGAATGGGAGGCGGAGCTGGAGAATTCAACGCCGCACCGCCCTCAGGCGCCACTCCAACGGAGGCCGGCCACAGCACGGCCGCAAAGCCTTCCCCCGCGCGCCCGCCCCCGCCGCGCGAAGGTTCCGCCCCGAAACCAACGGCCCCGAAGCCGCAGGCCCCGCCCTTTGAGGCCCCGCCCCCACCGTTGGCGCAGGCGCAGTCGAGTGCGCCGGGAGCGCGGTTCAGTTCAATTCTCTCAGTTGAATCCGACCCTTCGCGACTTCAGGAACTGCAGCACGCCAGGGCTCCCTGTCCATCGCCAGCTCCTGGAGTTTACTCAAACTCACGTCCATTGAGTCGGTGATGCCATCCAACCATCTCATCCGCTGTCGTCCCCTTCTCCTCCTGCCCTCAATCTTTCCCAGCATCAGGGTCTTTTCAAATGAGTCAGTTCTTCGAATCAGGTGGCCAAAGTATTGGAGTTTCAGCTTCAGCATCAGTCCTTCCAATGAATATTCAGGACTGATTTCCTTTAGGATGGACTGGTTGGATCTCCTTGCAGTCCAAGGGGCTCTCAAGAGTCTTCTCCAACACCACAGTTCAAAAGCATCAATTCTTCACCGCTCAGCTTTCTTTATAGTCCAACTCTCACATCCGTACATGATTACTGGAAAAACCATAGCTTTGACTAGACCAACCTTTTTTGGCAAAGTAATGTCTCTACTTTTTAATATACTGTCTAAGTTGGTTCATAACTTTTCTTCCAAGGAGTAAGCGTCTTTTAATTTCATGGCTGCAGTCACCATCTGCAGTGATATTGGAGCCCCAAAAATAAAGTCTGACACTGTTTCCACTGTTCCTCCATCTATTTGCCATGAAGTGATGGGACCGGATGCCATGATCTTAGTTTTCTGAATGTTGAATTTTAAGCCAACTTTTTCACTCTCCTCTTTCACTTTCTTCAAGAACCTGTTTAGTTCCTCTTCACTTTCTGCCATAAGGGTGGTGTCATCTGCATATCTGAGGTGATTGATATTTCTCCCGGCAATCTTGATTCCAGCTTGTGCTTCTTCCAGCCCAGCATTTCTCATGATGTACTCTGCATAGAAGTTAAATAAGCAGGGTGACAATATACAGCTTTGACATACTCTTTCCCCGATTTGGAACCAGTCTGTTGTTCCATGTCCAGTTCTAACTGTTCCTTCCTAACCTGCATACAGATTTCTCAGGAGGCAGGTCAGGTGGTCTGGTATTCCCATCTCTAAGAATTTTCCAGAGTTTGTTGTGAAAGCACAACAGAGGCACAACAGAGCCCGCAGTCAAAGGCTGTGGCGTACTCACTAAAGCAGAAGTAGAGCGTGGGTAGAGCTGACACTCTGGTTGGCCCCCGCCTGCAGGTGCTCGCGGTGTGTCCTCAGTTTCTAAAACGGGTGCAGGCACACTTTGCAGAGACATAGAGACCAACTATGGTGTTGGGGAAGACTCGAGAGTCCCTTGGACTGCAAGGAGATCCAACCAGTCCATCCTAAAGGAAATCAGTCCTGACTATTCATTGAAAGGACTGATGCCAAAGCTGAAGCTCCAATACTTTGGCCACCTGATGTGCAGAGCCAACTCATTGGAAAAGACCCTGATGCTGGGAAAGATTGAAGGTGGGAGGAGAAGGGGATGTCAGAGGATGAGATGGTTGGATGGCATCACCGACTCAATGACATGAGTTTGAGCAAACTTCAGGAGTTGGTGATGTTCAGAGAGGCCTGGCATGCTGCAGTCCATGAGGTTGCGAAGAGTCGGACACAACTGAGCGACTGAACTGAACTGAACTGAGAGAACATTAAGTGGGATCGGAGGTACTTCTCTCCAGCCAGGCCCCGCACCATACTCATGCACAGCTTCAATTCTCCAACCCAAGATGGGTCCAGACCCAGGTGGATCTCAGGTCCCCTGCTTGCCAACTGCCTGGCTAAAACCTCCAGTTCACTCCACTGACCCCAGGTTCTTTTCCTTCAGAGTTCCTACAGCCCTGAAACAACGCTCAGTAGTTATTTGTGTCTCCCCAGCCCTCCCCGGGGGAGCCAGGACCTTGTTCCTGGTGTCCAACCCTGGGACCCCACCCTCCACCATCCTCCACCTGGGAAACCAGAAGCTAGAACAGTTCTGGGCACACGCTGCTGCTGCTGCTGCTAAGTCACTTCACTGCTGCCCAAATGTCGTGCATGAGTGAGTGTCCACCCATGCTCTTATTAAGAAATACACTCACCCGGAGACCGGGAATGGGAACAACTAGGCTCGGGTCTGTGAGTCTCTGGGACACGCCCAGCTGATTTTGTGTCTCCAGTTGATAGTCCTCTCCTCCCTTGTCTGCCCCTGGAAGCCTTTCCCTGCCCCGACCAAGACTTAACCACTTGCTCTTGCCAGCCTTCCCATGTTTCCTGAGTCCACACTCCCTACCCGGCCCCGGGTAGCCAGAGTTAATGGCTATTTCATCTCTCCTTAGCACTTTTTCTTTGCTCCCCCCACCTCGCCCCCTAGCTGATTTTAAAGTTGGCTAACATAGCCCACCCTGTCTCCACCCCCACAGGAAGCCTCCAATTTGCGGGGGGAAGTTCTGCTTGTGAACTCTCTGGGGGCCCCAGAGCCCCGAGCGCTGTGGGGGCCGCTGCCTCAGGCCACTGGAAGAGGGGAGAGGCGGGCTTCCTGTGGGTGCCAGCACTTACCTGAGGTCTTTCCTGTGTTCCTTTAGGCCTAGGAAGAAGGTAAGAAAGTCACCGACATTGTTCCGGATGGGAAGCACAACCAGCACTGCATACGGTCCCTCCTGCCCTGGTCAAGGGGTCGGGATGCAGTGTGTTTCGGTTCCTGAGCACCCGTGTTACCTGAAAACTGGGCTCACCTCTTGGGGGGTGTCAAGCCAAAAGACAGCTAAGCCAAACAGTGGGAGAAGGAAGGATTTATTCTCACTTGCAGCAAGTAAGGAAAACCATCAGGGGTCTTTCCAAAGCAGTGTCTCCCCGAAAAGCAAAATTGGTGAAGTATTAAGCTAAGGGGACAGGCATCTTCTAGAAGGGGCTTGAGTAGAGGATTCTGCACTGAATGGGGACAAAAATCAGCAGAGTCCGAGCCTTGGTTGATTGAGGTCAGGAGGGTCAACATCATCTTTCCATCCTCCCCCTGGGCGGGTCCTTAGTTCCTGCAGATGGCAAAGACGGTATTATATTATGGGCTTGCGTTCAGTTCAGTTCAGTTGCTTAGTTGTGTACAACTCTTTGCGACCCCATGGACTGTAGCCCACCATTCCTCCTCATGGAATTCTCCAGGCAAGAATACTGGAGACAGTAGTCATTCCCTTCTCCATGGGATCTTCCCAAACGAGGGATCGAACCAGATCTGTTGAATTTCAGGCCGATTCCTTACCATCTGAGCCACAAGGGAAGCCGAGGAGGAGCTGGGACTCTGTTTTATCACCGACTATTGTTTCTTGACAGCTTTTCCCTTGTTCCCTCACTTGTCTTAAGATCCTTGATTACTGAGACTTGTTCAAGGGCCAGGCTTAGATCCCCAAAAGGCTTAAGCCAAAAATGGCTTCTCTTCTGTCAAGAAAGCCACACCTGGTTCTTTCTTCAGGGACCCCCTACCCTATATGACTGTACTCCTGCCCTTAAAACACAGCTCCTGCACAAGAGAAGACTCTACACATGGACATCACCAGATGGTCAACACCGAAATCAGATTGATTATATTCTTTGCAGCCAAATATGGAGAAGCTCTATACAGTCAACAAAAACAAGACTGGGATCTGACTGTGGCTCAGATCATGAACTCCTTATTACCAAATTCAGATTTAAATTGAAGAAAGTAGGGAAAACCGCTAGACCATTCCGGTATAACCTAAATCAAATCCCTTATTATTATACAGTGGAAGTGAGAAATAGATTTAAGGGCCTAGATCTGATAGACAGAGTGCCTGATGAACTATGGAATGAAGTTCGTGACAGTGTGCAGGAGACAGGGATCAAGACCATCCCCATGGAAAAGAAATGCAAAAAAGCAAAATGGCTGTCTGGGGAAACCTTACAAATAGCTGTGAAAAGAAGAGAGGCGAAAAGCAAAGGAGAAAAGGAAAGATATAAGCATCTGAATGCAGAGTTCCAAAGAATAGCAAGAAGAGATAAGAAAGCCTTCCTCAGCAATCAGTGCAAAGAAATAGAGGAAAACAACAGAATGGGAAAGACTAGAGATCTCTTCAAGAAAATTAGAGATACCAAGGGAACATTTCATGCAAAGATGGGCTCAAGAAAGGACAGAAATGGTATGGACCTAACAGAAGCAGAAGATATTAAGAAGAGGTGGCAAGAATACACAGAAGAACTGTACAAAAAGGATCTTCATGACCCAGATAATCATGATGATGTGATCACTAATCTAGAGCCAGACATCTTGGAATGTGAAGTCAAGTGGGCCTTAGAAAGCATCACTACGAACAAAGCTAGTGGAGGTGATGGAATTCCAGTTGAGCTGTTTCAGATCCTGAAAGATGATGCTGTGAAAGTGCTGCACTCAATACGTCAGCAAGTTTGGAAAACTCAGCAGTGGCCACAGGACTGGAAAAGGTCAGTTTTCATTCCAATTCCAAAGAAAGGCAATGCCAAAGAATGCTCAAACTACTGCACAATTACACTCATCTCACACGCTAGTAAAGTAATGCTCAAAATTCTCCAAGCCAGGCTTCAGCAATACGTGAACCATGAACTCCCTGATGTACAGGCTGGTTTTAGAAAAGGCAGAGGAACCAGAGATCAAATTGCCAACATCCGGTGGATCATGGAAAAAGTAAGAGAGTTCCAGAAAAACATCTATTTCTGCTTTATTGACTATGTCAAAGCCTTTTACTGTGTGGATCACAGTAAACTGTGGAAAATTCTGAAAGAGATGGGAATAGCAGACCACCTAACCTGCCTCTTGAGAAATCTGTATGCAGGTCAGGAAGCAACAGTTAGAATTGGACATGGAACAACAGACTGGTTCCAAATAGGAAAAGGAGTACGTCAAGGCTATATATTGTCACCCTGATTATTTAACTTCTATGCAGAGTACATCATGAGAAACACTGGACTGGAAGAAACACAAGCTGGAATCAAGATTGCTGGGAGAAATATCAATAACCTCAGAAATGCAGATGACACCACCCTTATGGCAGAAAGTGAAGAGGAGCTAAAAAGCCTCTTAATGAAAGTGAAAGAGGAGAGTGAAAAAGTTGGCTTAAAGCTCAACATTCAGAAAACAAAGATCATGGCAACTGGTCCCATCACTTTATGGGAAATAGATGGGGAAACAGTAGAAATAGTGTCAGACTTTATTTTTGGGGGCTCCAAAATCACTGCAGATGGTGACTGCAGCCATGAAATTAAAAGACGCTTACTCCTTGGAAGAAAAGTGATGACCAACCTAGATAGTATATCCAAAAGCAGAGACATTACTTTGCCAACAAAGGTCCGTCTAGGCAAGGCTATGGTTTTTCCTGTGGTCATGTATGGATGTGAGAGTTGGACTGTGAAGAAGGCTGAGCGCCAAAGAATTGATGCTTTTGAAGTGTGGTGTTGGAGAAGACTCTTGAGAGTCCCTTGGACAGCAAGGAGATCCAATCAGTCCATTCTGAAGGAGATCAGCCCTGGGATTTCTTTGGAAGAAATGATGCTAAAGCTGAAACTCCAGTACTTTGGCCACCTCATGCGAAGAGTTGACTCATTGGAAAAGATTCTGATGCCGGGAGGGATTGGGGGCAGGAGGAGAAGGGGACGACCCAGGATGAGATGGCTGGATGGCATCACGGACTCGATGGACGTGAGTCTGAGTGAACTCCGGGAGATGGTGATGGACAGGGAGGCCTGGCGTGCTGCGATTCATGGGGTGGCAAAGAGTCGGACACGACTGAATGACTGAACTGGACTGAACTGCCCTTAAGGTCCCAGGCCCCAGCTTGGATCTTATAAACAGGACCTTGTGGGCTGGGTGTGTCAGAGGTCAACCCAAGGTTCAGTGGGGTCCTGGGCCGGGCGTGACAGGGTGGTGGAGCTGGAATAATCAGTTCAGCTCCAGGCAAGGCACAGGGTGGAAGTTTCAACCCTCCACCAAAAAGCTCAGCCAGGAAGCCTTTCCTGGCTTCCCCTTGGCTTGGAGCTTCCCGTTGGCTTGGCAGGTAAAAAGTCCACCAGCAATGTGGGAGACACAGGAGATGTGGGTATGATCCCTGGGTTGGGAAGATGCCCTGGGGAAGGGAATGACAACTCACTCCAGTTTCAATATTTTTGTCTGGAGAATCTCACGGACAGAGGAGCCTGGCCGGCTATAGTCCATGGGGTCACAAAGAAGGCACAAGAAGCCTTACAAGGACAAAGCCAGCAGAAGGGATCCTTGGGAACCTTCCCTTCTCCTCCCCTCCCCTGTATCCCGGAGACACGAAGCTTCTCTCAAGCTGTGGAAAATCATCCGGAGGCCCTGCCGCCTGGCAGCTCTGCACACACTCAGGGCAGATGAGGCAGTGGCGGGACAGGGAGGCAAGAGGGAGGCAAGGGGCCGGCGCGGCGCTGGGTGAGGACAGTGTCACGTGATGTGGGCCCTGTGGGGTGCGGGACTCCGCATCCCGGCCTTCCTCATTCAGCGTGCACTGAACACAGGAGCGAACACGTGTGCATGTGAAACCGCGACGCGGCTCCCTGAGCCCCCAGACTGACCCCACTCATCTGTGTGCTAACGGTGCTCTCCTGGGCACACAGTAGGGGCTGCCAGGTGGCACACCAGTGTGTCTGGAATGCACGTGCTTTTGCGTGAGTGTATACACTATTGTGAATCATGAACTTCCAGATGTTCAAGCTGGTTTTAGAAAAGGCAGAGGAACCAGAGATCAAATTGTCAAAATCCGCTGGGTCATGGAAAAAGCAAGAGAGTTCCAGATAAACATCTACTTCTGCTTTATTGACTATACCAAAGCCTTTGACTGTGTGGATCACAACAAACTGGAAATTTCTTCAAGAGACAGGAACACCAGACCACCTGACCTGCCTCTTGAGAAATCTGTATGCAAATCAGGAAGCAACAGTTAGAACTGGACATGTAACAACAGACTGGTTCCAAATAGGGAAAGGACTACGTCAAGGCTGTATATTGTCACCCTGCTTGTTTAACTTAAATGCAGAGTCAGTTTAGTTCAGTTCAGTTGCTCAGTTGTGTCCGACTCTTTGCGACCCCATGAATCGCAGCACGCCAGGCCTCCCTGTCCATCACCATCTCCTGGAGTTCACTCAGACTCACGTCCATCGAGTCTGTGATGCCATCCAGCCATCTCATCCTGGGTTGTCCCCTTCTCCTCCTGCCCCGAATCTCTCCCAGCATCAGAGTCTTTTCCAATGAGTCAACTCTTCGCATGAGGTGTCCAAAGTACTGGAGTTTCAGCTTTAGCAATGCAGAGTACATCATGAGAAACGCTGGACTGGAAGAAGCACAAGCTGGAATCAAGATTGCCGGGAGAAATATCAATAACCTCAGATACGCAGATGACACCACCTTTATGGCAGAAAGTGAAGAGGAACTAAAAAGCCTCTTGATGAAAGTGAAAGAGGAGAGTGAAAAAGTTGGCTTAAAACTCAACATTCAGAAAACGAAGATCAAGGCATCCAGTCCATCCATTGCTACTTCATGGCAAATAGATGGGAAAATAGCAGAAACAGTGTCAGACCTTATTTTTTGGGCTCCAAATCACTGCAAATGGTGACTGCAGCCATGGAATTAAAAGATGCTTACTCCTTGGAAGAAAAGTTATGACCAACCTAGATAGCATATTAAAAAGCAGAGACATTACTTTGCCAGCAAAGGACCATCTAGTCAAAGCTATGGTTTTTCCAGTTGTCATGTATGGCGTGAGAGTTGGACTGTGAAGAAGGCTGAGCGCCGAAGAATTGATGCTTTTGAACTGTGGTGTTGGAGAAGACTCTTGAGAGTCCCTTGGACTGCAAGGAGATCCAACCAATCCATTCTGAAGGAGATCAACCCTGGGTGTTCTTTGGAAGGACGGATGCTAAAGCTGAAACTCCAATACTTTGGCCACCTCATGCGAAGAGTTGACTCATTGGAAAAGACGCTGATGCTGGGAGGGATTGAGGGCAGGAGGAGAAGGGGATGACAGAGGATGAGATGGTTGGATGACATCACTGACTCAATGGACATGAGTTTGAGTGAACTCCAGGAGTTGGTGATGGACAGGAGGGCCTGGCGTGCTGCAATTCATGGGGTCGCAAAGAGTTGGACACGACTGAGGAACTGAACTGAACCGAACTGAGGAAGCAAGGTCCTTGACTGCTGAGTGGGGAGCAGCCTGTTGCAGATTTTCCAGGCCTGTGTGGATGTGGCCTGAGCTGGAGCTGGGGTACAGTGGGGGAGGATGGAACAGCAGAGAAGGGAGGCCAGGGAGACTTTTCGAAGGTGTTTCTGCCAAGCTCCCCTCCTCCCTTCTCCTGCCAGCAAAGCCATCCAGCCAGACACACATACCCCGCCTGCTGCCCAGGGCTAGCATCGCAGTCCTACCTGCTAGTCTACCCAGACACAGGTCCAGCACCTGGAGCTTCTACGGGAAGCTAATGTAGGGGGAGGTGTGGGGAGGATTCAAAAGGCTCATGGTTGTTCAGTGGCTAAGTCATGTCCAACTGTTGGCCTCTTTTCCATTAGAATGTCTACAGCAAGCATGTGTCATAAGGCAATGTGCCCCCAGGCTGAGGGTGTGCGCTGTGTGTTACCTATGCAGGGTGTGGTCCAGAGACACAGACATGCATTGTTTGTTGTTGTTTAGTTGCTAAGTCTTGTCAGACTCTTTGCCACCCATGGGCTGTAGCCCACCAGGCCTCCCTGTCCATCACCAACTCCCAGAGTTCACTCAAACTCATGTCCATCGAGTCGATGATGCCATCCAACCATCTCATCCTCTGTCGTCCCCTTCTCCTCCTGCCCCCAATCCCTCCCAGCATCAGCGTCTTTTCCAATGAGTCAACTCTTCCCATGAGGTAGCCAAAGTATTGGAGTTTCAGCTTTAGCATCAGTCCTTCCAAAGAACACCCAGGACTGATCTGCTTTAGAATGGACTGGTTGGATCTCCCTGCAGTCCAAGGGACTCTCAAGAGTCTTCTCCAACACCACAGTTCAAAAGCATCAATTCTTCGGCACTCAGCTTTCTTCACAGTCCAACTCTCACATCCATACATGACCACTGGAAAAACACATATCCAGCTAAGGACCCCATCAAGAATATGCTAAGAACTCGTGACTCAATCATAAGATGAACAACCCAGTTTTTTAAAACTGAGCAAAAGATCTGAACAGGTTTCATCAAAGAAAATATGTGAACAGCAAATAATGACCTGTAAGGATGCTCAGTGTTGGACTTCCCTGGTGGCTCAGATGGTAAAGCATCTGTCTACAATGCAGGAGACCCGGGTTCGAACCCTAGGTCGAGAAGATCCCCTGGAGAAGAAAATGGCAATCCATTCCAGTACTATTGCCTGGAAAATCCCATGGACAGAGGAGCCTGGTAAGGATGCTCAGTGTTATCACTGGGAAATGCAAATCAAAACCACCACAGGCCACCAGAATGCTCAGACGATTTACTGAGCATGGCCCCGCCCATCAGAACAAGACCCAGTTTCCCTGTCAGTCAGTCTCGCCTACCAGGAAGCTTCCATAAGCCTCGTATCCTTCTCCATCAGAAGGCAGACAGACTGAAAATCACCGTCAGAGAAAACTAACCAATCTAATCACATGGACCACAGTTCAGTTCAGTTCAGTTCAGTTCAGTCGCTCAGTCATGTCCGGCTCTTTGTGACCCCATGAATCGCAGCACGCCAGGCCTCCCTGTCCATCACCAACTCCCAGAGTTCACTCAAACTCATGTCCTTCGAGTTGGTGATGCCATCCAGCCATCTCATCCTCTGTTGTCCCCTTCTCCTCCTGCCCCTAATCCCTCACAGCATCAGGGTCTTTTCCAATGAGTCAACTCTTCGCATGAGGTGGCCAAAGCATTGGAATTTCAGCTTTAGCATCAGTCCTTCCGAAGAACACCCAGGACTGATCTCCTAAGAGTCTCCAACAGCACAGTTCAAAAGCATCAATTCTTCGGTGCTCAGCTTTCTTCACAGTCCAACTCTCACATCCACACATGACCACTAGAAAAACCATAGCCTTGACTAGATGGACCTTTGTTGGCAAAGTAGTGTCTCTGCTTTTTAATATGCTATCTAGGTTGGTCATAGCTTTCCTTCCAAGGAGTAAGCATCTTTTAATTTCATGGCTGCAATCACCACCTGCAGTGATTTTGGAGCCCAGAAAAATAAAGTCTGACACTGTTTCCACTGTTTCCCCATCTACTTCCCATGAAGTGATGGGACCGGATGCCATGATCTTCGTTTTCTGAATGTTGAGTTTTAAGCCAACTTTTTCACTCTCCTCTTTCACTTTCTTCAAGAACCTGTTTAGTTCCTCTTCACTTTCTGCCAGAAGGGTGGTGTCATCTGCATATCTGAGGTTATTGATATTTCTCCCAGCAGTCTTGATTCCAGCTTGTGCTTCCTCCAGCCCAGCGTTTCTCATGATGTACTCTGCGTATAAGTTAAATAAGCAGGGTGACAATATACAGCCTTGACGTACTCCTTTCCCCTTGTCTAACTCAATGAAACTATGAGCCATGCCGTGTAGGGCCACCCAAGATGGACGGGTCATGGTTGAGGGTTCTGACAAAACGTGGTCTGCTGGAGAAGGGGATGGCAAACCACTCCAGCATTCTTGCCTTGAGAACCCCCTGAACAGCATGAAAGAGCCAGTATCTTCGGGGAGGAGTAAGATTGCTTCACGATGTTGCTCTAGTGTCTGCTGTACAGTCGAGGGAACGGCCACATGTACGCACACATCCCGTCCCTCTTGGGCCTCTCTCCCTTATCCCATCCCCCTCAGGTCATCACGGAGCGCCTAGTTGAGCTTCCTGTGGTATACACCGGCTTCCCACTAGCTGTCTATTTCACACACGGGAGTGTGTGTCTGTCAGTCCTAAGCTTTGTCTCACCCTCCCCTTCGCCCTCTGGGTCCACACCTCTGTTCCCTACGCCTGTACCATTTTTCTAGATGCCCCATACATGCGTTAATATACAGTATTCTCTTTCTAATTTACTTCTCTTGGTGTGACAATCCCAAGGTTTACCCACGTGTCTGCAAATGACCCCGTTTCCGTCCTCTTCTGGCTGAGTGCTGTTCCTCTGTGTGTGTGCCCCACAGCTCCCTTACGCATTCCTCTGCTGGTGGACATTTAGGCTGTGTCCGTGTCCTGTCCCTCGTAAACGCTGCTAGTGCAAATATAGGGGTGCACATGTCATTTTGAATTACGATTTTCTCAAGATACAAGCCCAGTAGTGGGATTGCTGGCTCATACGATAGCTCTGCCTTTAGTTTTTAAGGAACTTCCGTACTCTTCACAGTGGTCAATTGAATTTTAAATTGACCACAGTATCAATTTACATTCCCACCAAGAGTACATGAGTGTTCCCTTTTCTCCGCACCTTCTCCTGCTTTTATTGTTTGTAGATTTTTTGATGCTGGCCATTCTGACTGGTGTGAGATAATACCACTTTGTAGTTTTGATTTGCATTTCTCTAATAATTACAGACAGTAAAGAATCTGCCTTCAGAGCAGGAGGCTTGGGTTCAATCCCTGAGTCAGGAAGATCCCCTAAAGAAGGGAATGGCTACCCATTCCAGTATTCCTGCCTGAAGAATTCCTTGGACGGAGGATCCTGGCAGGCTACGGTCCATGGAGTTGCAAAAAGCAGCTAGCACTTTCACTTTCAATAGTTAATGATGTTGAGCTTCTTTTCTTTTGCCTCTTGGCCAACTGAATGTCTTTGGAGCGACATTGATTTAGATTCTCTGCCCATTGTTTAATTGGGTTGTCTGTTTTTTTGATGTTGAGTTCCATGAGCTGTTTGTACAGAACAGCCAACATTTAAAAGCCGGACCATACCAAGTGCTGCCAAGGAACTCTCACACCAGGGGGTGGGAATGTGAAGGTGTACAGCCACTGCGCACCTATCAGAGTGGCTAAAATTAAAAAATATATATTAACACCAAGCGCTGGTGAGGATGTGCAGACACTGGTCACCGGTACACTGCTGGTGGGACCGTAAAATGGTTTCCGGCTCCTCTGGAAGATGGTTTGGCGATTTCTTTCCAAAGTAAACATGCACTTCCCGCGCAATCCAGCAGCAGCACTTAGGTCTTCATCCCAGAAAAATTAACATTATGTTCAAGCAAGAGCCTGACATAAATGTTCAGAGCAACTGTATTCACAACAGGTAAAAACTGGAAACAAACAAGCGGTGCTTCAAGTGGGAGAACAGAAGCACAAACTCTGATCTGTTTACATCACGGGACAGGATTCAGCAATAGCAAGGAATGTGCTGTTTACACCTGGACATTGTTGCAACCTGGAGAGGAATGCGCTGTTTACACCTACAACAACCTGGACAGACCTCAAGTGAATTATGCTGCTGCAAAAGAGAAAAAAAATTGTTTTCCAAAAGGGTATATGCACTATGATTCCACTTACACAGTATTTCTTAAAAGACACACTTGTGGAGTTGGAGAGAGTAGATCAGAGATTACCAGAGGTTTGGGGGGAGGTTATAAATGGGGTAGCAGGAAGAAGCCTTGTGGTGATGGAGCGTTCTTTATCTTCTTTCTTCTCTTTTTTAAACGTTTTATTTACTCTGCATTTGCTTCTCGGCTGTGCTGGGTCTTCACTGCTGCATGCAGGCTTTCTGCCTTGCTGGCAAGCAGGGGCTACTCTCTCGTTGCCGTGCTCAGGCTTCGCACTTGCAGAGCATGAGCTCCCGGGCGCGAGGGCTCAGCAGTCATGGCCCCTGAGTTTAGTTGCCCAGAGGCAGGTGGGATCTTCCTAGACCAGGGATTGAACCCTGCACTGACAGGTGGATTCTTAACCTCTGGACCGCCAGGGAAGTTCTGTATCTTTTTTTTTCCCCCTAATAGGGGCTTCCCTCATAGCCCAGTTGGTGAATAATCCGCCTGCAATGCAGGAGACCTGGGTTTGATCCCTGGGTTGGGAAGATCCTCTAGAGAAAGGAAAGGTATTCTGGCCTGGAGAATTCCATGGACTGTACAGTCCAGTGGGTCGCAAAGAGTCAGACACGACTGCGCAACTTTGGCTTTCTTTCTGATTTACAATATTAACAGTTCTCTATACGGCTTGTGGTAGGAGTGACACAGATCTACACAGGGGATAACATCGCACAGAGCACACACAGACACATACGTGCTTGTAAAACTGGGCGACTATGAATACACTCTGTGGATTTTCCCAATATCAACTTCCTGGTTTTGATATAATGATGCTATTGTTATACAAGATATTCACACTGGGGATAACTGGGAGAAGGGTCCACAGCTATTCCCTGTATTTCCGTGGCTTTGGGGCAACTTCCTGTGAATCTCTAATGGTTTCAAAGTAAAAAGGCTTTTCATGGTTCCACCCCTAGGGATTTACCCAGGAGAAGTGAAACAAGGGTCCATGCAGGAACTTGTACACGAATCTTCATCACAGCTTTAGTCATAACAGTCCCAAACTGGGACAACCAGATGGCACATCAACAGGGGAAGGATGGATCCGCAAACTGTGGACAATTCACACGGCGGAGTCCTGCTCAGCAGTTAACAGGAGCCAAATGCTAGCACAAGCTGCAGTACGGTGCATCTCAAAATGATGTTTGGGTGTTTATTTAATTATTTTGGCCGCACCATTTCTTAGCTGTGGCATGTGAGACCTTCCAGCTGCGTCATGCTAACTCTGAGTTGGGATGTGGGATCTAGTTCCGTGACCAGGGATCGAACCCAGGCCTCCTGCATAGGTAACGTGGAGTCTCAGCCATGGGGCCGCCAGAGAAGTCCTTCAAAACAATCATTCTGAGGGGAGCGAAGCCAGACAAAGAGAGACCTTTGTATGTGGTTCCATTTATATGAAATCATAGAATGTGCTATAGAATCTTTAGCATCAGAAAGCAAAAGTAGTTGGTGGGGGAGTGGCAAGAAGGGACAGGACGCGGTGGTGGTATCACGGGCTCTGGGGAGGGGCTGGAAGGAGACTGAAGGAAGCACTCCCAAGAAACTTGCAGGGGACCGGACTGAGCCTTGCCAAAGAGCAGCTCAGCCCCTTCTCTCTTGTCAAGCAGACTATATGCACCACTGCTTGCCAAATTTAGAATTATTCAGTTAAAAATGGAGAAACAAGAAATATATATGGCATTCCAGGAATTTTTTACTCTTTAATGAGCACCTGTCTATCGGGGACAGGGCATGGAACATGACCTCTGACCTCGGGAGCTCTGGGTTAGAGACAGGAGGAAATTGAGAAAAGCACTGCCTCCTCCAAGAAGCCCTCCTGGCTATGCCTGCCCTGGTTGGGTGGGGAGGGGCATCCCACCTCTGGTTCTTACAGCATAGCCTGACCTGTGTGTCCAAGGTCAGACCATGCTCTGTCCAGGGTCTCACCTCTGACAACTCCTCTGTGCATTCCTATTCTGACCAGATGGGTGACTCCAAGCTTTCCTAAGCTTGGGGCTCAGGGTTTGGGTGGATTTAATTGAATGACATTCCCTTGGGATTTATCATATTTCAGAATAAATCACCTATTTTGCAGCAACCTTCCGAAGCAGCCTGGCTTTCTATGCACAAAGGCAGTCAGAGAAGCGCAGAGAGGGTATATCCGTGCCCCCAGTCACACAGCCTGGCTAGCGTGGTTGGCTCACTGATGAACCACGCCTGAGGTGGGAGGGAGGGGAAGCCACATCTGTGCAGAGGTGGAAAACTCAGCACGGGAGCCCTGGCCTCTCAGTCATGGGAGGAGGGGCTCCTTCAGAATCTGAGACGGAGCCAGAAAAGTCACTTCTGTGGGTATGTATCATTAAACGTTTCTGGGAAGTCTGAGTCCAGCCCAGAACCCAGGCGCCAAGCCCAGCCTCTCCTGCCCACCACCCCTACCACCCCCCTGCTCCGCAGCTTGGATTGTTCTGCTGATTAATTAGAACTGGCTAGAAGCTCGCACGGAGAAGGCAATGGCAACCCATAGCGAAGTGATATACTGAAGCGACTTAGCAGCAGCAGCAGAAGCTGGCAAATGCTTGACCTCTGCCCTTGAATCCAAGCTCACCGCCCCAATCCCCAGCTCCCCAAAGATGGTTTACCCCTTTTCCACGGGAGCCTCCTGCCTTGTCAGCTATGGACCCCTCCGGTGCCTCTGGACACATCTAGCATCCGTGGCCCTGGAGGACGGTCCGCTGTCCTGAGAGCACCCTGTCAGCGCGGGGGCGCTTTCTC
Organism: Ovis canadensis; assembly: GCF_042477335.2. Lineage (NCBI taxonomy): Eukaryota > Metazoa > Chordata > Mammalia > Artiodactyla > Bovidae > Ovis > Ovis canadensis. The sequence goes on along the minus strand of NC_091247.1, from coordinate 227,409,763 downwards.
ACGGTGTCAGGTAGCTTCCTGCTTTAACCAAACCTGCTATGACAAAACTCTTCTCCTTTTTGGCCACCCCGTGGCATGCGGGATCTTAGTTCCTTGCCTAGGCATCGAACCCCTACCCGCTGCATTGGAAGCAGGGAGTCTTAACCACTGCGCTGCCAGGGAAGTCCCCTGACCAACCTCTTCCTGCAGTGATGGGAAGTAGGGCCAGCTTGTTTTGGAGACCCCAGAAAGGGAATCAGTCTTGCTGCCTGGCTCAGAAGACAGCATTGAGTCAACTGAGCGGAGACCAGAGACTGGCAGGGCCCGCCCGCCCCCCAGGAGGATTCGGTGCCCCTCCTCCGTGTCACCTCTGGGGAGCTCCTCAGAGAAAGCTGTGAAGGGACCCAGGTGTGCATGGCCCTTAAGTTAACTGTCTACATCAGCCCATTTGCAGATGAGGAAGCTGAGCTCCAGAGACAAAGAGCTGACCGGGGGCAGAGAGGAATGCGAAGATAGGATGAGCTGCCCACAGAGGCGCGCTCTGGGCCCGGACTGGTTTCCAGGACCTCAAAGCCAGCAAACCCCAAGCAGCATCTAATAACCAACCACATGTGTGCCCCATCTGGTGTGCGAGCGTGCTTAGTCGCTCAGTCCTATCTGACTCTTTGAGACGCCTTGGATGCAGCCCGCCAGGCTCCTCTGCATGGAATTCCCCAGGCAAGAATACTGGAGGGGGCTGCCATTTCCTCCTCCAGGGGATCTTCCTGACCCAGGGATCGAACCCACGTCTCCTGCATTGGCAGGCAGATTCTTTACCCCTGAGCCACCAGGGAAGCCTGTAACACCCGCGCCAGCTGGGCCAAACACCCGCGAGTCCTCCACCTTCCTGCGTCACATGACCTGGCCCTCGAGGAGGGGAGGGAAGGGGTGGGCGAGGATGGGGAAAATTATCAATCCAGTGACCTGCCCGTGTCTGGGGAGAATTTTTTTAAATTTAAATGTATTTATTTTAATTGGAGGCTAATTACTTTACAATATTGTATTGGTTCTGCCACACATCAACATGAATCCACCACGGGCGTACATGTGTTCCCCATCCTGAACACCCCCTCCCACCTTGGGGAGGATTTTCTGAGTGACGGCATGAGTCTGCTTGCCCAGGTTCCCTGGAGGACCACTTATGCCAGTCGGTGCGGATGGGGTCTGAACATAGGGTCTGGTCTTGTACCAAGCCCAAGGACATAACAACCAGGATGTACTTGAACCTGTCATAGGCTGGCCCCTAAAGCTCCCATGAGCCCATCCATGGGGGCGCTGATTTCCCATCTTCCAGCGAAGGTATGCCACCAGCCCTGATCTCGTTACCCTCTGCACCCTCGCCTTGACTGAAAGCCCTGCCCCCACCCCCTGGAGAAACAATGCAACGCCTCAAAATGACAGCGACTCATTCATTCATTCAGCATCTCAGTCATTCTGTACATCTTTATTGAACTCAAAATCTCGGGAAGGTTTTATCAAGCGCTTTCCTGTAGTTGGATCCACAGGCCTGTGTTTGTCGCCTTGGGTGGGGTCCGGATGTGAACACTGTTCCCCACAGACCCCCGGGCAAGGCCCTCAGAGGGACTGTGGCTGCCCAGAAGAGGCGCCTAGGCTCAGTCCTGGAGCTTGCTGGCATACACCTCGGCCCTGTCCAGGGGTGGCCCCCGGTTCACAGACGTGTATGAAGGCTCCGAGGTCCCCAGGGACTTTGGGACAGCCTCCTGCGTGATCTGGGAGTCGTGGCTTGTTGCCCCGTCAGCATCGCCCCTGTCCCTGACAGAGGAGATGAGCAGAGCCGGGGTTAGGGGCACAGAGCTAACCGCCCCCTCAGCTGGGCAGGAACCTTTCTACTTGGACGTGGCTTTCACAGAGGTCACCTTAGGCCTTCATTCAAAAGACCAGTCTTTCTGGACTGTTTCCTGTGTGCCAGGCCCTGCGTTAAGGAGAGTGTAACTCTTTTGGAACTGGGTAGACAATTTACAAGTCTTACTGAGCTGGAGAAATGTCCCCAAAGAGCTAAGATTCTATGGGAGACAGACCACAGCACACAATGACCAGGCAGAGAGGACAAATCTGGGGAGAGAAGCCACTGGAGGGCTTCCTGGAGGAGGGGGCAGTTAGTCTGGCCTTGAAGAGACTGGAAGCACAGAAAGGCATCGCAGGCATTTGATAGGAAGGCCTGGGGTGTGTCTGGGGCAAGAATGGGGACCTGTGGGCAGCTGGAACTGGGATGCGGGAGCTAGGAGAGACCAATGGAAGAGCCAGACGGAAGTCAGATAACAGGACCATGGTTAGGATGCTGCCCAAAGGGAGGGAGGGACGTGACCACATCCCACCTGCTCCCAGATCTGGTCAGACAGACCAGTCCCTTGGTGGCTAATCTCATCTACTATTTGTTTTTATTAACCTAAATGTCAGAGAGCAATGATTTCCAAGGTCACTGCCGTCTCCCTACTCCGTCCTTTACCCACCCCATGTCTTTAAATCTGCCTGTCTAATTCTACTTTTTCGCTTAATTTCACCCACTCCAAGAAGCTTTTCCATCCACCTTCTCCACTCACACTGGGACAAGCATCCCCTCTCTCCTTCTTTAAAGCTGCCTGGGTCTCCTGCCTCTCTTGCTGAGATGCGCACCCCACATGAATTTTCAATTCATCCCAGTCCTGATAAGAATCTGTTCCTGCTGTCCCTTCCTCTAGGAAGCCCACCCTGATACTCCAGGGAGGATCTGCACTGCTCTCCTCTGGATTCCCACAGCACCTGCACCCGTGGGTGCCTTGACTCACTCCCTGCTCCATCCTGTGACTGCATGCCTGTCTTCCCATCAGGCAGCTCTGTTAGCTGCTCCAGACACCCCAGGGGACCCCTCCAGTCTTAACCTAAATAGACACACATCAGAGTTGTCAGTGGACTCAGGTGACTTGGGAGCTTGGGGCCAGCTCTGTTTTAACAGGTTCTGTGACCTTGGGCCTCCGTTCCCACCACAGACCTCAGTGTCCCCATCCTGATAACAAAAGCTAAGACCTGTTTAGTACTTGGATTCCACCCTGACCCTGGAAAAGACCCTGATGCTGGGAAAGATTGAGGGCAGGAGGAGAAGGGGGCCACAGGGGATGAGATGGTTGGGTGGCATCATCATCTCAATGGACACGAATTTGAGCAAACTCCGGGAGAAGGTGAAGGACAGGGAGGCCTGGCGTGCTGCAGTCCATGGGGTCGCAGAGAGCAGGACACGCCTGAGCGACTGAACAACACCGCCTGAGTGCCCAGTAGCCCGTATAGTAGAGAGACTATTTCACTTATCCCTTGCACCTCCACGGGACAGACAATATTGATCAGAATCTCCATTTTCCAGAAGAGGACACTGAGGCATAGAAGGATAAGATATCGGGTTGGCCAAAAAGTTTGTTTGGGTTTTTCCATAAGACGATACGAAAAGCCCGAACGAACTTTTCGGCCAGCCCAATCCTTGCCCAAGACGCACCGCTGTGTCGCAGCTGGGGTCCACCCACAGGGCCTTGGCCCTAAGCCCCTCTTACCCAGCTGAAGACTTGACCTGGGCCTCTCCGGGACCCTTCTCCCATCTCACTGGACCCCCCCCCCCCACCCCGCCACCCAGGGCAGAAGGCAGCTTTACTCCCAGGCTCTCCCCACCTTGGAAGAGTTCCCGTGGGGTGTGTCCCCAAGCACCGCACTGCCCACCCCCAGCTGGCAGATACTCACACGAGGCTGAGGACGATGGCGCCAGCAAAGCCGACGAGCAGGAAGAAGGGCAGGGAGCCCAGAATGGACGTGATGACGATCATACCCCCGCTCCGCCGGCCCGGCCACGTGTCTATCGCCGAGTACGGGGTGACTGCGGGAGGCAGGCGGTCACTCCCTGGACACTGCATTGCCCAGCCTCCTCCCAGGGATTGGGGGTGCCTGCCTTGGAGGCCAAAAATCTCAGGGATGAAGCGAGGCCAGGCCAGTGCCTCCCCCTGGGTCTGAGGCGAAATTAGATTTGCCTCCGTATTCCACTCCCCAGCTCTGTCTCGCGTGTGTCTACTCTCACCCTCTTATCACTGCCTTTTTGTATGATTTTAAATGATAAACGGTCTCAAGTCTTCTGGTGAAGACGGGATACAAATTATAAACAAAATACAGGTGGAGCAAAGAAAGCTGATCGCTGAATAACTGACTTTTTTGAACTGTGGTGTTAGAGAAGACTCTTGAGAGTCCCTTGGACTGCAAGGAGATCCAACCAGTCCATCCTAAAGGAGATCAATCCTGGGTGTCCACTTGAAGGAGTGATGCCAAAGCTGAAGCTCCAATACTTTGGCCACCTGATGCAAAGAACTGACTCATTGGAAAAGACCCTGATGCTGGGAAAGATTGAGGGCAGGAGGAGAAGGGGACGACAGAGGATGAGATGGTTGGATGGTATTACCGACTCGATGGACATGAGTTTGAGTAAACTCTGGGAGATAGTGAAGGACAGGGAAGCCTGGTGTGCTGCAGTCCATGGGGTCACAAAGAGTCGGACACGACTGAATGACTGAACTGAACTGGGAGGTCCCTAATCTAATGAAGCCGGGGGACCGTGGCCTCCCTCTGCTCTGACCAGTGTCGCCCACCAGAACAAAGTGGACAAATCATTACAGGTCCTCCTGTGAGCTGGCCACTTCCCGTCCAGTGTCCCAGGTAGATCACATGAGACCCTGTTTTGCAGATCGCTTACTGCAGCTTAGGGAGATTGCGTGCCTGTTCAACGGGACTCGGACTCCAGCCTCAAGCCGTGCTCTGTCTGGTCCCCAAGGGCACACTCTCCAAGCAGACTGATCTCCAGGCCCTGCCCTTAGAGTGCAGGGCCTGGGGCCTTCATCTGGACTGCTCAAAGGAGCCCTGCTGGGGAAGCGGGGCAAGGATAGTCCTTCCCATTTCTCAGATGGGAAAACTGAGGTCCTGAAGGGCTCACACAGCAGTGAGGCTCCGCGGCTGGGATTGAACTTGGGATTGAACCAGGGCAGTGTTGATCCAGTGGCACCACAGAGCGTGGCCATGTCACCGGAGGATGGGACGGAACCACCTAGTCACACCCGGGCCTGCCCATCTGCACCCTCACTGGCCCTGTGACCTCAGGCAACCTCGCCGAGCCCTAATTGACCCACAAGATCACTGTGAGTGGCAAGGGGGTTCTTTGGTTTTTTCGGTTGTGCCATGCAGCCTGTGGGATCTTAGTTCCCCCAAAAGGGACTGATTCTGGGTTCCCAGCAGTGAAAGCGTGGAGTTTTAACCACTGGCCCACCAGGGAAGTCCTGGGAGGTCTAAAATTAGGGTCACGGGTCGTCAAAATTATACTGGGAAATCGCTTCTGTTGCCCCTAAGCTTCAACAGATAAGATTCTGAATTTATAAACCTCAGATCTGTGTTGAGAACACAGCTGGAGGCTTGAGGACAGACAGGCAGGACCATGGGCAGATGCTTGGGCCTGCAAGACGCCCACTTTAGAAAAACCACAGGGCTCTCCAGGAGAATGGCACCCTGCTGCCTCCAGGGTTCCTGCCCCTGTGGCCGAGATGCCTCTGGAACCATCTTAGGCGATAATGATGTCGTTGGCAGGGTTCAACAAGGGGGTGGGTTAGGGTCTAAATGCACGGTAACCTCCCTGCCCTTTAAAGGCAAATGCATCATCAGAGCTGAAGATGCCCGCTGGTTCTGTCTCCAGTTATGCCTGTCCAGCTGGCCAGTGCGTGCTTCATCGCTCAGTCCTATGTGACTCTTTGAGAACCCTTGGACTGTTGCCCACCAGGCCTCTCTGTCCATGGAACTCTCCAGGCGAGAATACTAGAGTGGGTTGCCATTTCCTCCTCCAAGGGATCTTCCTGACCCAGGGGTCGAACCCACGTCTCCTGCATTGGCAGGCAGATTCTTTACCCCTGAGCCACCAGGGAAGCCCGTAACACCCGCGCCAGCTGGGCCAAACACCCGCGAGTCCTCCACCTTCCTGTGTCACATGACCTGGCCCTCGAGGAGGGGAGGGAGGGGGCGGGCGAGGATGGGGAAAATTATCAATCCAGTGACCTGCCCGTGTCTGGGGAGAACTTTCCGAGTGACAGCTTGAGTCTGCTTGCCCAGGTTCCCTTGAGGACCACCCCCAGCCCACGCCCACCACTTACGCCGGTTGGTGCGGATGGGGTCTGACCAGAGGGTCTGGTCCTGTACCAAGCCCGAGGACATATTGACCAGGACATACTTGAACCTGGAAAGAAGTGGAGCGGGGATGACTTCTATCCATGCTGTGAGCCTTGGCCATGGGGAGGGGGCGGGACGCGGGGTTTGGGGGCAGAACCGGGACTTGCGGGAGATGAAAATCTAGGTGGCCACAATGGGTGGGGTGGCAGGGGGGTGTTCTGGCAGCAGGCTGCTGCTGGACTTTGCATCGGCATCACCTTCCCCCTGGGCTGCTTCCCCGGCTCAGACACCTCCTCCACGAAGCCCTCAGAGCCTGCACTCTCCCTCTGGGAGCCCCTCTGTTTCTTTGTCACATATATTACGCTCTTAGCTGACTTGCGGAGTAGTGACCCATTTGTCCTCCTTGCATTTTTGCCTTCCTCTGTTCCTAGCCTGGTCCTTGGTCTCACAAAAGTGACTTAAAAAAAAAAAAACCAAGGGAATAGTATCTGTTGCAACACCGCTGCCCTCTGATAACAGCTAACTTTATAGGCAGAAAATCCCAATCAAGCGTTGCAAATCATAAAGGAAGCTCAGGCGACCCGTACAGAATACCCATAGCCTTAGGCCTTCTTCACCTTCAGTTAAAAAGGATGAATGTTCTGAGATCAAAGAAATCAACAGCCTCTAGTTTGACACTTAAAAAAAAAGAAGACCCTTAAAATCTTCATACCATCCAGGATTTTGCTTAATCCCCTGCTTCGACAGGTTTGAAGATGGGAATTCCAGAGGCTGGGATGAGTCCCCTAGGTAGGGTAGGCTCAGGTAGGAGGGAGAGGTTTTCTCCCATGAAGAACAAGGTCAGAGGTAAGAGTTGAGGGTGGGGGCGGGGACATCCAGGACTCAAGTCCTGCCTGCTGGCCAAGGCGAGGGGAGGAGAGGGCTGTGTGAGAGGATGGAGGTGATGACGGCCTGGGCCCAGATGTGGCCCAGAGGCTACAGAGACCCCTGTCCGGATGTCTCCATGGGAACTGGAGTGGGTGTAGTCAAGGCTTGGCACTGGGTAAGCCCCCCGGGGCCTAGGTCACCGTTGAGCCCCCAACTCGGCCCCGAGAAGATGCTCAGGACATGGGTGTGAAAATGAATTGGGGACCCTCAATTCTGGGGTGGGTCACGATAGGGTACACTGCAGGGAGCAAGGAGAAGCCTTCACACCAAACCCCAGCTTTTCTCACAGTGACCCCCTTCAGCTTCTGGACCACTGTTCCTTCCCTGTCAAACAAACTGCTACACGGGTGATGGGCCAGGATCAGGTGTGTACTTTGTGGGGCCTGATGCAAAAGGGAAAATGTGGCCCCTTGTTTAAACATGAAGGCTTTCAAGATGGTGATGGCAGAGTTAAGCCAAGAGGGAGTCCCTCTGAGCATAGGGCCCTGTGCACAATCGCCCGCCCAGGAAGCCAGGAATCCTTCACGGTACCCAGGACGGTCCTGGCATGTGGTAGGCTCTGAAGGAATGTGGCCTCTGACGCTTCACCCAGCTCTAGGCAGCCCTCTTCCCCCACACCAAGTTGGGGCTGGGGCTCACCTGCCGTCTTCCAGCAGCTGCTCACACTCACCTGTACTCCGTAGCTGCGGACAGGGGTGGGTTGCAGAGGCCCTGAAAGTTTGGGTCCGACAGGCAGGTCCCGTTGGTGCCCACCTTGATTAGGTAGGCATTCAGGATTTCCGAGGCCCGGGACACATCCCAGACAGCATCCAAGCTGGGCGAGTCGCTGCACGGGGTCAAGTCAAAGGCCGCAGTCTTGTAGGGCCCTGTCCTCCCCCCCTTGGTCTGCTGGAACGTCGAGCTGAGAGGGGTCTTGGTGCTGTCCTGCACAGAGGCGTTCCTGAAGCTAGCTGTGGAGGCAGTGCTGGGCTGAGTCACTCACTCAGTCATTCAACAAATGTCCCTAAGCATCCTCTCTGCGCCAGTGCCAAGCCGGGTCTTGGGATCTCTTCTTTACTTGCTGGGTGATCTTGGACCACTCACTGTATCTCTCTAGACCCTTTGCGAGATGGGAGGAAAACACCCCGCAGTGCCCACAGACTGGGATTGGGCATAGGTAGGCAGTCAATAAAATCAGGGCTACACGAACCGCTATAAATGGCTGAAAGCTAAGAGGCGGTCATCGGGTTCCTCCTCTCGGACCCCAGGGTCTCTGCCAGTGAACAGGTGGGGCTGGCCCAGAGCCAGCACACCTCCCAAATACCTATCTTGCACCACCTTGGGAAGCCTCAGGAAGGACTTGAGCTCGAGGACCAGAGACCCTGATTCACTCTCCAGCTCAGGAGCTCTCACGCGTCACTCTGCCTTTCCAGGCCCCAATTATTTGCCTCTGTGTCGGGCATCCTAACAGACACCCTGCAGGCAGGTTCTGACGATCAGCTCTAAGGTCTGCGAAGCCCCAGGCAGGATGTAAGTGTTCTACGCTGTTATCTCCCCCTCTAGACTCGATGTCCCTCCAGGGCAGATGTCCCCAGCCCAGGGCTGGCACAGAGCAGATACCAGACCGTGTCAGTGAGGTGCCTGGGGTGGTTTGATTGCATGGATGGAGCGCCCCTTGCCTTGGCTCCTCCTCTCCTGCCCACAGACAGGTCAAAGCCACCTTCTGAGCAGCCCGAGGGCAGCAGAGCCCTTACCTGAGTCGACCAGCACATAGAGGTAGACCTCGTAGGTGCCGTGGAGGGCCGCTGAGCTGTCAAACGTGCAGAGGGGCTTTTCCAAGGCCACCGTGGTGAGGGTGGGGTTGTTGGTGGCAAAGGTCACACTAGCCAGTTGGGGCTGGAGGTTCACACCTGGAGGAGGCAGCAAGGATGGGAGCTGACCCCCGGCAGAACTGCCCACACCCAAGGGCAACCATCTGCACGCCCACACGCGCACGCCTGCGGCCAGTGCACCCGCTGGTGCCAGGCACTGGCTTTCCCTCTCCCCACAGGCCATCTCAGGAGCTTGTCTCAGACCTGGGGAGAGCCCCTGTTCCCCTCCCCTCACCCAGCCATCCTGAGCAGAAACCGGGCAATCCGGCTGAACTGCTGCCCTCTCGCTACCCTCAACAGACATCTGGTCGCCAAGAACCCCACGGCCCCTCCCACTCATCTCACTGGTTTGAGTCCACCCTCTTCACCTGGACCCTAGTAACCAGCCCTCCCCCACTCTCTGCTCTCTGACCTGCAAAGCTGACTGCAACCCCTTACCGCTGGGCCCCTTGGGGGCTCCCCACTGCTCTCCAAAGCGATCCAGCCTCTCTGGAGGGGCAGTGAGGCCCTGAAGCTCTGGGCCTTACCTCATGGGTCCCCAGCCTGACGTGTGTGCTCATCCCCTGACCTCACGCTCCAGCCACACCGATGGACAATGGGCGGGAGGTTCCCAGGGTAGACCCTGACACCCGCCTCCTCCCGTGCTGCTCCTTCACCTAAGAATGTGCCTCCCCTCCCGAGTCAAAGCATCACCAGGAATCTAGTCCAGACCCTCCCCTGCTCTCCAGCAGCTCCTGTGTCTTCTCACAGCCAGCACAGAGCCCTTGAACTCCCATCAGAGAAAGCTTATTAATCAATGCTAGCTGTTAGTAGCCCTATCTGGGTCCCCAGAGCCTGCACAGGGCCTGGCGCAGAGCAGGGCACCCACGCCTATTCCTGTAGTGAGTAAGTCAAGTTCCCATCCAGGTGCCTTTCAGGACCCTTCAGGATAATGGGGGACGCAGGACACGCCCCGTCCACGGTGGGCACAGAGCCCCCCACCCTTCTCACTCTCCGCTTACCGGAGCCAAGTCGCAGGCAGCCCAGGGCCAGCACTACCCAGAGCGGAGGCATCGCCTGGGAGAAGCTGCGACAGGACGGGAAGGTGGTCCAGGGGGCGAGCTTGGACCGCGCCTGTCCCGCCGCCGCGCGCACCTGTCGGCCCTGAGCCAAGGGCACGCCCCGCCCCGACCCGAGCCAGCCAATCCTCAGCCTCCTCGCAGGGTATTTGCATAAACCCGGCTTCCCGGGACCGAAGTGCTCAAAGCACAAATCCATCCCCACTGAACCTCCCCGCCCCACCGCCTTGCGTTCCCTGACCAAAGCGCTTTGTACTGAGGATGGAGCGGTGTTTTCAGGGCGTTTCTCACCTAATGAGACCTTGAGGGCAAACCAGCCCCTCTCTGAGCCTCAGTTTCCATACTGTAAAGAGCCCCGTAATTCCTCCATGGAATTCTCTTTATGGAAACCCTTCTCTGTGCCATGTACTGGGCTCTTGTGAAGGTGAAACAGGTTAACGGGTGAAAGTGGTGTCGTGGAAACTTTGAAGTCCTGGGGGCATGAGCTGTCCGGAGACCTCTGGTGTGACTCTTTCAGTTCACAGGTGCAGGGCCAAGGTCTGGGGAGGCCAGGGACTTGCCAAGGCTGCCGGTGGGCCTGAGGCTGACGGAGCACAGGAGTCCTCCCACCCAGCCCAGGGCTGTTTCAAAAGGAATGGAGAAGAGTTTTAAGCCTGCTTCGTGGGGGCGGGGGGGTGGCTTTTGACAGTAGTGTTGGGGTCATCACGTGGACCATAGCGTTCCCTCTAGAGTCAGGAACCGTGCACGTCACCCAGTACACCCTAAATATTAGATTTTACATGTAAAAAATAAAAGCAAAAGGATGGAGGAAAATGTAAGTTGGAATCCAACAGGAACTAGTGATCTGTGTATGATATTGATGACATAACCACTTGAAGAAAAGGGCTGTATCTGAGGGACTTTGCCTGCAATCCCTTGGTGGAGAGTCCTCTAAGGACAAACAGACTCTGGTCCTTGCTTGTGAGGCAGTGGTGGGGTGGGAGGCAGGACATTTGGGAAGCAACTTTGGGGTCCCCTGGGACTGGTGTTGTCAGGACCTGGGTTCTCACCTTAGGATGAGGGAGATTTGGAGTGGGGGGAAGAGAAGAACTCTGTGGTGTTCTCAATTAGTAATTGTGTTATGGCACAGTAACAGAATGACTCCTGAGCTCTGCCTCCTGAGAGGGCCCAGAGGGAATGACAGCCAGCTGCAAGGAACTTGCCTAGACCCCAAACTCCACCCCCCAGTGAATGGCACCGGGGACCCTGGAGACATGGCTGCTCCAGGACTGAGACAGGGAAAGTCCAGAGGAGCCTAGAAAGTAAAGATGCTCTTGAAGAATGATGGGAAAGGACAGAAGGATCTTGAAAGGGCTCCCAGCGGCCAGATTGGGAGGGGGCTTGAGCACAAAATCAATAATAAAAGCAACACACTTAGTCCATTGGATAAAATACAAATCCATCAGTACTGATACTTTCAAAAGTATTTTAAGACTTTTCTTTTGGTGTGTGTGGGGGGGTGCTGTGCCACGTGTGGGATCTTAGTTCCCTGACCAGGGATCAAACTTGTACCCCCTGCATCAGAAGCATGGAGTCTTAAACGCTGGACCGTCAGGGAAGTCCTAAAAAGTATTTTAAAGGAGAAGGGAAAATTCTTCTTCAAAGAAGAACACCAGTGAATAAAAGGGGAGGGAATGACAAAACCAAAAATCGCTATTTTACAGCCATCCTGGAAATAGATGATTCAAGAAAGAATCATCTCAAAAGATGTTAGGGAATTTCTTGGTGGTTCAGTGGTTAGAACTCTGCGCTCTCATTGTCGAGGCCCTAGGTTCAATGCCTGGTTAGGGAACTAAGATCCCACAAGCTACGCAGCATGGCCAAAAAGAAAAAACAGATGTTAAAACCATAGGGTCCAATATTTTTAGGGAGAAAGAAACGAAGAAATCTAAGGACACCAGCTTAACAAAATAATAAGACTTAATGTCACCAATAAGACTTCCTTGGTAGCTCAGCCGGTAAAGAATCCACCTGCAATGCAGGAGACCCCAGTTCGATTCCTGGGTTGGGAAGATCCCCTGGAGAAGGGACAGGCTACCCACTCCAGTATTCTTGGGCTTCCCTTGTGGCTCCCCTGGGAAAGAATCCACCCGCAATGCGGGAGACTTGGGTTCAATCCCTGGGTTGGGAAGATTCCCCTGGAGAAGGGAAAAGCTCCCCACTCCAGTATTCTGGCCTGGAGAATCCCATGGACTGGATAATCCATGGGGTCGCCAAGCGTTGGACACGACTGAGCGCCTTCCACTTTCACTAAGGTCACCAGTATGGGAGGGACTGACCTCATGTGCTTGCTGGCATCGTGGCTCTGGGAAGGGCTCAGCATCAGCTTGGGATTTCTTGACCAAAAAGTCCAACTGAAGTCAAATCTATAGCAAACAATCAGACATATTCAAATTGAGGGACTTTCTGCAAACCAACTGGTCTGGATGCTCTGAAAATGTCATAAAAGGCAAAAGCAAAAACGAAACAGCAAAGCAAAAGGCTGAGAATCACTGTAGCTTGAAAGAGACGTAACAGCTAAGTGAACTGAGTGACCCTTGACGAACTCCTGAGTCAAAACGCAGACATTCTGGGACTTCCCTGGCAGTCCAGTGGTTAAGGCACCAAGCTCCCACTGCGAGGGGCACGAGCTTCCTGCTGGGGTGGGGGATACTAGGAGCCCACATGCTGAGTGAGGGCGGCAGAACAGAAGCACACACACACACACAACCCGAGAAACAGGCTCTAATGAGCACTACGGCCGTTAGCACGACAAGGAGAGAAGCTTGAGTGACGGCATGTGTATTGGATAATGACATTGATCACACACTAATTTCCTGGATTGTGGTTCTGTAGAGGGAGACACAGGCTTCCCTAGTAGCGCAGCTGATAAAGAATCTGCCTGCAATGCAGGAGACCCCCGTTTGATTCCTGGGTCGGGAAGATCCCCTGGAGAAGGGATAGGCTACCCACTCCAGTATACATGGGCTTCCCTAGTGGCTCAGACGGTAAAGAATCTGCCTGCAATGCAGGAGACCTGGGTTCAATCCCTGGGTTGGGAAGATCCCCTGGAGGAGGAAATGGCAACCCAGTCCAGTATTCTGGCCTGGAGAATCCCCATGGACAGAGGAGCCTGGCAGGGTACAGTCCATGGGGTCACAAAGAGTCGGACTTCACTGAGCAACTGAGCACCCAGCACAGAGGGAGACACGTGCTGGGTTCTTGTGGGCGAAGTGCCACGATAGCTGAAACACACATATTTAAGGAGAAACAGAAAGGAACAGACAGAGCAAATGTAGTGTGCCGTCAGCAGCTGGTCAGTACAGATATTCACTGCACTCTTCCTGAAATGCTTCTACAGATTTGAAATTTTTCAAAGTGCAAGTGTTGGGAGAAAAAGATTCTCTTCTCGAGGCACAAACGCATCGTCCCTCTCCCGACATCTCAGCTTCTTCTCTGTAAAACGGGGTGGGGGTTTGATGGCCTCTCAGCTCTGACCTGCCAAGAAGTAGGAGAACAGATCCTTATCTCCAGGGAACAGGAAACGCCCGAGAGAAAGAACTGTTGAGCAAAGGGTGGGGTGTTCCTCCAGGAATTTTTATGGACTGACATTTCTTGTCCAGCAAAGGTGTGTGGACGGAGTTTGTCAGAGGCCAGCAGAGCAGAAGTTGAAACCCAGAAACCCCCGTGAGAAAGAGAGAAGGCCCAGGAACCTACTGCGTTTTCCGAGACACTACAGT